>NW_026909276.1:9813441-10120542 GCF_033115175.1 Lepus europaeus | reverse complement strand
TGGCACCCTGCTACTGCTGGGTAAACCTCAAGCAGGGTGGGCCCACTGCCTCACAGGAGGACCAACAGCCCTTCCTGAGCACAACTGGAGAGGATTCCAGCCCAGAGACTGGAAGGCTTGAGGAAGACTGGGTGAGCTGCTGAAGGGTGACCCTGCTCTGTCGTGACCATGGTTCCTGCTGTAGTGTGGCCTCAGTGGATGTGGGGTGCTGGGTTCCTAGGGTGATTGCACACTGAGACCTCATGCCTGGCCCCAGGTGGAGCAGAAGTCTTGCAAATGAACCTGCCCCTCTCCCCCATCTCTCATCAGAATCCTAATTCCCATCTCACCAGTTCCTTGCTTCCTCAGTACAGGGATGGAGAAGAGAAGAAGCCTTTTGGTCCTAACCCCTCAGCTGCATGCACAGCCAGCCAGGCCTATGCTGGGTCAGCCCCATTGCTCAGCCCCCTGCAGGGGAAAGGGATAGGGGAACATTTAAGCAGTGTTTGTTATATATTAATGTTAGCCATCGCAAAACACACCAGACACCAGAGTAAGGGAAAGGGTTTATTGGGGAACACCCAGCAGACCGGAGTGAAGGGGCAGTGAAGGGAAAGAGAGAGTATAAGAGAGAGAGCCAGAGGAGAGGAGCTAGTGAGGAGAGAAGATAGAGCAGAGAGTAGAAGAGGAGAGCAGAGAGTAGGAGAGGAGAGCTAAGAGAGCAGAACCAAGAGAGAAGAGCCAAGAGGGCACATGTTCAGGAACAGGCCCTTTTAAAACTTTGCCTGAGGGTGGGCGGAGAAGCAGCAGTGAATCCCATTAGGATGGGGGTGGAGCCTGGCTCAGGTAGCTGGGCCATGCTGCCACCTGGCTAAAACTGCGCCACTTTCCTAACAGTGTTGGCTTTGGCAAAAAGGCCCTAAGTAGCAGAGTTGATTAAGCTGATACTTGGGATGCCTGCATCTGTATTGAAGAGCCTGGGTTTGAGTACTGGCTCCTCTGCTTCTATTCCAGCTTCCTGCTAATGCACACCATGGGAGACAACAGGTGGTGGCTCAAATACTTGGGTCCTTTCCATCCATGTGGGAGACCTGGAGTGAGTTCTGGGCTCCTGGCTTTCGCCTGGCCCTGTCCTGGATGTTGTGGGCATTTGAGGGGTGAACCAGCATGTGGAAGATCTCTCTTCTGTCTCTTCGACACTCTGTGTGTGTGTGTGTGTGTTTCCCTGCCTTTCAAATAAAATGAAAATAAGTAGTCAATTGAAAACCTTTTTAAAAACAGTACAATTAGCGCTTGGGGAAACCAAAGCCAGGGAAGCTGAGCTCCCTGGCCTTTCAGGGACCTGGGGCACAGGGCAGTGCAGGACAAGAGCCTCATTCACAGCCTCATTCTTGTCCAACTGGGGCAGGAAGAATCAAGGAAGACCTGATCCAAAGGCACGCAGCTGGAGGCAGCAGGCAGGTGCACCTGGCCATCCCCCCTGAATCTTGCTGCAGAAATTTTGACTGGGAACTACAGGTGGCCTGCCCTGAGGATGATTTAGCTCCAGACAGAGGCCACAGGGTGGGTGAGGTATCGGGGTGCTCCTGTACTCACCTGGATGTGGTCAGGCACACCAGTGCTGTCCATACAGCTGGCCACATTCACCATGTTGCCCCAGATGTCAGATGTCTTACTGGGTGGGGCTTATGCTCCTGATCACCCCAGCCACCAGGGGGCCAATGTTGAATCCTGTGGAGTTAGAGGTTAGCTATGCTCATCAAGTGAAGACCAACCCTTGCCTACCAGGGGTGCCACAGGCCTGAGGCCATACACAGCCCTGCAGTCTCCCACTCCCCTGCTCCCACAAAATACTTGGGAATCAGCGGCCGGCGCCGTGGCTCAACAGGCTAATCCTCCGCCTTGCGGCGCCGGCACACCGGGTTCTAGTCCCGGTCGGGGCACCGATCCTGTCCCGGTTGCCCCTCTTCCAGGCCAGCTCTCTGCTGTGGCCAGGGAGTGCAGTGGAGGATGGCCCAAGTGTTTGGGCTCTGCACCCCATGGGAGACCAGGAGAAGCACCTGGCTCCTGCCATCGGAACAGCGCGGTGCGCCGGCCGCAGCGCGCTACCGCGGTGGCCATTAAGAGGGTGAACCAACGGCAAAGGAAGACCTTTCTCTCTGTCTCTCTCTCTCTCTCACTGTCCATTCTGCCTGTCAAAAAAATAAAAAAAAATACTTGGGAATCAGGACCACAGGAACTCACCCCCATGTTCTCACCACCCATCCCATACTCAGATTCTGCGAGTCCAGCGCCAACAGCACCCCCATCAAGGTCTCCAGTGTCCTTGTCCATAACCCAGTTGCCTTTTCCTGACAGCCCCTCTCTTGGTGGCCACTGAAGTGCTTGCTAACTCAAGACTCCTTTTTCTCTCCTTCATCCCTCTGACTTGCTCCCCACCATCCTCAGGTTCCTGTCTCATCTCCCTGCCCCACCATTTCTCTCCAAGTCATCCTGCTCCTGAACCTGAGTCAGGGTGGACAGTACAGAGACCAGCTCCGGGCACCATCTGGGCTCTGTCTACCTTCCCAGTCCTCACCAAGACACTAACCCGCAACCTGCCTGGGAGTCTGGGCTTAGCTGCTTCTCCCAGCCAAGCATCTTCCCTGCCTCCTGTGTCTACGCTAGTCCATCAGGCTTGGTCTGCCTTGTCCAGACATTTCCTGTCCCATCTCCAAGTGTCAGGGCATTCCCTCCTAGTATATAAACCATCTCCCTCGTGCTGGTGCTTGCCTGTTCTCATGTTGGGTGGGACTGAGAACACAGAAAGCTCCAACCTAGGCCCTGGGGGCCACACAGTCAACAGCTCACAAGTCCTCCTGGTTGGTCCTGTCACAGAGCTTTTTACCCCACATGCTATTCCCCAACTAGACTGTCTACCTCCTGACCATGAATGAGCTCCAGGTGGCTTCAGATGACTTCCAAAGGCCACACCCATCAGAGGAGTGGTTCCTGAGTAGGAGGGAAGGCATGGGCAACACGATGCTCCTGACTGCCTTCTACAACTAGTAGATTCTATCACTCAACTCCTAGTCCTGGCCCAACACAGGAGGTGAGACAGCTGGAGGAAAACACACACCCATGCAGGTGGGCAAGATGGGCATGAGGCAGAGGCAAAGAAGAAGGGCACCTGTGCACAAACCCAAGAACAAAGGAGGCACAAACATGGGCTGAAGGTGGGTCCAGGTAGCCCCAGCCAGCTGTGCCTGGGCTCTCCAGCAGCCAACACGAGTCCACAAGCATTGTGACCACAGCAGGAAACAGCTCCTTGAGGGAGAGCCCAGAGCCCACCACTCAGGCCAGAATGAAAGATTGGAGGATGGCTTTGATCACAATACTGTCTCTCAGGCATCCAATCTTTCCATTAATGTGCTCCTTCTAAGAACTGCAATGCCAATGCTTTTGTTGGCAAATTACTGCTATTTTTAAAATTAGAAATCTGAATCATTTACAGCTTGTGACGCACACAGGTTGTGGATGATGCATTGAAGTCCAGCTCTCTCAGGAAGTATCCTTTACCTCCACTACCTCCAGATCCATGCACAGCTAAGTTTCTACCAAAAAAGTCACTCCCACTGCACAGGACTGTGCTCCTTGGTAAGACCCACATCAAGCATGGATGCAGGGCAGCATCACTGTGAGCTGTGCATGACGCCCTATTCGGAGCTGTGATTTTGAAATCAGGGTGTGCACACTGCAAGGAAGGGCAGTGAGTGGGCATGTGCAGAGATGCATGCAGATTTTGATTGTATCATTTTTTGGCAGGCAGAGTTAGACAGTGAGAGAGACAGAGAGAAAGGTCTTCCTTCTGTTGGTTCACCAACGAAATGGCCACTGTGGGCAGTGTGCTGTGCTGATCCAAAGCCAGGAGCCAGGTTCTTCCTCCTGGTCTCCTATGTGGGTGCAGGGCCCAAGGACTTGGGCCATCCTCCACTGCACTCCCAGACCACAGCAGAGAGCTGGACTGGAAGAGGAGCAACCGGGACAGAATCCGGCACCCCAACTGGGACTAGAACTCGGGGTGCTGGCACCACAGGTGGAGGATTAGCCTAGTGAGCTGTGGTGCCGGTCTCATTGTATCATTCTCTCAGCTCTCTATAGGATCAGAACTTATCCAGAGAAAAGGCTGGGGTGATTAAGATGACAAAATACAAGAAAGGGAAAATATGATGTTGGGGCAAAGATTTCCTGAACAAGTCAGATGTAATCCTATTTATTCTGAAACGGACCCAGGGCCTCTGCCTTGGGGATGCCACCCCATCCATCAAGGGTGAGATCTGTGACAAAGGAGCCCAGGGAAGACCCTGGGACTTCTCCTCACACACTCATCTTCACTCTCTCCACTATGTGTAGATCAGGAAAGCCTCCATGGCAGCTGCAGATTCTGCTCCCTGCCCTGGCTCAGTGATGACCCCACTCCCCCACTTTCATTTTTAAGATTATTCTGGGGTTGGCGCTGTGGCATGGTAGATTGAGCTCTGCCTGCAATGCCGGAATTCCATATGGGCACTGGTTTTGGTCCAGCTGCTCCACTTCCCATCCATTCTCTGCTATGGCCTAGGAAAGCCATGGAATATGGCCCAGTGCTTGGGCCCCTGCACCCACAGGGTGAGGGGGAGACCTTGAAGGAGGTCCTGGCTCTTGGCTTTGAATTGGGTCAGCTCTAGCTGTTGTAGCCATCTGGCTAGTGAACCAGCAGATGGAAGACCTCTCTGACTCTCCATCTTTCTGTCCGTAATTCTGCCTCTTAAATAAATCAATAAATCTTTCTAAAAAATATTATCCTAAATGTTAAGGCATAATCATTTCATTGTCCACAGGACATGATTCTTTTCATATTTCTTTTCTAAAAATATGTCACTTTATTCATTTTACTTTTCTAGCTGTTCTGCAGACTCTATAGTCAGTACTTTTGTACATTCCCAAATGTAATGACTTGTGTTCCTATACTTTCTATTGGAAATGTGTCACATATTTGATCTTTTATTTCTCATTTTTACTGAATCAATCTGGAACACTTTAGCTCATAACACAACGATTAGGTCAGCACTGCTGGGAACAAATGGTATCATTTGCCTGTGGGGCAGCCCATGTGGAGCACAGCACAGAGCCTCCAGGCAGGTTCAAACAGGGGTGTGGCAAGGAGTAGGGGCATGTCCTTCCCATGGGTCACTGGTGTCTGCCACTGACCCCTAGCAGCACATACAGGGTGGGTCAGGGGAGTGCCCAGGGCCCCGATCATAGATCTTCATCTGTAAGTTGTTGAAGGAGTGCTTGTTGATGTATTTCATTTGGTCCATCAGCTTCATGGCAAAGTCAGCCAGAGCTTTGATGTGTGTCTTGCCCAGTTCATCACAGGTGGAGTCATCAAGGCCTGAGGCAGCCATGTCAGTGCTGCTGATGGTCTTGATCTTCTCCAGCTGCCTCACTGATGATCTGGACAGAAGGTGGCCACATGCAGGTCATCTGAGGCAGGGACACTGAAGTCCCCAGAGAAGAGCAGTACTGTCTTCCTTCACAGCCTCCATCACCAGCAGAGTGAAGCTGCTGACACTTCCCAAGGTAGCCAGGCCTCCTGCACCCTGCTGTAGAGCAACTGTGGCCTATGCACCCCACCCCTAGAGAGCCCCATGGACACTCATCACCTCTGGGTCTTGTGTCCCTGACAGGGTCTGCATGGCTATCTCCTCCCTCACTGGCTTACACCCCCACCCCATCCTAGGAAACTTGTTCATCCTTGCCTGGTGGGCCTCATTCTGGCCCTGCAAAAGCCTTCCCAGCACCATCTCCTCCAACTCCATGCAACTCACTGCCCTAGGGGTCTCCTGGGTTGTTTGCAGCACTGCCCAGGCCCAGCCACACCAGCCTCCTCCTCTTTGTGCTCCATGTCCATGCCCTGTGCTCCTGCAGGGGTTACCCCCTCACTGCCCTATTGAGACTGCTTTATTAGGCTCAGCATCCCTGGGGCAGCCACACCCTGGGCACTCCAGGAGGTGGAACAAGATTTAATGGCCATCCCTGCAACCCAGGGCCTTGTGTCTTTGGCCTGCCTCTCCCCTTAGCCTGGGACTCCTCCTTCTCTTGATCTTCTCTAGGCCCCAATCACAGACACTAGACACTGGAGTGACTGGTGAGCCAGCTGGGCAGGGCTTGCAAGTTTAAGTTCCAACAGCCTGGGCAGAACCCTTAGCTTTGCCACTTAACGGCAGTGACCTTGAGCAAGACCCTGCAGGTTCATGGGCCTCAGTGCCTCATCTGTAACATGTATGCAAGGCACCCATGAAGTGCCCAGGACAGTGATGCCGGGCTCCCACATCACTGTCCATACCTAAACGCTGAACCACAGGACACCCTCCCCGGGTCAGCACCTTGTCAAAGCCAGCAATGATCTCATTGAACAGCTGTGGGCACTCAACACCCTTGTTGTTGGCCTCCAGCTCCACCTAGAACTCAGAGAAGCTGGTGATGGAGGTGAACATGACAGCCACGAACTCACAGGACTGGTAGTACAGCTTGTCATTGTGCCACTCCCGGGCCATGAAGTAGGCGGTCATGTCCTTGGACAGGACATTGTACAGCAGCCACCAGTTGTAGGCCTCCAGCTCCTCCCTGTCCTCTTTCTCCTCCGTGCTTTGGGACACAGGAAGTGGTGAAAGGGAGGTGGCCACACCAGGCCCAGGGTTTCATCATGTGCCCCAGCCAGCTCTCCTTCCCTCTCTGCTACCTCTATGGCAAGCCTTCCCTAAAGAGCACGCCCTTGGCAAAGGGAGAAGAAAGGCATTGGTGAGTATGCATTCTCCCTGCCTGCCTCTGGGGAAGTGAAGCCCACGAGGGTGTTGGCCTTGGAGGAGGGAGGCCCTGTGAAGACACAGGTCCTGGAGGAGGGGCTGGGAGGAGCCCAGCACTAGAGGAAGGTATGGTCCAATGCCCACATCCCAGTTGGCCCTCCGGCTCCCCCAGTCTCTGAACCTTGTGTTTTCCTTTCAGTATCAGAAAGTACACCAGAAAAGCATGTGGCCAGGGCCTAGGACTGATCCCTTGGGTGGGGCAGGGACCCCCAAAGCCTTGTCTAAGCTCAGATTCCTGTGAGAGAGGACTCATCACAGAGACAGATGTGGCCAGGAGGTACCAGCCATGGCTAGAGAAGGACACCACCACTGGCTTTGGCTTCCCCTGGTTTGGGCCCAGGGTCTGTACAGATGGCATTAATGGTCACTCAGCCCTCACCCAAGTTAAAGGGCCAGTGCTGAGCTCTCTGATCAGGAGGTCCATAGTGACCCACAGGGGGCCAATGCAAAGAGGCATTGGTACAGCCACTCATCCAAGCAGAGTGCCCTGGGGACACAGGACCACAGGGCAGAGGAAGCCAGCTTCCTCACCCTGGGGGCAAACAGGATGCTCACCCTTTACCTGGCAGTGAGCACTGGAATGCGGGCAGGGAAGGCCCATTAGCAGGACTGTTTAAAGGCTGCAGCCAGCCTGCTCACTTCAATGTAGATGCCTTTCTATCAGCTGCAACCAGAATCCCAAGCAGGGCCAGGACTGCAGCTTAGGGCCCTGATTCTCACCTGGTGGGGGGGTGGGGGTGGAGATGGGGCTTTCCCTAGGGAAAGAACTGGCACAGCTTCCCAAGGCTGTAGGACCTGGGTCCAGGCACCAGCACTGTAGCACAGCAGGTTAAGCTGTGAGTTAACCTAGGAGTGCTGGTTTGCATACCAACTGCTGTGCTTCTGATCTGCCTTCCTGCTAAAGCACCTGGGAAGGCAATGGAGGATGGCCTAAGTGCTTGGGCCCCTGCACCCACATGGGAGACCTAGATGGAGTTCCTGGCTTCTGGCATCAGCCTGGACCAGTCCAGGCAATTGTGGCCATTTGGTGAGTGAACCAGCAGATGAAAGTTTCTCTCTCTCTCTCTCTCTCTCTCTCTCTCTCTCTCTCTCTCTCTCTCTCTCTCTCCCCCTCCCTCCCTTCATCTGTTACTCTGTGTGCAAAATAAATACACAAATCTTTCTTAAAGAAAACCTGGGAACAAGAGGAGGGAAACTCAGGGCAGAGGCTCTGGGGCCCCAAAGCCCAACCACCAAAACTTGCCCCACAGGTGGCCAGATCTCCTGTGCTGTCCATAGCATGAGGTCTCCAGGATCCACTGGACACGGGGCTGTGAAGATTGGGGACATGCCTCAGGAGACTCCTGGACCCTTAGGATCCCCACTTTCCACACGATACCCTCAGATGCCAGGCAGGTCCCAGGCTTCCAGCTCAGGGGTCTCTGCTTCTGTGGGGTGGGGGGCACTTTGGCCATGCCCTACCCCAAGAACAAGCTTCCTGCTCCCAGGTGTGCTAAGGGATGATGGAGCATGGGTTCCTTATTTCTCCTGGGGGGTGTCCCATGGAGGAGCTGCAGCCACTGATCCACCTGCCTTGACCAATGCCCCAGAAGGCTGACAGCCTGGCTCTAGCACCTGCTGAGACCACATGCCTGGGCCCCACCCCAGGCCCAGGCACACTGTAGCTCCTTTCATCCTGCCCTGGCCCCCAGCAGGTGACAGAAATGGGACACTGTCCTTTCCAGAGAGCATCTGAACAGAGCATCAGGCAGAATGGTGTGGAGGATGCAGACAGCTCAATCTCCAGGGCCCAGCAAGGCACTCCTGCCACCCCTGGGGGACCTCCCAGCACACACCATTGCCAATTGCTTGTGTGGCTGCATCTTTGCCTGGCGGGAAGGCTCAGGGGTCCACAGCCTCTTGATCCCCTCATAGGGTCAATCTGAAGGAGGGGACAAGAGTAGGTTCTACTGAGAACTGAGACCTGTTGGTTGGGCCAGGAGGAGGCCTGCGGCTAAGGGGGCTCCTTCTGCAAGTGCCTCTGGAAAGCAAAGGCCCCAGGCCTCCCCAACTCTCTGTCAGCCCCCACCTAGGCTCTAGGTCCCCCTGTAAGGGGCAGCTGGGAAGCTTGGGCAGGGTCAGAGGCTGTGTCCCCACACCAAGTGTCTGCTGGGGACATATTTGACATTGTCCCTAGGAACAAACTTGCTAACCTGCTGGGGACTTGAGTGGAGTTGGGTGGCCTGGGCTAGCAGGGACCAGCTCCTGTCCCACAAACCCACATATGTACACACACGTGACAGATACCAAGCTGGAGTCTGCCCGGGTGAGCCACTGAGGAGGGCATGGGCTCACTGCCTGAGTTTGTCCAGGAAGCCATGGCCTGAGTCTTCACATGAGCCTGCAGGTCACAGAATAGCAAGCTCCTTAAGACTGACAAGGACTGGGGCCACATTGTGGCATAACAGGTAAAGCTGCCACCTGCAGCACTAGTATCCCATCCCGTGGGTGCTAGTTCGAGTCTCAGCTGTTCCACTTCCAGGCCAGCTCTCTGCTATGGCCTGGGAAAGCAATAGAAGATTGCCCAAGTCAGGAAGCTCTTGGCTTCAGATTGGCACAGCTCCAGACATTGCAGCCACCTGGGGAGTGAACCAGTGGATAGAGGATCTCTCTCCTTCCTTCCTTCCTCTTTCTTTTCTTTCTCTCTCTCTCCTTCCTTCCTCCCTCTCGCCCTCCCTCTCTCTCTCTCTCATTGCCTCTTCCACTCTGTAACTCTGCTTTTCAAATAAATAAATAAACTATTTTTAAAAAGACTGACAAGGACCAAGGGTCTAGGAGAGATGGATGAGCACATGCAAAGGGACCTACTGCAGAGGACCCTGGACCACAGCCAGGGGGCAGCAGGCAGGACCGGACCTTGCTGCCAACTTCCCACAGGGGTGCTGCAAGGGAGATATTGGTGCATTCTAGGATGATGGGGCACTGCATCAGACAACACCCAGCTGTGGCTGCTTCCTGTTTATGGGGCAGACAGGCACCTCCTGGTTCCCTTCAGCAGCCTGACTGAGAACTGGGGCTCTGCAGCCTGTGGGAGGGCACCCTGAGGTGCTGCAGAGACAGTGTGTGGGTGACAGGCTGGGCCGCAGGCACGCTCTCCTCCAGGGCCATGCAACACAAGTGAGCTGCATAACAGTGGCTGTCTCTGGGAGGTGAGGAGGATTAAGGAGGCAGAGGCTGGGCTGTGGCTGCACAGGTAACAAGGAGCCATAGCCCAGGCTGACACCTGAGCACCCTCTGCCTGGCCCGTGGGCACCCCTTCCTCCACGTGCACAAGATGCACAGGGCACACAGCCTGGGGACAGCACTGGCTGGATTCCACCTCTACCTGTGTACCCAGCCCAGGCCAGAGCTGTGGCCTCCTGAAATCCCACAGCCTCTGTCACTGCCCTGGGCTGGGCTTCCTGTCAATGGCCTTGGACGCTACTTCAGTCCTTCCTCCTCCGGTGTGTCTCTAGCTGGACTGGGCCACAGCAAGCCCTCCCAGAAGCCTTTGGGGCCACCTCCCCATGCAGGCCAGGTTCCTGCCCTCCCTGGCTCCTGCCTCCTTGCTGGGTGTCCTTGCCTGAGGACACGCAGCTCAGGAAGTACTCAGGCAGCTATTTCTCGACTCTGGGTTCCTCAGTTCCAGCACTGTCCAGCATGGGTTTGGAATAAACTCCAGTGTTTGCCTCTTGGCACCAGGGAGCAGAGAGTAGCCCCACTGGGACTGGACATGGGGCACCAGGCAGCTGGGGTGGGGCTCATGGTGAGCCCAGCCCAGCGCAGCCAATGAGCACCCTTAGTGCACTGCTCACTCCTTGGGCACCTCCTACTGCAACCAGCTCTGGCTCCAGTGCTACCCACCTTCAGTTTCCAGAGGAAGTCCAGGCATGTGGTGGACTCTACCTGCTGGGCGTGCAGGTACAGGGCCAGCACAAAGACAGACATTATGATGGGCATTACCACCGTCAGCGCCACCTTGGTCACATGCTCTGGGCTGCAGGGGTGAGGGAGACAGTCTGGCAGCTGGGAAGGCACTGAGGACCCCTCCCCAACTCAGGGTTTTGCTTGTTTCCACTATAATCCCCCTCCTCCTCTCCCTCCTGCTCACACCATGCCTGCACCTGCAGCTCAGGCAGCAACTTGCCCTCTCCCAGGGTCTCCCCCCATCCCTCTCTGGCCACATCAGCAGGTGCAGTCACTGGGAAAGGCAGTGTGTGTCTCCCAGGTCTTTCTCCGTGGACAGGACCCGAGTAGTGGCACCTGGGGAACAGGGGAGCCAGGTGGGTTACACTGACCCTGTCTTTGGGCAGACTTGGACAAGACCCAACCTCCCTGCCCTTTTGCATTCTCCTCTGCAGCGGCGGCAGCAGGACCCATGCTTCATGACTGCACAAAACCATGGGGGGGGGGGGGGGACCAGACCTCTCAACTGGGAGCATGCGTTATCAAATTGCATTTTTGTTGAATTGTAGATAAATTCTCCCAGTAAAAGCAGCCATTCCAAGGCCTGCTCTAGTGAAGAACCCCAGCCCTGAGCAGCCCCAAATGCAGGCCCAGCAATGCTCTGCTTTTGTTCCTGATCTCTGGAGGGGAAATGGCACCACTTCCTGTTCCTGGGGAAGCCTGGGGCCAGGTGCTTTAAAATGATGCCCTGGCAGAGGCAGCCACACATCACCTGGAGGGCATGGGGACAAGAAGCAGGGGCATCCTGCTACCCTGAGGTGGTGTGGGGCAGGCCTCCTGGCTCCCTCTAGCATCTCCTGCACACCCACCTGGGCACCTGCTGCCTTCTCTGTCAGGCAGGAGCATCCACTCACCACTGAGAAGTCCGGTTGTTGCTGTCTCTGTGAAGGGAAGTTGGGAGAATGGCTTGGGGCAGCTGTCTGCATACTGCCCTTACTACTACTGCCCCTTCAGCTCCCCCATCCTAGCACCCTACACACCCCAAGGACCCTTGCAGACAGCAAGGCTCAGCATCTCATCCCCCAACCACAGATCACGCAGCCTACACCTGGGCCCCTGCCCCTCCCTCCCCATCCCCCAAGCACATCAACCTGGGTGGGAGCCTGATCCTCCCCCCCAGCCCTTTGCTGCCAGCCTGAGGCACAGAGAAGCACTGCACTGGGCTGTCCAGAGTGGCCTTAAAAGGTGGCCAATGGGGAGGGGAGGCTAAAACTATGCCAGAGTGCAAACTGTGCATCAGGTTTTGAATGATAAGTATGAAAAAGGGGACGTCATTTGTTAGTAATTTTTTTACAATGATTGCATATTAAAGAGATTGTGCTTTGGATGTGCTGGTGAAGTAAAAATATTACTCAGTTAATTGAACTTTTTGCAATTTTAATACAGCTACTAGAATGTTTTAGATCACATGCTTGCATTATGTATCTACCAGACAGGTCTGCCCTACAGCCAGGCCAGGGTCTCCCCCAGCCCAGCAAGGACCTCCATCCACTGCTGCCAACTCCTGCAGTGGGCAGGGAGAGGCTGGGGCTGGGGGAAGAGCAGGCACAAAAGAGGGTGGAGTTCCCTGCTCCAGCCTTGATCCCCAGCGTGTGCAGTGAGGCTTTCTCCCTGGGACACCCATGCGCCATGTCAGAGTGCCTGCTTCCAGCTCTTGCTCCACCACCTCTGATCCAGTTTCTTATGAATGTGCATCCTGGGAGGCAGCTCAAGTACTTGGATCCCTGCCACCCATGGGACAGACCCAGGTTGAGTTCTGGGCTTCTGGCTTCAGCTTGACACAACCCCAGCTGTTGAGGGCATTTAGGCATTGACTCAGCAGATGGAGGATTTGTCTTTTTCTCTCTCTCCCAAGCTCACTCTCTCTGTCTTTCTGCCTTTCAAATACAATGGAAATACATAAATAAAAACAATGGTCTCAGACCTTCTCCTTGCCTGCACCATTCGCAGTGGTACAGTATCTTCCTGTCCTTTATCCCTAGCCCCATTCACCTGCCAAGTTCTTCCTTGGACCTTAGAATGCCTCCTTGCACCTCCATCTTCTCCTTCACAGAAAAGCCACACTTTTCATGGGGCATCCTCTGCTCTACTCATAGGTATGCCTTGGCTGCCTGGCACACAGTAGACCCTCAATAAATATTGTTGAATGAATGCATAAGTGAACAGATGGATAGATGCAAGGATGGCTGGATGTTGCTTTCTGTCACTCACAGCATTTTGCACTTCCTGGTCCATTTCCAGGTTGGTACTAAACCACTTCCACTATATCATCCTTAAGACCAATACTTAGAATTTCAGGCTTCCTATCCCACAAAAAATTTAGAAAACTCTTAAGTTCCAATTTGAATCATGTAACAAGTGCATCATGGTTATAGCCTCAAAAAACCTGGAGACAAATTTGCTATCAGGTTTGATAGCTCTGATGTCTTTAATCATGACAATTTTACATTATCACATATTCATTTTCCCCATTTTAATTAAAAATCTTCCAAAGCTGCTACATCACAATGTAAAATGAGCTGAGAAATAATTGGCTTACTGGAGGTGTGCTCGTTTGCTTTGCCTTTGGAAACACGTAGTGGGTGCTTGGAAGAGAATATGAGTGGAGGTGTGAGAGAACTCATCTGGTTTGCTCCTAGACTCTAGGAGCTAGGTCATTGTAGAAAGGAATACAGAATATCAGATATATTTGTTGAAGAAACAAAACCAATCAGCTTCCCTGGGCAGGAATAGTGCCTTACACATGACAAGGGCCAAGGAAGGTCTCCTTGAAAAGCACTAACAATTACACTGATTGGCAATGGTTAAGCACATAGTGATTCTTATGTTAATGGAAACATTCATTTCCTACTTATTTTGTGAAAAATGTTGCTGCCAAGAAGTGATTTATTATTTTAAGAATGATTGCTCAAATAAGTTGCCATATAGCACAGAAAAAACCATAATGTTGTCACTAAAATCTATGCTACAGAAAAGTACTTGGGTGATGTTCTCTATGTTTCTATTACTACAGATGTACTGCACAAGACTTCTGATTCAACTTGCTACAAATGGACACCCTGGGAGGCAACAGCTGGTGGCTCAAGTGCTTGGACCCATCCCACTCATGGGGAGACCTGGATGGATTTCCTGGCTCCTGCCTTAAGCCTAGCCAAAGCACAGCTGTTGTAAAGTTTTGAGGAGTGAAACAGTAGCTGGATGATCTCTTTCCCTTTGCATTTTAGCATTTCAAATGAACAATTAATAAGACATAAGAACTAATCCTGATAAAAAATCATAGCAAATATGACACATACTATACAAATTATATCAATAATCATTTTAAATGTGCATTATCTAAATTGGCAATTAAAAGATAGAGACTTATATAGGCAAATTTAAACCAAGATGCAACTTTGTGCTGTCTATAGGCAAACCATTGAAATGTAAAGACACATGGAGGGGATTTGAAGTTATTTTGGTCAAAGGAGGACACATTTCATTTGCATAATAGGACCTCACAGCACAGCTGGGCTGGTGGAGTTCACACCTCACAGCACAGCTGGGCTGGTTGGTTCAAGAGATCTGTCATATACCATGATGGCAATAGTTAATTATAACATGGCTTATTATAAGAATAATTAAGACAAGAGTACGTATTTTCACTATGTAAAACAAGTATATGATCGCTGGGTTTTCAAATGAAAAGACAAGACATGGGAGCCTCCATCAGAAGAGCAATGAGCATGGTTCTTAGCCAGCACTTTTTATTGAGGGGAACACAAATAATGCATGGGACCCCAATCACATAGGCCGAGTAAAAGTTTAACAAGCATACATCATTAGAAAGGAGACAGTGAGGTGTGAACAACCCTGAGCAGTCCAGCTGTGCCATGAGGTGTGAACCCTGACCAGTCCAGCTATGCTGTGAGGTGTGAACAACCCTGACCAGATGCAGCCATGAGGTGTGAACAACCCTCACCAGACCAGCTGTACCATGAGGTGTGAACAACCCCATCCCCGACCAGCCCAGCTGTGCCATGAGATGTGAACAACCCCATCCCCGACCAGCCCAGCTGTGCCATGAGGTATGAACAACCCCACAGCCCAGCTGTGCCATGAGGTGTGAACAACCCCGACCAGCCCAGCTGTGCCATGAGGTGTGAACATCACCAGCCCAGGCTGTGCCATGAGGTGTGAACAACCCTGACCAGCCCAGCTGTGCCATGAGGTGTGAACATCACCAGCCCAGGCTGTGCCATGAGGTGTGAACAACCCCACCAGCCCAGCTGTGCCATGAGGTGTGAACAACCTCACCAGCCCAGGCTGTGCCATGAGGTGTGAACAACCCCAACCAGCCCAGCTGTGCTGTGAGTTGTGAACTCCACCAGCCCAGCCAGTGAGATGAGAAGTGAACAACCCCCACCAGCCCAGCTGGTACCGTGAGGTGTGAACAACCATGAGTGGTACTAAGAGAGTGGAAACTAAAGCATGTGGAAGCGGGGCCTCTGAGAGGTGACTGGGATGAGATGTGGTCTCATGGCTTCCCATGAAGAGGGAACCAGAGGCCACGTGACCAGTCTTGCCACATGAGGCCCCATACGGCCTCAGGACTTTGCCAGCCAGGTCATCATCAGGTATGGCCAAGGGGCTGCAGACCAGAACCGGAAGCCAAGCAAACCTATTTCCATTAAAACCCACCTGAGTGCAGAACACTGCTCCTGGTGACAGATGGTCACTGTCAAGAGCAAGGCACAGGCTGAGGCAGAGCTGGGTCTGGGGTGGGTGGAGACCGGGAGCAGAGGCCAGTCTGAAGGAGCCAAGTCCCTGCCCTGGATGAGGGCTCTGCACTCAGGTACTCGGCACAGCTGCAACCCTGGCCAGAGAGGCATCTGACAGACCCAGGAGGGCTGTGTGGGTGGCTCTAGCTGCTTTCAGAGCAATCTGAAGTCAAAGGGAAGCAGAGCATGAAGACCTGGACACCTTGCAGCCTGCCAAGCAGCAGAGTGAAGGAAAGGTGGTTTAGGCCAAGCTGCCTCCTGCAGAGGGGTCAGTGGGTGCCAGGATGGGGAAGCTCCAGCCAGGGACCTGTGGGGCAGAACTGTTCCAAGAAGGGTTCTGGGAGGCCTGCAACCCCCTCTCTGGCTCACCACCCAGAGCCACCGTGCAATGGAAACTCTGGAATTTTGTGGCCACAGCCATTCAAGCAGGCCCAGGTGGCAGCTGCACACCTGCGGTCCACATGGTGTCCGGAAGGCCAGTGCTACAGGGCCGTGGTGGCTTCCACCACGACAGCAGGCGGTCATCCTGCAGGTGACACCTAGTGGAGCTGTAGGCAGGGCTGTGCCCAGCAGAGCTGCAGGGGCCTCTCCTCACCTCTTGGTGTACAAGATGCCCAGGGTGGTGCTGGGTACAGGGTGAAGACACTGCTGGGGACACCCAGATGCCATAGTGGAATGCCCTTGACTCTGGCCCCAGCTTCCTGCTAACGTGCACCCCAGGAGGCCGCCACGGCAGTTCCATCACTTTGGTCCACCCAGCTGGGACAGCGGTTCCAATGCTTCCGTCCACCCTGCTGGGATAGCAGTTCCAATGCTTCGATCCACCCAGTTGGAAGGCCCAGAGTGTGCCCTGGCTCCTAGATTCAGGCTGATGCAGCCCTGGCTGTTGCAGGTCACTGAGGATCCAGCAGATGCAAGAACTGTCTGCACAGATTGCCTCTCACAAATAAAGCAAACATTCAAAAATGAGGTGAGTCCTGCCCTGCAAAGGTGCCGGACCAGGACTGCTCCCTGCATCTGCGACCTGTGTGGCCCTTGCAGGCTCACAGCTGGGAGGGAGCTGTCAGGGCATCAGAGCTGCTGTGCAGCAGTGGGAGGGTGGAACCTCAGCCTGCCCAGGGCATGCAGGTGCAGCCCTGCAAGGCAATCAGGCCTAGATAAAGCCATCAGGGTGTGGCTTTATAAGGTGAGAGACCAGCTGAAACAGGCAGACATGGGACCCACACAACACCCTGCACCGCCTTGGGATTCTGGCAGCAAGGCCGTCACCGGACGCAGCCCTCAGAACCACATCCAGGATACACCCTCTGTAAAAATAAGCTGCTGCCAGGCTGGGTGTGCCCTCAGTGGGACAAAGTGCACGGGGCTCCCAGCCCCTGCCTCACTTGCCTGCACCAGGTACATGCAGAACTCCTTGAAGAGCTGCAGCAGGCAGGTGTAGCATATCTTCTTGATGACAAGGATGCTCTTCGGGGGCTTGTTCCACGTCAACCGCTGGCTTGCAGGGTCCTGAATATGCCTTTAGGGAGAGGAGAGGGTTCATGCCAGCTGCACACTGCCCCTCGGACAGGACAGGACACACAGTCCACCCCTGGACAAATGCACTCACCGGCAGTCCCTGGCAGCACAGCCCTGGCCCATGGGAACAGGCACAGGGTTCGGCCCAGCAGGAAGACCCTGCCCTGCTCACTCAGTTCCCATGTTCAGCTGCACCAGCCTGCAGTTACCGACGGTGCCCATCACTCACCTCAGCAGCCCCAACCCCACCAGTGCTTGCTAGTCCCTCAGCAATGCCCCCAATGCCTCCTTGGGACAACTGTTCACAGAGCCCACTGAGGGGAAGCCTGTGGCTGGCAACCCTACATCCGTCAGGGACAATGGCTCCCCTAAAAACATCCAAACCAGCAGGTAGGGGACACTGTGCTCAGGCCCCTTAGGACAGGCACTTGCTGGCCCGGCCAGGGCCTGCCCACCACATCAGAGTGTTATCCTAGCTCCCTGCACTTCTCACAGTGAGGACCTCTGGTTTAAAGCCAGTGGAAGTGCTGGTGTGAGTGCCACTGCCCTGACCCAGCCACCCATGCCGTGTGGATGGCCAACCACCATGCAGTGAGCCCTGCCTCCCATCCTGCTGGGATCTCACTACCATGCAGGTCCAGGGCACCAGGAACATGAGTGGGAGCAGCACCTGTGTCCCGTGCTGTCTGGGAGTTGAGGGAGGATGGGACTGGGGCTCCCTGTCTGGGTTTCAGAACAGCAGTGTAGACCAGCAGGAAGTTCCCTTCCCAGTGCTGTCCTGGTGGGGAAAAGTGCTGATGGCACCCCGCAGGGGAGCAACAAAGACACGCCTATAGCAGCAGCAGTGTCTGGCCACATCCAGTGAACCAATGACCATGGGAACCTGGTCCTAGCACTCACCATGTCCAGGCATTTCTGGGGAGTGTGAAGACACCCATGATACCTCCATGGGCTTCACTGTCCACCCCATCAGTCCCATGGCTTGCGAGGCACTGCCCCCTTCCAGGAGATGGCCAATCTGTCCATGGCATCATGGTCACATTTTGCTAATGACAGGTGCACGCACAGCCCTGGTGCACCAGCACTCTCCCGACTGCACATCTTACACTACCCTCCCATTGTCTGCACCATCAACACCGAGAGCAGCATGCTACAGAGCAGCTTGTTAAAGGTGAGTTCTTCTAAACACAGTCAGGCCAAGAGGTCCCCGAAGTTATAAAAATCAAACAAGACAAAGTATTCTTGCTGCTTACGCAGTCCTCTTGCCTCATCCCCTACCTACCGAGAAAAGCAGTGTCTGGTCGGTGCTCAGCCCAGCAGCTAAGATGCCCATGTCCCACATCAGAGAGCTGCGCTCAGAGCCCAGCTCCAGCTCTGGACTCCAGCTCCCTGCTGACCTGGACCCTGGGAGGCACAGCGATGGCTCCAGTGACTGGGTTCCTCCATACTCATGAGAGACCTGGACGGAGTTCCCAGCTCCCAGTTTTGGCCAGTCTGAGCCGCTGCAGGTGGAAGATTTCTCCACTTCTCTGGCCCTCAAGTAAATGAAAACAGATAAACCAAGAGGCCACAAGCTACCCTACTCTCTGTTGAGCTCCGGGCCCAGCCGTGGCACCGAGTGTGCAGCCTCCCAGCTCTGCCAGCCTCCCTCTGCCCTGTGGAACTGGCCCAGCCCGTGGGAGTTCTCAGGCCATTGGCAGGTAAAAGGGCATTCACTCCCCAGCCCTCAATCAATCTGCACTCAGCAGTGGCCTCAGGGCCTGTGGGCAGCTTACAGCCCTCCGCCCAGGTCACAAGTGATGCTCTGACCCCAGTGGACTTCCTGGGGAGGACCAACAGCCAGATCCTCTGCTTCCTGCTGGGTCATCTGAAAAGTGGGGTGCTGACCCTGCAGGGCCATAGCTGTGGGTACGGGACAGGCAGAGCGGGGCCACAACAGCGTGGACAGCTCTGTTCTGACCACAGAGATGAACTGGCAATTTCTCACAGCACAGTCAACAAAAAACGCAGGTTCATGATGAAATCTAGGCTGGTTCTCAGACAGGAATCCAAGTTCCTCATAGCTGTCCTGCCCACGACATCTGCTTCTGCCATCAGGGAAACCACTAGGCTAGGTCCCCAGGGAGTCATTGCCACAGCCACAGGAGCCCTGGCAGGTAGTGAGGGCACAGCCAGAGGTGGGCAGAGCAAGCCACTGGCCTGGCTGCCACAGACCCTCAGGGCAGCTCCCAGCACTCTGTACTTCAGCCTGAGGGATCTCAGGGGCAGGCTCCCAAGGCAGAGCCTGGCCCCAGGAGCTAAGCTGGTAAAGGCCACTTAACTCATGAAATGGTTACCAGGGGGTGCCTCTGCCCAGACCAAGAAGTGCAGGGAAGGGACGCTCTTGGCCAGGAGCAAACATGGGAGGGTGGTACAGCCATGCAGAGACTGAACAAGGTCAGCAGCAACAGAGCAGCTGCAGCTCTGGCCTCGGGGAGCACTGGCCCCTGGAGACCCGCATGTCTGCCACATGGAGCCACAGCAGATAGCTGGGAGCTGAGGTGGTGAGGGCTGGCCTGCCCATGGCACAGCCCTCCCTGGTTGGGGTCAAAATAACAGGAGCTGTGCATGGATGGGTGCCGGAAAGCTCCTGCCCTGTCACTGGGTAGCAGGAGGCCTGGACAGCCCTGCGATGGGGCAAGGTAGGGTACAGCCTGCAGGGGGCAGCCTAAAGAGCCCCTGCAAACAGCTCCCATCCAGCCCACTGGTGAGGTCCTAACCCCGAGGAGCCAATGGGTGATGCACGGTGCTGCCCAGGAGGTCCCTGGTGCAAAGCCCCAGCCCCCACTACATGTCAAAGAACCTCTCACATCTCATGTACACCTCTCTTCACAGAGCCAGATCCGAGCACACACAACCTCCCTGATCTGTCCCCAACTCCCTGAAGGAGACCCTGCAGGGACAGCAGGGCTTCTGCACACAGGCCTGAAGACCACGGCCCCTCAATGCCAGAGGCTCACAGACCAAGGATTTCTCTGGAGAAATTGTGAAATAAAATGCTCTGAGCCAAGATGGAACTCTGATGTTTAAATCATTTTGATAGTTTTCCCTTAAAAACACAAACTGCAGCAGGACTGGTACGTGGGACATGGGAGCAGAACCTTCAAGCACATGACAGCAGACTAAGGGAGAGCGATGGCTGGCCAGTGCCATGAGGCAGCACTACTGCTAAGTCCTTAAGGATGTGGTCAAGGCCAGTGACACAAGAGGCCTTGGTCCACCGAAACACCAGGTGGCCAGACCAGGCCAGCATCTCCTGTGGCCCCACAAAGCATGTTAAAGCATCACCCATGAGACAGAGAGTATCTTCTAAACAAGTACAATCAGATAGAAACAGTTAATTAGTGTTTATCTTCAGAATAATTACATCCTGCACCTGAGAACAAAGCAGTCAGAAACCAGGACACACTGGCGCTCAGCAGACGCTGGCTCACACCACTCTGAAGGCACCAGAGAAGCCAGCAGGACTAGGGGATGTCATGAGGCTTTGTTAAGTGACTTGAAACACACACTGCTCTGTCCACACCACAGCCACCCCACAATACACACCCTCCTGGGGACCCCAACTCACATGATGGTCTGGGGGTTCTGCAGCACACAGGTCTTTGGTCCAAACGTGGTCACGGGACATGGGCCATGCAGAGAGTGCGTCCTTCTGCAGAGAGCACACACAGCACAGCACCATCAGAACACGCAAGTGCAGCCACAGACACAGACAGGGGCCAACCCAGACTCCAAGGAGCACCAGAGCCAGCCCTGGAGGCCCCGGGCTCCTCAGCGCAGCAGGAGACACTCCCAGCCCAGACGAGGGAGACGCCTACTCTGAGACGTGCCTAGGGGTCTGCATTCCTGGGGGTCTCCCAGAACCTGTCTCTGGGTCAATATTCAGGAATCAAGAGGTCAGAACCCACTCACAGGTGGCCTGGGGAGGGGGAGGCATTGGCATGGGGGTTACAGTGCCTGGGTTTCAGTCCTGGCTCCACTTCTGCTCACTCCCTGGGAGGCAGCAGTGGACGACTCAAGACCCTGAGGCCCTGACACCCACATGGGAGACCTGGATGGCAGCTGCTGCAGGCATCTGAGGAGTGAATCAGAGGACAGCACATCACTCTGCCCACCTCTGTGTGTTTCTGTTTGCCTTTCAAATACATAAATAAAAAAAATTAATGTTAACAAAAATATTTACCCTGAACTATACGAAGACAGCAGTTGAAAGGCCCAACTTTTACAACAAATGAAAAGTGACCTGACTCATGGCATCCTGGGAAAAGGCCCCCGGGCTGGTGCTCCTGCCTTTGCAGGGGTCAATGGGCTAAGGTGACACCTGTGACCTCCTGACCACTGGAGCAGCATGTTCCGGGTGTACTGGACATTATGGCCAGAAGGGAGCTGCCTGCTGCTCTCTATCTTCAACCACTGCCAGCATCCCAGTGTCTACACTGGAGAGCGGGCATCTGGTAGCTGTGGCCACACCTGGGGCCTTTCTGGACCGAGTGTGCTCTGGGCTTACTTACGTACGTCTTCTAAAGATGATTAAGTGTACTACTGCAAAACACAGACTGGACTCAGGAACTTAAAAGACAATCGGAAACCAGGTGTGTGGCTCCTCCACTCACCCTGGGTGTCTTGGGGGCTTTGCTCCCCTCCCCTGCCTCACTTAAGGCTCTCCAGAGGCTACCTCTGACTGCTGTCTGTATCCCCAGGTCCAGGGTCCTGACAGGAAGGCTGTACAGTGCCAAAAAACTTACAGAAACCAAAAGCAAAAGGCAGCTCTGTCAGGGGCATAAGCCAGGGCACCGCCATAGCCTGGAGGTGCCAGAGACCAAGTTTCAACACCACAGCAGCTGCTCTGGGGCAAGCTGTGCCCACGCCATGAGGACCTTTGTCAGAGACTGGCTGCTGTTGCCCACCAAGTTCCAGTCTGGTCCCCAAATGTGGCCTGCTTTGAAAACCACTTTCCAGGGTTGGGGTTGTGGCACAGTAGGTTAGCTGTTACCTGTGATGCCACCTCCCATATCAAAAGCATGGGTTCAAATCCTGGCTGCTCTGCTTCTGATCCAGCTCCCTATTAATGTGCCTGGGAAGGCAGTGGATGACAGTCCAAGTATCTGGGCCCCTGCCACCCACCGATGTGGGAGACCAGGCTGGAGTTCCAGGCACCTGGCTTTGGCCTCACCCAGCCCTGAGTGCTGTGGCTACTTGGGCAGTGAACTAGAAAACAGATCTCTTCCTCTGCCTTCCAAAAAAATCTTTAAAAACAAACAACAAAACAAAAACTACAACCATTTTCCACCAAAGAACTCTTCCTTGGCTGGCACAGGTGTGAGCCCTCCTTGAGGGGCATGGCCTGGTGAGCTCAGTGCCTCCACTGTTACCATCACAGCCACGTGCTTGTCAGGCCTCCTGGACATGAGGTCTAGCTGCTATTGCCCAAGCGCCATTGAGCAAGAGCAATGCCCAATGTCTTGGCCCATGGGAGGGGCAGGTGGGCAGAGGGCACATACGTGACGGGCCCTGCCCACGTGTGCCCTCCGGCCCTTGCCTCTCTAAAGGACCAGGAACACAGAGGTCTCCTCACCAAGTCTAATACTGAAAGGCAGTGTGGGGGCTGGCGCTGTGAGGCAGTCACCTGAGCTTCCACCTGCAGTGCTGGCATCCCACATGGGCACTGGTTCCAGTCCTGGCTGGTCCACTTCCCATTCCTGCTTATGACCTAGGAGAACTGTGGAAGATGGCCAGCTGGCTGTGCCTCAGGGGAGGCGCAGCTCACAGCTGCTGTGCCTGAGCTGTGGCAGAGACCCTGAGGGCTCCGGATCCTGGCTCTGGCCCAGCCCAGCCCCAGCCATTTGGGAGTGAACCAGCAGATGGAAGATCTCTCACTACATCTCTCAAATAAATAAATAAAATCTTGGAGGACAGCGCTGTGGAGTAGTGGGTAAAGCTTCCACCTGCAGTGCCAGCATCCCATATGGGCACTGGTTCAAGTCCCAGCTGCTCCACTTCTGATCCAGCTCTCTGCTATAGCCTGGGAAAGCATTAGAAGATGGCCCAAATCCTTGGGCCCCTGCACTTACATGGGAGATCCAGAGGAAGCTCCTGGCTCCTGGCTCCTGATTGGCCTAGCTCCGACTGTTGCAACCATCTGGGGAGGGAACCAGTGGATGGAAGAGCTCTATCTCTCTCTCTCTCTCTCTGCCTCTTCTCTCTGTGTAACTGTGACTTTCAAATAAATAAATCTTTAAAAAAGAATATAAAATAAAACCTTAAAAAAGAATCAAAGAGAAATAGTAATGAAGAAACTGTTTCGGTGATGGGATGGATGCCAAACACAGGGAACTAGCAAATTGGCCAAGACACCTTGTGGTGGCAAACAGCCGGCAGGCATAGCACAATGGTGAGACCACAGATGGAAAGCTTGCTGCACCGAGGCGACAGACGCTGGCCCTAGGATGGATAAGAGGGCCTGGAGGTCACGACCCTGGAGTCCTGGGGTGCAGCCCAAGGCACACAGGAAAAGAGTGCTGTGCCAGGGACACAGCAGGAAGAGGCATGGGAAAGCTGACCCTGACTCAGGGCCCAGGGTACAGCATGTAGGCAACCCAAGCAGCAGCCCAACACACAGCCCCACGACCTCACCCCAAAGCTACTGGAGTTAATACATGAGAGGCAAATCCAATACACAAAAATCAACTGTATTTCTACATACTGAGACCTGAAATATCCTTTACCACTGCATTAAAAACAGCCAAGACCTATACACTGATCTATACCAGCACTGAGCGCCCCGGGGAAGCGGCACTGATGAGCCCCGTGTGCACACACAGAGCACAGAGCAGTTAGAGGGCCTGGAACAGAGGAAGTGGGGCTGACAGTGTTGCCCCCAGGCAGGAGCAGAGAGAGGCAGTTCTGCAACGGAGACTCCCCCCATCACAGGTGCCAGTCATCCTGGACAGAGGTGCTGAGCCGACACTAGAACACCAGGCT
This sequence comes from Lepus europaeus, assembly GCF_033115175.1. Classification (NCBI taxonomy): domain Eukaryota; kingdom Metazoa; phylum Chordata; class Mammalia; order Lagomorpha; family Leporidae; genus Lepus; species Lepus europaeus. Next base: position 10,096,391 of record NW_026909276.1, on the reverse strand, counting down.
GCAGCTCAGCCACTCCCTCACCCCCACAGAGCAACTCCAGATCAGAGAGAGAGAGAGAGAGAGGGAGGGAGAGAGGTGACCCAGAGGTACCCCCCACACAGGCCCCATGGCTTCCTGACACAGGTTGGGTTAGACACAGGAACAACCAGGCATGCCAGGCACCCAACGAACCCCAACTGAAGCCCCACACTCTCAACACGAGTCCAGGGGCTGGCATGCTTGTTACATCGCCCCTGCACCACCAGAATCCCCCACAGAGTCCCAGCTGTGCCCTCACCCAGGTGGGAGACCAGGGTGCAACTCCCAGCTCCAGCCTGGCCCAGCCCCGGCTGCCCCAGGCACCTGGGGAGAGACCCAGCCGACCCAACCTCCCTCTCTTCCTCTCTCTCTCTCACTGCAGTTCTACCTTCTAAACAAGTAAAAATAAGTAAGTGTTACATTTCAACTGAGAGAGGCCATTTGGGCAGTTCCACAGCAACGTGACCACAGAGCCCAAGCCTTCCGCTCCACAGCCCGCACACTGGCATCTCTTCTAGGTTCCAGGAAGGCACGGGCAGGTGTGTGGATGGTCACCCGCGACCCCGCGGCCAGCCTGAACCCACAAGTTTTTCAGGAACTTCAAGCTCTGAGGCCCAGATAGGCCACTCGCAGGAGGGCCAGGGGCGAGTGGCACTTGGCAGCACCCCACCCACCTCTGAGAGGTTCTGGGCTCTGCACCCACGCCTCCGGCCAGCTGCGGGTGTTGGGTGTCTGAGGCGGCTTCCAGGCCATGAGCTCACCCACAGGTGCTCGTGGGCTCACCTGCCCCACAACCGAGCCCCGGGAACACAGCGCGCGTACACGGGAAACCAAGTGACAAGGGGCGCACACACGGCGAAAGTGGAACCCCGGCGTCTCAAGGCTGCGGGGACCCTGCAGTCAACACTGCGCGTCACAGTCGAGTGCCACCCCCGAGGACACAGGGCCTGCTTCATCCCCTCCGTTGTGAGCTTCGGGAGCCCTGCAAACCCAGCAGGGCGCGGTGAGGGCCTGGACGGGGAGCAGCGAGAACCCCGCACCGGGTGCCATCGCGAGCGGCAGCCCCAGGTGCCGGGCGTCGCGTGGCAGGACTTGCTGCGCCCACCAGATCGTGGAGCCACCTGGGACGCGGGCGGAGTGCGGGGAGCCGGGGCCAGGGCTGCGCGGAGCGGAGCGGGAGGGTCCCCGGGGGTGCGGGCCAGGCGCCCAGGACAGGAGCGACCTGGGGTCCGGGGACGCCCCTACGGGAGGCCGCCGCGCTCCACCTCACACCCGGCCAGACCAGGGAGACGCCGCGTCCCGCTCCAGGACCCCGCGGCCGCCTCAGGGCCCGCTCCGCTGCCCTCGGTTCCGGCCCTGCCCGGCTCCAGCTCCGGCTCCCGCGCCACCGGGTGCCGAGTGGCCGCGCACTCACCGTTCGCGGCTGGCGTCGTCCCCATGCCGGGCCGCCGCCCGTAGCCCGCCGCCGCTACCTGGCCCTCTTCGTCCTGGCCGCCCGGACCTGACGCCGGCGCCGCGGAGCAGCTCTGCGCCGCGGCCGCCCAGTGCGCAGGCGCGCCCACCACGCATGCTCCCTGCTGCGCCGCCGCGCACGTGGGACCGCCACCATGGTGGACACGCGTGGGAGCGGCAGAGGAGTGGGGGGCGACGGCCGGCGGGAAGGGGGGACAGGCACGGTCATGGAATGCGGGGGCCGTACTCACTCAGTGCGTGGGAAGTGAGCCTGCTGCTGCCCAACACATTGAGGAGCCGGCTCCGCTTACCCCGGGGTAAGGTCTGGGTCATGTGGCCCGGTGCCAGCGAGCAGGTGCGGGTGCAGTGCGCGCCCGCCGGTCCCTGACTCGCTGAGGCTGGCGGGTCTGTGTGGCTGCGACTGGCCACGCCTGCCCTGGGCCTGGGGCTTCTCTGGGGTGCGCAGTCCACAGAGTGGAGGACTCTGGAGGTGGAAAGAAGCGAACTAGGCCACAGGAGCTTCTTGTGGGACTGCGGGCCCCGCCTGACCAGGGGCAGAACCCGCTGGGCCCAGATGCCCCAGGGCCTCTTCGCCTCCAAATATTCCTTTGCGCACGCGGGCACAGACACAAACACACACACACATGGGCTCCCTGATTGAGCCCCTGGGCGCCCCCTTCCGTACCCGCTGCGGTCAGGCTCTCACTGACCAGAGGCTGTTGGGCCTGGTGCTGTCTCCCTGAGGGCACCGGAGCCCAGGACCACCGGGCAGCAGGGGCACCGAGGGTGGCTGGGGGATTTCTTAGCTTCTGTAACTTACCCTGGCTGGTTGTGTAAACTCGGCCACTTCTCCAGGCTGACCGCCGGCGTCGCCATGGAGGGAGCCCTGAGCCGCATTTGTGGATGGCTATTTCCAGGACGGGAACTGGGGCCAGCCACCAGAAACGTCTGAAGGTCTACAGAGGCCGCCGCCGCGGGGCTCAACCCAAAGACCTACCTGTCCAGCGTGCTCCTGGACACAGGAGCGCTGCCCGGCCGCTGACCAGGGGAGCCGTCCACCCTGGGCCTCAGGCTGCCAGGGCAGCCCCTCCCACTTCAGAGAAAACAAGCGCTGTGGCTTCCTCTGGAGACCTCGATTGTGCAATCCGGAGCCCTGGACTCAGAGGCCAAGGGCTCACATCCACCCTGGCACTCGACCCGCGCTCGCTCACGCCACGGACAGAGCACCTGGAAGTCCTCAGAGGCCAAGGACCGGGGGAGGAGACACGGCCTGCTCCCAGGGGCTGCAAGGGAGGGACAGCAGGTCCCAGCCCTAGAGCTGCTCTCAGGGATGGGCCCTAGGGCGTGTACACTCCAAACCAAACCAACCTCGGCCTGTTCTCTGGAGGCCTAGGGCTGGGAGAGGCACAGGACTGGGCAGCTCCCAGAGCTGCCTCCTGTCATTCAGGCTGAGGTGGGGGTAGGGGGAGGGCCGCCCCTGGCTTTCTAGGCTTCAGCTTTCCTTGGGGTTGTGCTCCCAGCTCAGGGGTGGGGAAGTTGACTTCAGCTGGCTGGGCTCAGCACCCAGAAGAGGAAGTGACCGGGAGGAGGGGCTGAGGCTCCCCATGGAGGTGTGCCATGAGCTTCCCCCAGGTCAGCGCACCCCTTGATCAGCAGGCTGGGACCAGCTCCCAGGCCCAAGACCCTCCTCTGGGACCCTCACCCACAGCTGCACATGCGACAGGCATCTGTTTGGGCTGCTTTGGTCATGGCACCCTTTGCCTTGTACCTGGCTCAGCAGATGAGACAGGTCAATGATGGAGCAGACAGTGGGGAGTGAGGAGGGGAAGCGGAGGGGCACGGTCTTGACCAGGGCTGCCCAGGGACCAGAATCCCTCCAAATGGCAGGTGCCTGGGGTGGGTGGGGCTCGCAATTTCCACAAGCCCCCCTCCTCCATCCCGTGAAGCAAGTCTCTCCATCCTGAGGTACAGAGGCCCAGTAACTTGCCCAAAGTTACCGTGGATTCTGAGGAGGAGCCATGCTGGGGAACGGGGCAGTGTGGCCAGGCCTGCTTCTCCCAGGAACACAGCTGCCCTGGGTCAGTCCCCTTGGCAGCCCAACCACTGGCATGGCAGCAGCAACACTGGGTGGCATGTTTGTGTCATGCTTGTGGGCAGAGTGGGGTGCCCCTGCTGTGGGCTCCTTCCTGAGGGTCAGGCTGTGCCAGGGGCAGGGCAACAGGGGTCTGCACAGAATCTTTGGCATGGAGCTGGTGTGGCCCTCAGAGACACTTCCAGGACAAAGGGCAGGCTGGAGTGGCCAGAAGGCTGAAGAGGCTGGGGGAACTGCTAGGGACAGGGGAGGTGCACTCACATGCACCTGCCAGCACCTGACAGGTATGTACACCTCCACAGGTGGGGCAGGGCCAGGTTCTAGAGCATCATGGGAGCTGCAAGGCAGACTGGGATGGGGCAGGGAAGGGGGTGCCTGGCACTCAGGGTGCAGACAGCACATGTGGGATGTGTTGAGGGGCTCCCCATCCCCCTCAACCTGTGGAAGTCTGAATCCTGCACCCGAGGTGTGGCTTGACCATGACCATTTCCTTGCCACCTTGCCCTCGCCAGGTGCCACTACCTGAATCCTGCACCTGAGATGTGGCTTGGCCACAACCCTTCCTTGCCAACCCACCCTTGCCAGGTGCCACTACCCGAATGCCATATTTGGGACCAGTTTCATCTTCTGCTTTGCTAAGGTAAACTAAGGCACCTGCTGTCCTAGGTCAGAGCTAAGGGGAAGGAAGGGACAAGGGCTAGGCTGTGGGAAGGAGAAATTCCAAGAGCATGTGGTCAGTAGTGCCACCAGCTCTGCTCAGACACTGCCCCAAGGCATGACCCTGCCTCTGCCTGCACAGGGTCACCTTGTCAGGAGGGACCTCAGGTGCTCCCCGACACTCTCTTCTACATGGGGCTCTTCTGAGATAGCCCCAGGGCTAAAGCCCGCACATCTATGAAAAACAGTTACTTCAGGAAGAAGTGGGGGAGCTCGGAGCCAGGCGAATCCACCCCTGCCAGCCGGCCAAGTACCCCCACCCTGAGAGCCTCAAACAGCACAGGTGGCCCCACGCAGGCACAGTTTACGCTCACCTGTCTAAACAGCTGCTTCAGAATGTGGCAGATGGACAGTACGAGGCCCATCTCAAATGAACCCAACAGCCTGGGCCATGACAACCAGGTGGCTGAGGGAGCCCCTCACACCCAGCTGGAGCAGCAAAGCCAGCCAGGATCCCCTCATCCCTTGGGATACCCCAGTGGGGACGCTTTGCACTGAGACCAGCACTTTGAGCCACAAAAACCCCAGGGACCTCTTGGGGGTCCTGCAGATTCCATAGGATTCAGGGAAATCCTGTCATTCCAGGAAAATGCTGTCATCCAATTGTAAGCAAGAAAGCGGCTCAGTGACACATGAAGTCTCTGCCTTTATTCACATTCTCAGGGCAAACGCTCATTTTTTCTAGTAAGACACACTCCACACACTCAGACTGGGATGAAGCCATCTACCCCACCCTGAGAGTTTAGGGGAGGGGAAGAGGGAGCGGAGACTGAGGCCGGTGTCTGGTGGTAGGTGGGTTCTCCACACTGCAGGGTGGCCTCTGGCCCCAGGCACGGCCTCCAGGAGCAGACATGCTCCCACCCTTCTCCCTTCCTCAGAATCCAACAGCAACCATTTGCAACAGAACTGGCTTTTTGCTTTATGTTTGTTTTAAGAAATAAAGAAGACAGATCTTGAGGAAGCTGCCCCAGGACCCCGTGTCCATGGTCATGCCATCATCTGTCATTCCCAGGGAGCTGATGCAGTTGCCATGACCAGCCAGGACACCTGGGAGGGAGCAAACAGCCACAGTCACCCCATGTGTGCCCACAACACCTCAGGCAGCCAGGAGGAATGGTGCCCGCCGTGTCCAAGGGGTGCAAATAGCACCCTGCTCCTCTGCAAAGATGACACTCCAGGGACACACACTCCAGGGCCCAGCCTTGAGTCGGTCACCAAGGTGGGGTAGAGTTGGGAAAGGCACTGACACACAGTGATGCCCCGTGACACGTGCTGGCCCCTGAGCACACCGTGGTGCACTTAAGTAAGTGGCTAGCACCATAGTGCACTGGCTTAAGCCACCACTTCCAACACTGGCACCCCTGGGAGAGCTGGTTCAGTCCCAGCTGCTCCGCTTCCACTCTAGCTCCCTGCTAATGCACCTTGGAAAACAGCAGAAGATGGCCCAGGTGTTTGGACTGTTGCCACTCACATGAGAGAACTGGAAGGTGCTCTTAACTCGTGGCTTCGGCCTGGCCCAGCCCTGACCACTGAGGCCATTCAGGGGGCATGCACTCTTCTCTCTAATGAATAAAACTTAAAAAACAAAACAAACACATGCACTGGGTGTTGGTGCTGTGGTGCAGTGGGTTAGGCGGGCTGCCTTACTGTAGTGTCACAGCCCAGCTACTTTGCATCTGATCCCAGATTCCTGTCATGTGCCTGGCAAGGCAGCAGAATATGGCCCAAGTGCTTCAGCCCCTTACCACTCACAAGGGAGACTAGGATGGAGCTCCTGGCTCCTAGCTCTGGCCTGGCCCAGCCTTAGCTATTTCAGCTGTTTGGGGAATAAGCTGGTGGGTGGACGATCTCTCTCTCTCTCTTTCTCTCTCCCCTTCTGGTCTCCTTCCCTTTCTCTGTCTCTTTGCCTTTTAAATAAATTAATTCATTTAAAAGATAAAAGCATGTTTCTAACAAAAAAACTTCAAATAGAAGCACACCTGCCCACCCTACCACCCTCCAGCCTGGCAGCTCAGAGGGAGCACCCAGGGCTCAGGGTCCCCACTCTGCTGTGCCATGCTCTCCTCACAGGTACACATGGGAGGGACTTCTGGTGTGCCTTGAGCCAGCACTGGCAGGGGCCAGGGCATGGATGTGGTGGACGTCTCCATTACCACCACCCCATCATGCACAGCCTGAACAACACAAACCTAATGCTTCAGCCCATGTGTGTCGGTCACAGCCCCGGCCACCTACCTGCCCTGCCAGCCTTGAGCATGTCCCAGACATTGCACTTGAAGCCGCTTACTTAAGTCGTTGTACCTGGCGAGGAGTAGCCTCCTGCTCTTGGAGAAGGAGACTGAGGTGATCCCACAGATGATGTTGTCGTGGGAGTAGGTCATGAGCTTCTGGTCTGTGCGAAGGTCTAACAGCCTGCAGGTGGTGTCATCTGAGCCGGTGGCAAATGCATTGCCATTTGGAAAGAACTAGAAGAGGAAGAGAACCATGGCAGCATGTGACTGCTCAGTGACACAGTGACGCAGACACAGCAGGAAACTAAGCAGGGCTGGGCTCTGGAAAGAACTGGGGCAGGGTGGGGATACCATGGCCGCTATCCCCAAACAGCAGCTTTCACTGCAACCCAACAATGAGATGTGGTCAGTTGACACTCCTCTGTGGCCACCAGTATTCAGCCTGAACTCAGGCAGGAGGGAGGGACTGAGCAGGGCAACGGACAACTCTGTAGTACACCAGAGGCATCCAGACACATCTAAAAACCTCCAGGGTGCTGCAAGGCAAAAGCACTGCCTTCAGCCAAGGGGCTCAAGAGTATGCCAGAGTGGCTCCAGGACACCCTGCTGGGGCCTGCAAGGGGTGGGTACAGGGCCTGTCACAGAACTGCCACACCACCAATGCCTGAGAGCAATGGCCGACACACGGGCAGCTGGCTGGGGTCACGTCAGAAGTCATCTGTACCCCACTCTGTGAGTCAGGTTGCATTTACATGGCAGAGAGGAAAAATAGCTGACAGTTTGCAGGCTAGACCACAAAGCGAGCTGCGGCCCCCAGACTCACACAGATGACATTGATGTCAGACTCATGGCCTGTGAAGGTCTGCCACCAAGCCATGACAAAACCCAACAGGGGCTGGTGCTGTGGGTGTAGCAGGCAAAACTGCTGCCTGCAGTGCCGGCATCCCATATGGGCAACAGTTGGAGTACTGGCTGCTCTACTTCTGATCCAGCTCTCTGCTGTGGCCTGAGAAAGCAGTAGAAGATGACCCAAGTCCTGGCCCCCTGCACCCACATGGGAGACCTGGAAGAAGCTCCTGGCTTCGGATTGGTGCAGCTGCAGCCATTGCGGCCAATTTAGGAGTGAACCAGTGAATGGAAGACCTCTCTCTGCCTCTAGTTCTCTGTGTAACTGTTTCAAATAAATAAATAAATCTGGAAGGAAGGAAGGAAGGAAGGAAGGAAGGAAGGAAGGAAGGAAGGAAGGAAGGAAAGAAGGAAGGAAGGAAGGAAGGAGAGAAAGAAAATCTACCAGGGCAGTTTGTCTAAAATGACTCTGACTTAAATGCTGGTCATTTATATACAAATAAAAAAAATGAGAGATTATATACGTGGGTTTCCAGAAAACTGAAGGCTGAGAACAATTTCCTTGGATGGCAACACCTGACGTTTGCAACTGCATCCAGCCTCACAGGGCAGTGGCTCCCTCCCAGGACTACAAACAGCACCCATGGAGGGAGAACGGGAGAGCTGGGGTGGGCGAGTGGTGGACGTGAAATGCTGCCTGGATGCTTGCATCCACATTGCAGTGCCTGGATTTGAGTCCCAGTTCCACTTATTCCTGGGAGGCAGATGGTGATGGCCCCAGTGCTTCAATCCCTGCCACTCAGTCTGAGCCTGTCCCCCTGGCTTGTTGTGGACAGCTGGGGGGTGACCTGCAAAAGGTGGGTCTCTTCTGTCTCTGTCTCTCTATGCTTTTTTAAAAATACTTATTTATCTTTTGAGAGAGAGCGAGAGAGAGAGAGAGAGATCTTCTAGACACTGGTTCACTCCCTAGATAGCTACAACAGCCAGCCCTGGGCCAGGCCAAAGCTAGGAGCTTCATCAGGGTCTCCCATGTTGGGGCAGGAGCCCAAGCACTGGGCCATCTTCTGCTGCTTTCCCAGGTGCATTAGCAGGGAGCTGGATTGGAAGTGGAGCATCCGGGACTCAAACTGGCACCCATATGGGATGTCAGCACTATAGGTGATGATGTTACCTGCTATGCCACAACACTGCCCCCTATGCCTTTCAAACAAATAAATTTTTTAAAAAAGAAAATATGCAGAGAAACAAAAAGAAGCAGATACTGGATGCACAGCTGTAGTTCAAACATCTGCACTTCCTACAAGCAGTATTACTGGTCCACCCATTGTTATTTTGTGTTTTGAACCCCAAGGCCATTTCAGATGATATGAACGGTCCAGCTAAGGTCAAAGACAGCATTTCCTGTGTCCAAATCTTTGGCTCTGACCATGACCCCAAGGTACCGCAGTCCTGGCTCGAGTACTCACCATGTAATGTCTCCAGAGCTGGTGATGATCTGATTGTCATCCAGGAATCAGCAGCAAGACAAGTAACCTGGCAAAGAGCAGATCCAAATGATGTCCTGTATCGAGCAAACCCTAACCCTATGGTTTAGTAGACACAGAAACCAGGGAGGCATCATGAACACATCTCAAAGTTCAGACAGATGCCCCATGTTTCCTTCGTGCTCAGTGAGGAACAAACAATGGGGCCAGATCAGCAACCACTGCCAGGCAGGGCTGAGACCATGGCCAGGCCAGAGAGCAGGACAGTGACAGCACCTCACACAGACCCCACACCTACAGAACACCTGTAGTCTTTCCTCTGCTCTTCTGGGAAAACAGATGACCCACTCAACAAGAACTGACCCAGGCATGCTGGGCAGCTTCCGGCCCCCTGGACATATTCTTGAACAAAGGAGACTTCCTGCTTCCCCGGAGCTCACCCTCCAGGGGCAGAGAAGGAAGATGCCATCACAGCACATGTCCACCTCTGGGTGAGGGCAGGGCAGGGTGGGGCAACCAGATGATAAGCGAAGGAGGTGCCAAGCATGAAAGGCCAGAGGAGCCTTGGGCCAGGGCAGCCAGGGCTCCTAGGTCCCAGGAGATCCTCAAGGCAACAGGAGTGGGCATTTGGTGCAGTGGTTAAGACACCACTCAGGGCGCCTGCATCCCTGGAGGGCCTGGGTTCAAGTCTCCACTTGTGCTTCTGATTCCATCTTCTTGCTAATGTGTACCCTGCGAGATAGCAGATGATGGCTCAAGGACTTGAGTCCGTGTCACTCATATGGGAGAGCTGGATTGAGTTCCAGGCTCCTGGCTTCAGCATTGACTCTTGCAGGCATTTGGGGAGTGAACCAGCACATGGAAGACCCTTCTCTCTCTCCCTCTTCCTGTCTGTAACTCTGCCTCTCAAATAAATAAATAAAATCTTTAAAAAACAACAACAACAAAGCAACAGGAAAAGAAAACACAGCATTCTGGCAGTGACACTATGTCCAGTGGGGGGAGGGGGCACTGCGAAGGAGGGGTTCCAGGTCCAGGGGGCTCAGCACACATGGGACACACCCAGAAGCCCTGTCCTGAGCAGCTTTGGAATGAGCAACAGTGAAGACAGAAATGCAACTTGGATGTGTCCACACATGATTGTGCAGGGTTTACCACTGTTTCACACTCTTGTTCTTGTCCAAGTGACCACAGGACCAGTGCACTTACCACCACCTAGAACTCATCGAGGACTCAAAGGGTAGGGACAGAACAGCTATCACAGCCAGAGTGGGGGCCAGCACAGCCTGCCCGAGTATTCTGGGGACACTGGTCACTGTCAGGGACACACCTGCTTAGGGCTGGGCTGCACCAGCCAAGGCAAGGGACACCATGTAGATCAGCAAAATGCAGAAACAAAGCATGTAGAAAGGAGAAGCCCACGTGGAGTGTAAGGACAGAGAACTGACACATGGAGGGATGATCTCAAGACAGCAGCTATGTGCCTAGGAAAGCACGCGTGCAACACCAGGCTGGGTGGTGAGCCAGCACCCTCTGCAGCCCGTGCAGCCCTGCACCTGGCTCACTCATCCCCATTCATCAGTGCAGCTGTTAAGTCTTTCTTGGAAAAATCCCTGCATCCCCATGCCAGTTAAGAGGCTCCCATTCAGACAACATCACTCACAGTGCTCACCCCTAATGGGTGAGCGCAGAAGGGCAGGAAAGAACTGTGACCTCAGGATGCTGGCCTCTTGGCCACCAACTTCTCACCCAGGAGCCACAGCTCAGGTGAAAGGCCTGGGCTCTACGGACCACACCCTCCCCCACAGCAGCCAACCATGAGACTCCTGAGGGTCTCCGGACCACACCCTCCCCCACAACAGCCAACCACGAGAACTCCTGAGGGTCTCTAGAGTGGTCCTCAAACAGCACAAGTGCTGCCGGCCTGCGAGCCATGTCACATCAAGTCCAGAAGCAGCACCACAGCACACGTGTGGCCTGGGGCCATCAGGCACATGAACCAGGTGTATGGCCAAGGAGTGGCTGGGAAGGCTGCTCTAGTGTCCCTTTGTAACTATGTGTAGTAAGAGCTTTCAAAACCCAGGCACACACTGCTTCTAATGACACCAGGGAGGGGACTCAAAGTGTGGATACTCAAGGGGTGGAAACCATCATCCTGCATAATTCCAGAAAAGCTGTTCCTTCCAGGGAGCAAAGGCCCCAGTGTGGCATGGGGTAGCAGGCAGCAGTTGGGGTGCAGAGCCCAGCCTCTCTCTCAGGGCTTCCCACAGGGGCCTCTTGGCCCATGGCAGGCAGTGGCGAGGAGCAGGAGCTCCAGGCTCCACTCTTAGCAGGAGGCTTCTGAGGGTTTGTTCCCAAGCCCCCACCTCCCTGTGTTAACTGTGGAGAGGTGCAGAGCTGTCTGTCCAGCCAAGTCCTCAGCCAATGGAGGCAGCCATGATGTCTGGTGCCCCTGAGCAGTGAACATGTTCCCGGGGGTGGAGGCAGGAGCACATCAGGTAGGAAGTGGCCCTTCTTCGCCCTGGTGAAAGGCCATACTGCTGCCTTCCGGGGACCTGCAGAGGTGCAGGGCAGATGGACACCAAACAGAAAAGCAGGTGTGTAGCAAGAGCACAGGTGCCTGCACACACATGGAGGTTCCGAGCCTTGTGGGGCCCACCAGCTACAGGGACGAGCTTGAAGGGAGGCAGGGTGGGAAGAAGAAGGGGCATGAAGGTGCCTTCCTAGGAGGTAGCAGGGACCACCCAGGAAGCTGAGTTATCAGGACTGGAACAAAGAAAACAACCCAAGAGTGCACACACTTGCACACACACACACCCCTTGTGCAGGGGGCTGCACAAGCACACACACACACATGCTCCATGTGCAGAGGACTGTGCAAGTGCACACACACACTCATGTGCAGGGGACTGTGCGAGCACACACACTCATACCCATGTGCAGGAGGCTGCACACACACACATGTGCACACACACACCCAAGTGCAGAGGGCTGCTGTCCTGGAATCATGGCCCCATGCAGTCCCTTAGGCAATTCGCCCCAAGAACATGAATGTGGGTTTCAGAACCATCCACCTACAATGGCCTTCACTGCAGGGATACAGAAAGTGGCAAGATCCGCAAATGCCTGCATGCCCCACAGAAGGGCCAGGTCGGCAAACCACATGATGGAACTTTCCAAACTTCTTAAAGGTGACACCATAGTTCTGGGTGGAATTGTAGGTGAAAAACAAAGGAAGAGACTCAGAGTTCTCTTGTAAAATATCCACACTGAATGCACACTGAGATTACGCTCTGGCCTGCACCTGGGAGAGCAGCCCCATCTGCTGAGGAGCGAGGAAGAGACCCCACCTGGGGAAGCCCACTGGGCACCCACAAGCAGGCCAAGGAGTGCCGGCACTGCCACTGGGAGGGAGTCAGACTTGACAGATATCACAGAGCACCTGGGCCGCACACAAGATAAGAGCTGTCAGTAGGACCTGTGGGGAGGGGAAGCAGGGGAGCTGGGGAGCACAGGTGGGCAGGAAAGGAAGAGATGATGGAACAGCCTGCAGGGCTCCAGCTAGAAACATCAGAGAGAGCGCCAAGGCCAACAGAGAACAACTGTGGAAAACATCATGCCAACGAAGGAATCTGAATGATTCCCAGCTGGCCTGAGACCCCTCTGGGCTCAGGGAAGGGAAATTCCTTCTTTGCGTATCTGTTATGCTGGTCGGATGGAAGGGAGGCTGGAAGGGAGGCCAAGGGATGGGGGAAGCATGGGAAAGGCCTGAGGCCATCTGTGACTGCTGTGGAAGAGCAGGGGGGTGGGGGTGCTGAGGCAGCAACCACAGAAATAACCAGTTGCTTAGTGCTGACTGCTGGGGGATGCTTTACAGGGCAGCAGCTTCCTTCTGCATCCTGTCTTTCATGAATACACACAATGTCCTGCTTCTCACTGCAGGAGGAAACCACGTAAGCACCACCATCCCGTATCATGGTGCTGACCTGACTCCTGGCTGCTCTGCTTCTGATCTGACTTCCCATGAGCCTGGGAAGATGGGGAAGGCGGCACAAGCACTTGGGCCCCTGCCAGCCATGCAGAAGACCAGGATGGAGTTCCTGGCACCTACACCCTGGAGTGGCCATTCGGGGGATAAGCCAGTAGGTGAAAGATCTTTCTTTCTCTGCCTCTCCCACTGCCTCTCACTCTGCCTTTCAAATAAATAAAAATAAGTCTTTTTTTTAATTTTTAAGATGCCAGCTAGGATGCCCAAATCCCACATCAGAAGGTCTGGGTTTGATTCCTACTCCAGTTCCCAACTCCAGCTTCCTGCTAATGAAGACCTGGAGAGCAGAGGGATGGCTCAGCTAATGCAGCCCCTGTCCTCCCGGGAGGAGGGGAAAAATTGGCAAAATGTCATCCCAAAGACCAACCTCAAGATGAGATGCTGGAATTAGCTAACAACTTTTTTCTTCCTCTGCATCCCTCTGCTTACCAGGAGGCAGGGGGCACGAGGACATCCTTTCCCAGGAGGTACTGCTCCAGGTTGGCAGAAGCCAAAATGACAGCAGCTACTGTAACTGTGCTCATGGAAGCAAAGGAACACCTCAGTAATAAACAAAGACGTAAGAAATAGCAACAGAAAAATTAAAAAGGCATTTATTTATTTCTATTTTATTCAACGATAGAGAGACAGAGGCACAGTGAAATCTTCCACCTGGTGGCTGACTCCTCAAATGCCCACAACAGCTGGGCTGGGTGGCATCAAAGCCAGGAGGCTGGCATTCAACATGGGCATCCCCAATGGAGGGCAGGGACCAAGGACTTTAGTCACCACTTGGTGCTTTCCAGGGTGAGCATGTTGTCAGGAAGCTGGAATAGGAACTGGATCTGGACTCAAACCCCAGCACTTGGGGCCGGCACCGTGGTGCAGTAGGTTAATCCTCCGACTGTGGCACAGGCATCCCATATGGGTGCTGGATCTAGTCCCAGCTGCTCCTCTTCCAATCAACCTCTCTGCTGTGGCCTGTGAAAGCAGTAGAAGATGGCCCAAGTGCTTGAGCCCCTGCACCCATGTGGGAGACTGGAAAGAAGCTCGTGGCTCCTGGCTTCAGATCAGTGCAGCTCTAGCCATTGCAGCCATTTGGGGAATAAACCAAAAGAAGGAAGACCTTTCTCTCTGTCTCTCCCTGTGTAACTCTACCTCTCAAATAAATAAAATGTTAAAACACACACACACACACACACAGCACTGTGATACAGGATGTGGGAGTTTCAAGAAACAGCTAAACCACTATGACAAACACCTATCACAAAACTAGTCTTAAATAAAATAAAAAAGAGATTCTAGTAATGAAAAAAAAAGAGCTAGACAGCCTGGGAGTTGACAGAGATGAGATATTAAGCAGACCTGAATAGAAATACAAATGAGCAAATCTGAGGAAGGGGTGGCGGAGTGAACCAGCAAAGCTGCAGGAGGCCAGAAAACATGAGAAACATGTGGCTTAAGGTCTCTCCAACTTGGAGAAAGACAAGATTCCAGAAAGTCTCAATGAGCAAGCTTTAAATAACTTTTTTTAAACTTTTATTTAATGAATATAAATTTCCAGTGTACAGCTTATGGATTACAATGGCTTCCCCCTCCCATAACTTCCCTCCCACCCGCAACCCTCCCCTCTCTCACTCCCTCTCCTCTTCCCTTTGCATCAAGATTAATTTTCAATTCTCTTTATATATAGAAGATCAATTTAGTATATATTAAATAAAGATTTCAACAGTTTGCACCCACATAGAAACACAAAGTGAAACATACTGTTTGAGTACTAGTTATAGCATTAAATCACAATGTACAGCACATTAAGGACAGAGATCCCACATGAGGAGCAAGTGCACAGTGACTCCTGTTGTGGACCCAACAAATTGACACTCTAGTTTATGGCGCCAGTAACCACCCTAGGCTGTCGTCATGAGTTGTCAAGGCTATGGAAGCCTTCCAAGTTCCCCAACTCTGATCATATTTAGACAAGGTCATAAAAGACAGGGTGAGGATAGTAACCAATGATCCTAAGAGTGGCATTAACCAGGTCTGAACTATTATACAGCATTAAGTGGGGGAGAGGACCATCAGTACACACAGGGTGGGAGTAGAGCCATTGGTGGTAGAGTAGAGGTTATGATTACAAAGGAATGAGGCCCAAGTGCGCTAGACAGGGTCTACAACAAAGGACAGAGTCATTATTAGAGGAGCTAAGAAAGGTACTGTCTAAGCTACAATTAAGTTTTCTGATTTAGAGGCAAATAGAACCTGACAGAAGGGGCCTGGTAATAATCTGGTGGGCTTTAGGCCTTGTAAGTTAAGAGGCCCAGACCTATCTATCTCTTCACATGGGGTACATCCTAAGGGAGGTGTGAACCACCTGGGGGAAGGCACTCTGTTGACTTTCATTACTTAGCTGGCCTGGGAGGAGAGCTGGTCAGGTAAAGGCAGGGGGCATCTCTAACAAGAAATTTACAGTTCTGCCTGCAATGTTGCTGACCATGCCATGCCATCCCCTCAGCTGCAGTGGTCACTTTGGAAATCGGGCTGAGTGAAGGGCTTTTCAGCTTAGAGCCAATAAGATCTGTGGCTCTGACCTGGGCATCCTTCAACTCCAGGGCACGTCCATTTCCAGTGATCCAACTCTTGGCAGAGCTGCCAGGGCTCTTCACAAGTTGACTTCTGCTGAAGCCCAGGCTTACCACATTGAAAGCCACTGCAGTGGACTGGCCTGTTGGGTCTCCTTGAGGGCAGATCACTGTACAGATCAGCCATTAATAGGCCTGCCACCCATTGCTTCTGATGCCAAGCTTTCATTTCCTCCTGGTTTGTGTTAAAGCAGACCAGAGGATGCAAGTCAAGGGAGTACCCATGTCCCATCTCTAATTTTCGGTGGCCTGAACTACAAGTCTATAGTCACAGGCATGTTCTATAGTAGTTTTTCTAAGGTATACAATGCCCATGAGGAAAATTATATTCTCACTTTCAAACTTTCTTTCCCTTTGGTCTGAAAGGGAGGTTTTTTCTACTTACTGTATACTTCGCTGATGGCGAAGTAAATCTAGCTATGAGATTATTATTTGAGTTCTTATTTTGGCTATGCTATTACAGAAAAATGTTAGCCATCTCTTTTATAAGGTCTAAAGATTAAATTGTGCATCCTACTGATTCCTTCATAATAGAATTAGTTTCCTACCTTGAAGAGAATAGAGAAATGAAAGAACAAGTTGGGCTTAGAATAGAGAAATGAGGGAGCAAGTCCTAGATTGCTTGCTGACAATAGCAATATCACATGAATACTTAGCAAACAGTTTCAACCATTAGATAACAACTTAAGAAAACATTTACCAGAAGGTCCAATGCCTTCTATAAATTTTAAGAATCATGTATTTGGAAACACCTCTTAAATATCTAACATGGTGTAGTTTGTTTAACCAGTAAACTTAAGCACAACCATATAAAATGTTTTTAGTTTCTTTCTACCAACAAGATTAAAACATATGATACAGAGATACAGGTCACATGAATTAAAATGTATCCTTGATTGATTTTAGCAGCTTAAATTTATGGACAATCTTATCTATAAGCCGATTAAAATAAAATTCTTAATACAATTTTCCCATGTGGACATACAATATGAACACACATATAACATAACATAATAGACCCATATAGCAATTTTAATAATAGCTTTTAAAATCTTTAACTCTTTTTGTAGATTGCCAATTGATTTGAATTGCTTTTTATTTTTAGTAACCTCAGTTAACCATACTTTCTCTCAGTTGGTACTGTTAATACATTATTGGCTTCATCTGTTTACAGAGCCCTCCCAAAGTACTGAATACAATAGAAGTGGCTGGAAAAAGTCCATAGGAACCTATAGGAGGACAGCTAAACACAGAACCAACAACGCTTTAGTTTTATGAGCAGCAAATCATATATAACTGTGTATGATAAAAGACTTTAAGTTGCCATATTTAAAATTATCAACCAACAAGAGGCATTTGCTTACTTCACAGTATTTTTGAAAGCACCTGTAGGATTTTACAAGTATTTAACCCTTTAGGCCTCTGGGGCTTTCTCATTAAGATAACTCTCATGTCTAGTAACACAAGATCATTAGACTTTTTAATTCTCAAACATTTGTATTAATAGCATTTTCCATTATAGAAACTTAAAGTTTGGTACCACATCACATCTTGACAGTACTTCTAATAAAATCCAAATAGCCTGATTAGTTGGTGTCTCTATTAAGATGAGAGACATAGGTCCTTCGATTTTTTCAGTTGGACCCAAACTGGAAAAACCAAAGTCCAGGATTTACTGGAAATTTTAGAGACCAGATTGTTTGAAACTTTGATTTTTTGAATGCCTGTCAAGAATGCCAAGAAGGCTCAAAATCCAAAATATCTGGTTGAAATAAGATTCCTTAAAATCATGACATAACGTACACCAAATTTGATCATTGTTACAAGGTGATTATTCAAATTTTTGAAATTAAGCACATATTTAAATAACCCATAGCTCTTAATAAAAATTCAGCTGTTTTTGAACAATTAGAGTTTAACAGACATCAAGAGAACATAATAGATTACTTTAACACATTGCTTTAACAGAGAATCAGAGTTTAATTCTATGTCAAAGAGAAATTGAGCTTCCTGTGATCTTTTGCTGTGAGGTTTCCTTCCTTTACCTTCTTTCATATTGATGACCATGTTTCTGTGTTTCTGTGTGTAACACATCTTTAAGCATCTTTTGCAGGGCAGGACGAGGGGCAACAAATTCTTTCAAATTCTGTTTGCTATGAAAAGTCTTTATTTCACCTTCATTCACAAATGAGAGCTTTGCAGGATATAATATTCTGGGCTGGCAGTTTTTCTCTCTTAGTACCTGGGCTATGTCTCGCCATTCCCTTCTAGCTTGTAGGGTTTCTGATGAGAAGTCTGCTGTGAGTCTAATTGGAGATCCTCTAAGAGTAATCTGACGTTTCTCTCTTGCACGTTTTAGAATCTTTTCTTTATGTTTCACTGTGGTGAGTTTGATTACAACATGTCGTGGTGAGGATCTCTTTTGGTCATGTTTATTAGGGGTTCTATAAGCTTCCTGTACTAAGATGTCTCTGTCCTTCTCCAAACCTGGGAAATTTTCTGCTAGTATCTCACTGAAAATGCCTTCTAATCCTTTCTCCCTCTCCATGCCTTCAGGAACTCCTAGAACCCGAATATTAGGTTTTTTAATAGTATCCTGTAGATTCTTGACAATATTTTTCATATTTCTAATTTCTTCTTCTTTTCTTTGGTTTGCCTGTTTCCTTTCCTGTTCTCTGTCTTCTAAGTCTGATATTCTCTCTTCTGCTTCACCCATTCTGTTTTTAAGGCTCTCTAATGTGTTTGTCATTTGATCTATTGAATTCTTCATTTCATTATGATTTCTCGTCACTATCACAGTTTCTTGTTCTACTAGTTGTTTCATTTCATTTTGATTCCTCCTTAATATTTCATTTTCATGAGAGAGATTTTCTATCTTGTCCATGAAGGATTTCTGTAGTTCAAGAATTTGTTTTTGAGAACTTCTTAATGTTCTTATCAATTTTTTGAGATCCGCTTCTTGCATTTCTTCTATCTCATCATCTTCATAATCTTGAATTGGAGTGTCTTTTTCATTTGGGGGCATCATAGTGTCTTCCTTGTTCTTGTTAGCTTGGTTTTTGCGTTTGTTGTTTGGCATGTTGGAGATATTTGGTTTCTTCACTGTGGTGTTTTTTCTTGTTACACTATGGCTCTATATTAAGTGGACTGTCTGCTTTCGGTGGAGCCTTAGAGGCTTGAGATGAGTGTGGACTGAGAGCTGTGTTTGGTTCCTCAGGTTTGAGGGTGTGTCAAAGATGACACTCCCAGGTTAGGTGTGGTAAATCTCTCTTTCTTTCTTTGATTCAAAAGGGAAGTAATTCCGCACAGCTGAACGTAATTGGAGGTAGTAAGCAGGCAAATGATATACCCACAGGAGCCAGAGATTGGAAGCTCTTTCCCAAGGACCATACAGCGAATCTGTGCTGCCCTCAGTGTGGGCTCCAATTCTCCTGCAGTCTCCCACTGGGTTGCCAAGTTAGATGCTAATCTCCTGTTATTTCACCCCTCCCCCCAGAGTCAGGTTTTTCTGCTAGGCTCAGGGCCGGTGCAGCCCTGAGGTTGCCCTGCTCATGACATATGTCAAAATGGTGCCTGCTCTTTGTCTTGCTCGCCTTTGAGAGGTGAGCGGAGAGAGAGAAACTCGTGTCCGTATCGGTCACCTTTTTTTTTTTCCTCTCTCTCTTCTAGTTAGCCTGGTGAACTTTTCCCCACGGAGTTTCAAGCCTCGTTCCCTCTAGTCTCCTCTTTCTGCTTGCCCGCTGGTGTCTCGGGCTATTGAGGTTCGGCTCACCTCGCGTTCCAGTGCTGGTGTGTTGATTCTGCTGCTGGTGTCCCAAACTTGGGCTACCACGCTCTCCACGCAGGTCCACTGTGAATCACTAGTTCTGGAAGAGTTTCCTCTGCTGTTTCTTCCCCTACTCTTCCTTGACCCTACAATATCTCCACTTTTATTAAACTTTCTCTCCGCCGGACTAATAGTGTGCTCCCTACCTATTCTGCCATCTTTCCCTGGGCCCACTGCATTTTTAAAATAAAAAGGATCTGGGGATGTGAACTCAGGAAGGAGCCAGCCTGACACCTGCACATTGTCTGTGGGGAAGATGATGGCAGATCTCCCAGTACTTAGTCTCGCTGTCCCCACAGGAGTCTGCTGAGCATGGAGACCACAGCAAGTACAGCTGGAGTGTGCCACGTATGAAACACAGAGTGAATTTTGAAGACAGTACAAAAAAAGAAATCAAAATGTTCAGTGAATTATAAATTACATGCTGAAATGATATTTAAGACATGCTGGCTTAACATACAACTTGCTGAGATTAATTCCACTTTTCCTTTTACACTTTAAAGATGGCAACAATAGCACACACAAGACGCCACCTGACGTCCCTGCAGGTCCAGCGGGCTTGGGCACATGGATAGCCAGGCCTCCCAACAGGACAGACAGACAGGATGGGCAGTAATCTCTCTTTCACCTTACTCTTTTTTTTTTTTTTTTTGGACAGGCAAAGTGAACAGTGAGAGAGACAGAGAGAAAGGTCTTCCTTTGCCGTTGGTTCGCTCTCCATTGGCCACTGCGGCTGGTGCACTGAGTGCCACGCTAATCTGAAGGCAGGAGCCTGGTGCTTTTCCTGGTCTCCCATGTGGGTGCAGGGCCCAAGGACTTGGGCCATCCTCCACTGCACTCCCTGGCCACAGCAGAGAGCTGGCCTGGAAAAGGGGCAACCGGGACAGAATCTGGAGCCCCAACCGGGACTAGAACACGGGGTGCCGGCGCCACAGGTGGAGGATTAGGCTAGTGAGCTGTGGTGCCGGCCTCACCTTACTCTTTAAATCTGGATGTCTTCTCACCTTTGCCAAACCACTGTGAATGGCTCCAAGTCCTATATTTATGAATAACTTTGGAATCACATGTAATTGTTAAAGAAAGAAATGGATTAAAACAGGACAAACCACACTAGAGCTTAAGACAATACTTTCAGAGTCAACAAAAATGGCTGTTTCAGTGGGTGCATGTTGTGGTGCAGTGGGTCAGAGGCTGTGTGGGGTGCCCACATCCCACAGCAAGCTGCCAGTTCAAGTCTCAGATATTCTGCTCCTGACCAGCTCCCTGCTAATGTGCCTGGGAGGCAGATAAGGGCCAAGTTCTTAGGTCCTGGCCACCCACGTGGGAAACCCAGATGGAGCTCCCAGCTATGGTCTGGCCAAGCCCTGTGGGGAAGATCTGCTGCTCAGCTTTTTTTTTAATTATTGATTTTATTCTGAAGGCAAAGTTACAGAGAAAAAGGAAGAAACACAGAAACTGAGAGATTTTCAATCCACTGGTTCACTCTCCAAAGGGTCGCAATGGCCAGAGCTGGGCCAAAGCCAGGAGCCAGGAGCATCTTCTGGGCCTCCCACATAGGTGCAGGGGCCCATGCACTTGGGCCATCTTCCACTGGTTTCCCAGGCCATAAGCAGAGAGTTGAATTGGAAAAGGAGCAACCGGGACACAAACCAGCACCCATATGGGATGCTGGTACCTCAGGTGGAGGCTGGTATCTCAGTGCTGGCCCCTTCTTGGTATCTTTAAAAAGTTGTAGGGGGGGGCAGTGCTGTGGTGTAGCAGGTAAGGCTGCCCCCTATGGTGCTGGCATCCCATATGGGTGCCTGTTAGAGTCCCGGCTGCTCCACTTCTGATTCAGCTCTCTGCTGTGGCCTGTGAAAGCAGTAGAAGATGGCCCAAGTCCATGGGCCCCTGCACCATGTTGGAGACCTGGAAGACACTCCTGGCTTCAGTTTGGCACAGCTCCAACCATTGGGGCCACTTGGGGAGTGAATCAACAGATGGATGACCGCTCTCTCTCTCTGCCTCTCCTTCTCTCTCTCTGTAACTCTGACTTCAAATAAATAAATCTTTTAAAAAAAAGACTTTTTAAAAAAATTTATCTGAAAGGCAGAATGACAGGGAGAGATCTTCCATCTGTTGGTTCCCTCCCCAAATGGCTATAACAGCTGAGGCTGGGCTGGGCTGAAGCCAGGGGTCAGGAACTCCATCTGGCTCTCCCTCAGGTGGCAGGGGCCCAAGCACTTGGACCACCCTCCCCAGATTTACCCAAGCCATTAGCAGGAAGCTGGATGGAAGCAGAGCAGCCAGAACCAGACCCAGTGCTCTGATACAGGTGATAGCAGGGGTTTAACCCACTGTCTTGCAACACCAGCCCCAGGATGCTTATTTTTAAATAGCTTTTCTGTCCTCAACTTAAAAGTTGCAATCAGTGTTCAAGGGGAGCAAGGCAGTTAACACACACTGATGTAGTGGCCATGAGATAACAGTACAAAAAGAAATCTCCCAGTTCTGAGGAAACATTTCACATAGATTCAAGTAACAAATTACACAGAAAAATAGAATCCCCGAGACAGTCCTAGGCCAAGTGTCTGGGTCTATAACTGGTGTTCACTGGGCCAAGTGAGACCCAAATTCACTCTCAACACCACCACTCTGTAACCACCTGTCCTGAAACAGGTAACACCTGCCCTCAACTCCACACCACAGGAGACCAGGCAGCATACTCTACACACTCTGATCTGGTTCTTCAGCTGCTCGGCCTCCTGCCACAACTGGTCCAGTTCACCCATCTTCTGGCCCATGTGCTATTTGTTGCCACCTCAAAGAATCTGAGATCTGAAGAAGAAAAAACACAGCACAAAAACAACACTTACTCTTCAGCTGTATACTATGTGACAACGCCTAATACCACATGATTGATAATATGGTGGTGGACTGAAGAGACACTGGTCAGGAAAGGTTTTCAATGAAAGGTCTGGGCCTCCCACAGAACATGAGACAGTGTTTGAAAGCCCAGGGTTGCTGCTCCAGGAGACAGGCTGCAGTGGCAACATGGCCACCCAGCACCCCAAAAGCAGTAACCAGGGATCCAAGACCAATGGAAAGATGGCCAAATATTCACATTGTACCCCTGAAATGACACAAGAAAGTGTACAGCAGTCCTCTGACTCAGGGACAATTCATCAGTTCTCCCACAAGCACAGGCCCTGGGTCCCAGAGGCTTGGGGTCCTCCGAGGCACTGGCTGAGGCTCAGGCTCAGCACATGCCCTACACACCCTAGTCTGGTCAGTGCTCCTGCAAACTGTCCGATGGAACCTTGCTGTCCCCGAGAGAATGTCTTAAGCAATAGTGGTATTTCTTTCTTGTTTAAGATATATTTATTTATTTGAAAGGAGAGTTAGAAAGGGAGAATGAGAGGCAGAGAGAGATTTTCCATCTGCCCATTCACTCCTCAGATGGCTGCAATGGGAAGGCTGTGCCAGGCTGGAGTCAGGAGCTCCTTCCATATCTCCGACATGGGTGCAGGGGCCCAAGCCATCTTCTGCTGCACTCCCAGGCACATTAGCAGACAGCTGGATCAGAAGTGGAGCAGCCAAGACCTGAACCAGCACTTTAACCCACTGTGCCACCATGCCAGGCCTGACAGCGGCATTTCTGACCCAGGTCTTAGCTAAATACATCCCAAATATGATGAAAGTATCACAAAGCTGAAGACAGAATTGCCAACATCTTTAACCACTAATAATAGAATTAGCTCTATAAGCAAATGTGCTTATGCAAAGACCACCACCTATTTTGTGTGAAAGTCAGAGGGCTGGGGTCAGTACAGCAGTGTGGCAGGTTAAGCCGCCACAGCCCACATAGCTGTGTGATGCCCCTCCTCAGTGGCTGGTTCAAGACCTGACTTCTAGGGTTGACCTTGTGGCATAGTGGGTTAAAGCCATGGCCTGCAACACCGACATCCCATGTGGGCATGGGCTCATGTCCCAGCTGCTCCACTTCCCATCCAGTTCTGTGCTAATGGCTGAGAAAGCAGAGGAAGATGGCCCACCACCCATGTGAGAGACCTGGATGGAGGTCATTGGCAGCCCAGACCTGGCTGTGTGGCCATTTGAGGAGTGAGTCAGCAGATGGAAGATCTCTCTCACTTGCTCTCCCTCTCTCTGCATCCCCCCAATCCTTTCCCTTCCTCACTTTGTCTCTCCTTTTATGTCTTCCAAAAATATCTTTAAAAAATCAAGGGTTAATACAATATTGTTCAAATATTTAAGTAACAATAGTTGTTTGCTTTTCTGAGCCTGAAACATCTTGGGAAGTTAGCTGTGCGGCACACAAACTCCACTGCTTAAGTTTCTAGCCTCAGCTTTCCTGTCTGCACACAAGCATTCAGAAATCATCCTGACATTATCTAAATTACAGCCGCAATGCAGCACCAACATCTCTCCTCATAAAAAGAATCTATGAAGTGTGTGAGGTCTTGGTGTGGGGTGGTGGAGACACCTGTGCCCCCGCCAGCCACATCTTCCCCAGCCGAGAAGCCTCCAGTGGCGGCTGGTGGAAGGAGGCACAAGGGCCTGGAACTTGTGAGCCATCTCAGTCCACAGAACCCCCAGGAGAGGCCACAAGGCAGGGCTGGGAGGATGGCACAGGACTGACAGGACGGCCAAGATGCCCGTCTCTCAAGGCTCAGCAGGAAGTGCTTGCTTTCAAGCTCCACGGTGGAGCCAGCCTCAGGCCTCCTTGGAGGAAGGGAGAACGCAGATATGAAGCAGTTTGCTTTGATAAGACTACTTAAAGGTTTCTGGTTTTCACACATAGATTCTAAGGACTGCAATATAAATGTGTGAAATAATAAAAGTGCCAACAGAATACAAAGTAACATCAGACTGGACACAGTCCAGGAGTCCTGCCTTGCCCTCCATCTGCCCCCTCACTTGTATTTTATCCATGGTCAGATGTTATCAGAACAACCATGCAGTGCTGGGGGAAGATTTATTGCAGCAGAACTTCAGTTTATAAAAAAGCTACTTGAGGGGCCAGTGCTGTGGCATAGAAGGTAAAGCTGCTACCTGCAGTGCCAACATCCCATATGGGCACCAGTTCAAGTCCTGACTGCTCCACTTCTGATCCAGCTCTCTGCTATGGCCTGGGAAAGCAGTAGAAGATGGCCCAAGTCCTTGGGCCCCTGCACCCACATGGGAGATCTGGAGAAAGCTCCTGGCTCCTGGCTTCGGATCCGTGGAACTCTGGCTGTTGCAGCCATCTGGGGAGTGAAACAGTGGATGGAAGACCTCTCTCTCTCTCTCTCTCTCTCTCTCTCTCTGCCTCTGCTCTCTGTTAACTCTGCCTTTCAAGTAAATAAATAAATCTCTTTTTTTAAAAAAGCTACTATGTTCAATCTTCCCCAAATCAATATGAAGAAAGAACAGTGAGTTTTGTCATGGGCACTGAGCAGTTCAGCTGATCTTTACACACAGGGCTCAAAGAACAGCTCCTCAGATTCAGGTGATGTGGAAGAAGCCACAGAAGCCCTGTGGCTGGGGTTGGTGCTCCACACAGAGGCTCGCATCTCAGGGTTAGGTGGGAACTCCTGACCTCATCAGTGCTTCTGTTAATCAGACATCTTTTCACATGTCAGAGAATACACAGACGACCATCGTGCCACCGCAACTGCTGGGACCAGAGAAATGAGCTTACTGGAAACCAAAGCATTCTCAGAGTGCAAAGCTCCACAGCTCCATTAACCCAGGGACCAGTCCCCACATAAACAGCAAACACCCATGCCAGGCCTGCTCTCTCTGTAGCAAACAGCAGAGCTGATGCTGCCTCTGGTTACAGTGCCTACAGCAGCGCCCACACATGAGCCTCAGTTAAAAGACTCAGTATTGATGTTTTGTTGAGTTCTAAGAGCAAGGGCATTCCTAATCCTACTAGCAAGAGAGCCAGGCTCCTGTGGACTCTCAGTCCACACACAGACCAGTGGCAAACAGGAGTCTGTCGTCAGGCACTTGAGACTTTGAACATGGAGACTAGAAAAATCACAAATACCTCACAGATCCCTCTTGCTCACTGTCTATGCATGGATTAGAACTTTAAAAATAGTTCTAAAGTCAAACATAAAGGAGTCTTTTGTGGGTTGCCTATGCTTCCACACTGCATGCAAGTTTCAGCCACCCACCCGGAGGAGGGAGGCCTGGTCATCCTCCAGCACAGCAATGAGCCTGACATGGAGCACAGAGCCCCCCTGGCTCCCCCCAAGCATCTCAGCCACCTTCTCTGTAGACAGGCTCAGGCGGGGCAGTCACACACACAGTGTCGCTGCATCCACTCACAGGGTGCCCATGTAAGCTAGCGAGAGCATGTCGGCACAGGTGGCTGTGGGACACACAGGAATGGCTGGCCAGTTCTCTGCCTCCATTCGTCCTCCACACAAACTCTGCTCAGCCCCATCCTCACCAACAGCCAACAGGTTTTGTGGTCCCAGGAACCAAGGAGGACTGACATTTTTTATTTCTCAGTTTAAAAGAACAGTTCAAAGCCTTTCACAGTCCCTGACAAACTGTCGCCCATCACTAGGACACCAACAGAAACTGCAGGAACCTGGGACAATGTTTTCATACAGTCAATAAAAGGAGTATAAATGTGCATGCAGTCATTTCTACTGTTTAAAAATAACAAAAACATGCAGCTTAAAAAGACATCTTAAAAGACAAATAGCATTTTCATTAGGATTATTACTCAAGCTTTTCTACTTCATTTGCAAACATCAGTGACACAGCTCACAGGACTCTGAAGATGAGAAGGAACATTGATTCAGGAAGCCATACTTACATTGACTCGTGTCTGCTTTTCTCTTCACTCGCCTTGGTCCCCCAGCCTTCTGGAAACCCCATCGAGTTTCCCTCTCCTCAGGGCCAATGTCACAGCTAAGCAGGGGCCATGCTGATGCCGCAGACCTGGCACTCATTCTCTAAGCCGGGGCCTGCTGAGGCCCCAGGTATGTTCTTCCTGACCCACATTTCCTAGGAACTTTTGTTCAGCCCTTCCCTGCTGGAAATACTTCCCCAGAAACTTGACAGCTTAAAGCAAGGACGTGAGCTGCACATGTGTGTGGGAGTCACCTGGTGACACTCGCAGTGACAGGGCAGAGGTGGCACATCCCTGCAGTGTGGCCCTCCACATCGACAGAGGGCACTCCCAGAGCCTCACAGTCATCATCACCAGCAACAGCTCTCAAGACACAAATGCCCAAACTGGTGTGTGAGGTAAACATTATTCCAAGTTCCGCTTCTAAAACTTGTAAGAAATATGACTTTTGGCAAATCAGCAAATCACTTTTTACTCTGTTCCACTTATTGCAAACTGGGAATGATGGCATCTGTATCACTTGGCTCACATGGAAATTAAACAAGACATCAGATCAGAAAGTGCTCCGTAAGCCTCTCAGTGAGTGAGCCAAGCTCAAGGGCAATGGCAAAGGGGCACTGAAACACTCAAGTGGGCCCCACCAGCCAGCAGGCCACTCCTGCAACCCCTTTTCAGCAGCCATGGCACATGCTGGGCCCCTCATGCCACACTGCCCTGGACAGTGGCTGCCCAGTCAAAACCCCTGCTGAGCCCTGCACAACCTATGAATGGGACTGGGAACAGATACCCGTCCCATCCCAGGACCAGGGTCGCAGCAGGAGGAATTTCAGTTTAATCTGCTTGTCTACTTCTCTTTCACTCCCAGTCCAGGCCAATCTCCAAAATTCAGTGCAAATGCAAAGCACAGCACAAAGCCCTGCGGTCCTTCCTCCTCCACCTGCTCCCCACAGCACTGCAGCAGCACAGGTAGCAGATCAGACAGACTGCACACAGCCTGCTGCGCCAGGCACCTGGGCGCCTCAAGCAGCAGTGAGCAGGATAAAGACAGCGCAGGTTGAATTCTAGTTTGAAGAAGAGCTGCCAAACAGGTAACCCATGAGGAGCCTGGCATAGCAGTTATGACACTGCTTAGGACACCTGCACCCTACTGGAGCTTTGGCTCAGCTCTGACTCCAGCTTCCTGCTCATGCACACCCTGGAAGGCAGCAGTGAGGACTCAAAGAGTTGGGCCCCTGCCACCCAAGTGAGACCTGGATGGAGTTCTGGGCTCCTGGCTTCAGCCTGGGCCAACCCAAGCTGTTGTGGACATCAGGGGAGCGAACCAGCTGACAGAAGATATTTCATGTTACTTTGCCTCATAAATAAAATCAGTCTTTACCCAGGTAAACCAAGTGGTGGTTTCAGAGGGTGAGACCAGCACAGACATGAAGGGGCAAAATGTGCTGGGGCAGAGGAAGGGTGGTTCTGGTGGTGGTTAGGACACGGCACCCAGCATCCTGTACAACATTTAAGAGGTCTTTATCATCTAAAGGTGCACACAGAAATATTTAAGAGTAAAACGGTATGTCTGACACTGCTTCAAAACAACCGAGAAAGGGAGGGCATTCCGATACAGCGGGCTACGCCACCGTGGTCCATGCACATCCCACATCCCAACAGTGATTCAAGTCCCAGTTACTCCACTTCCTGCCAATGTATCCTGAAACGCAGCAAAGGATGGCTCAAGTGCCTGGGTTCCTGCCACCCATGGGCAGGACCTCCTGGCTTCTGGCTTTTTGTTATGGCCCAACCCAGCCCTAGTATTCTGAGCATTTGGGGAGTGAACCAATGGAGGCAAGAGCTTTCTTTCCAATAATCAAATAAATCAACCTAAACAAACAAAAAACAAAGATGGAAAAGGTAGAGGCACACAGAGAAGTTAGTGATGAGATGGTACTCAGTTTTTTTGGTGAATTTTCTGTTTTAACTCTCCTATGCATTTGTTTTTTAATTGGTGGGTACTTTAGATATGGATTCAAACTCCAAACATTGAGAGGGTATTGGCCTGGTGATTAAGAGGTCTACATCCCACACTGCAGAGCCTGGGCATGGTTCCAAGCTCCTGATTCCAGAGTCTTCCGAGGGAGACCCTGGAAGGCAACAGTGACACCTCAAAGTCCTGGGTCCCTGCCACCTCCATCAGAGACCAGACTTGTAGCTCTGACATGGCCCAGCTTTGGCCATTGCAGGCATTTGGGGAGTGAACCTGTGGACAGAGCTCTGTGTGTCTGTCTCTGTCTTTTCAATTCTCAGATAAGAAAACTAAAAAAATAATAATAATAAATAAATCCAAATGCACTGAATTGTTGTTGTTGTTTTTAAACTATTTATTTATTTATTTGAAAGGCAGAGTTACAAAGAGGCAGAGGCAGACAGAGAAATATCTCCCATCTGTCAGTTCACTCTCCAGATGGCTGCAACAGCCAGACCTGCATCTATTGAAAACCACAAGCCTAGAGCTTCTTCCGGGTCTCTCAAGCAGATGCAGGGGCCCAAGGACTTGGGCTATCTTCCACTGCTTTCACAGGTGATAGCTGAGAGCTGGATCAGAGCTGGAGCAGCTGGGACTGGAACTGGCTCCCATGTGGGATGCCGGCACTGTGGGTAGCAGTTTTACTCACTACACCACAGCGCCAGCCCCTGTATATTATGTTTTGACAATTTTTCCACAATGAACCATATTGCCACTTTAGCTTGTTGCTGCTTTTTTTTCTTAAGTTGTTTTATTGATTTGAGAGACACAGCACTCCCACCCACTGGGTCACTCTACAAATACTGCAACAAGTTGGGCTGGACCAAAGTGGCAAGCCAGGAACTCAGTCCAGGTCTCCCACAGGAGCAGAAGGAACCCAACCACTGAAGCCATTGCCCAGCATCTCCCGACAAGAAGCTGGAACTGAGAGTGGAGCTGAGATGCAAACCAGGCACTGTGACATGGGATTAGGTGTTCCAACCACTGCAGCAAATGCCTCCACCCCATCCCATGTTGATTGCTTTGTAGTCCAAGTCTAGTACTTTTCAAATTTGTTTGAACAACTAAAAGGTTGTCCTTGGAGCTTAAGTATCCATTTTAAAACTGAAAACTCTAATATTCAGGAATATTCTTTTTAAATAAAAATATTTACTTATTTGACAATGTTATAGAGAAGGAGAGACAGAGAGAAAAGAAGAGAGGGAGAGTGAGGGGGAGAGAGGAACGAGGTATTTTTCCATCCTCTGGGAAAATAGCCCAAGTAGCCCCAAGAGCCAGGGCTGAACCAGGCTGAAGCACAAGCTTCTCTGGTCTCCCACATGGGTGCAGGGGCCCAAGCATCTGGGCCATCCTTGGTACTTTCCCCAGGCCATTAGCAGAGAGCTGGATCGGGAGTGCAGTAGTCCAGGACACAAACCAGTGCCCATATGGGATGCTAGTGTTGCAGGTGGTGGCTTAATCTGTTGGGCTACAGCACCAGCCCCAGAAGTGTTTTCTTAATTCTCTATCAAATTTCCTACATCTCTCACTAGATCTCAGTTCCCGAGATGCAGTTCACTTTCAAATGCATCTTAGCTCTGCACTATAGCCCAGGCCACCTCCTGCCACATTCCAGTGCTCATCCTTGTTTCTTCTCTACCAAAGATCCTGGCCACGAGCTGTGTAGGACTCAAAAACCATGTGATGAAAGCAGAAATCCTAAGGTACAGGATGCAAGGATTCATTTCTTTTAAAAGTGGTGAGAACAACCAGGGTCAAGCCAGGGCACCAACTCTGGTTCCTGGTGAGCAGAGTGTGGCCTAAATCTGTTCCTTTCAACCCTAATTGTAAACTCAGCCTACAGCAGGTACCAACCCCCCCAGGTGAAGAAGCTGGGAGTATGACTCATGCCCAGCAACATGGGGATTTCTCCTAGATCTTGCTTTTTATTTTTATTTATTTATTTATTCTTTAAGATTTTTTTTTTATTTATTTGAAAGAGTTACAAAGAGAGGTAGAGACAGAGAGAGAGGTCTTCCATCCACTCGTTCACTCCCCAGAAGGCTTTAATGGCTGGAGCTGAGCCGATCCAAAGCCAGGAGCCAGGAGCTTCTTCCAGATCTCTCAAGTGGATTAGGGGCCCAAGGACTTGGGCCATCCTCTACTGCTATCCCAAGCCATAGCAGAGAGCTATATTGGAAGAGGAGCAGCCAGGACTAGAACTGACACACACATATGGGATGCCAGCACTTTAGGCCAAGGCGTTAACTTTCTGTGCCACAGGGCCAGCCCCAGGTCTTGCTTTTTAACACACAGACTGTGATCATTGAAACCCAATCAAGTCTATTGAATATTTTTAAGATTTATTGACTTATTTGAAAGGAAGAGCTACAGAGAGAGAGAGTTAGAGACAGAGAGATCTTCCATCTGCCTGTTCACTCCCCAGATGGCCATAACAGCCAAGGCTGGTCCAGGCCAAAGCTAGGAGCTTCATCTGGATCTCCCACATGGGTGCAAGGGCCCAGTACTGGACATCTTCGGCTTCTTTCCCAGGTGCATTATCAGGGAGCTGCATTGGAAGTGGAGTAGACTAACCTGAAAATGGTGCCAGTGTCATAGGCAGCTGCTTACCCCACTGTGGCACAACACCAGCCTGGATATTGGAGCCATTTTGGAAGTGAGCCAGCAGATGGTTTTCTGTTCTCTCTCTAACTCTACCTTTCAAATAAATAAATAAATAATTTAGATAAATAATTACTTATCAATAAATATTTGTACACATATACACACACATATATATAAAGACTTGTATCTGGATGAATCTTAAAACAACTCATCTGAGGGGCCGGTGTTGTGGTATAGCAGCAGGTGAAGCTGCTGCCTATGATAATGGCATCTCAATGGTAGTTTTATGAGATCACAATGGTTTATTATCATACCACTGGTGTTATTAATGACATTGCAATTGATCATAATGTCACAATGGTAGTTTTATGACACCCGAATTTTTTGCTTATATTATTACAAGTATTTTATGACATCACAATTGATTATGATATAACAAAGATATACTTATTGCAGTACAATTTTTATGCAATCACAATACTGACCTATGACATCATAGTTTTTTATGACTCAATATTCATTATGGTATCAAAAAGGTGCCTTATGACATCTTAATTGGTTAAGGTGTCAGATCATTGGATTCATGATGTCATGATGGCTTTTATGAATTGACAGTTGATTATGACATCAAAGTGGTTGCTTTATGATATAACAATGATAGTTTATCAAATCCTGATTAATTATAGCATCACTAGGGTTTGATGACATCACAATTGATGATATCATAACATTTGTAATTTTATAAAATCACAGATTTTACAATGTCACAATAGAGTTAAGCACAACAATTACTATGACATCACAGTGGACAATAACATGATAATGGTGGCTAGTGACATGAAAATTTATGATATCAGAGTGTTCGTGGCATCACAACATTGGTTTATGACATAAGAATAGATTTTTTGCCTCATAATTGATTGATTCTGATATTGCATGGAGGTTCCTAATATTAAATTGATTATGATGTCACAATGGTAAGTTTATTGTGACCCAATTATTTCAATGACTTCACAATTGATTATGAGATATCATTGGTATTTTATAAGATCACAATGATATTTATAATACCACAATAGTTGTTCATGACATCACAATTCATTATCATATGACAGTGGTAGGTTTATGACACCCCAATGGTTTTTACAATTCCTTATTGATTATGACATCACAATAGTAGGCTTACAGTTATGGTTTTTGTCAACTCAATTGATTATGATTCTATAATGGCATATTTATAATGTCAGTGTTTTTTTATGATTTAACAATTGTTTTTGCATCACAATGGTAGTTTTATCTCAGTTGATTATGACATAACAAGGGTTTTCAAACTCACAATTGATTAATAAATAAGAAAGGTAATTTTATTTTATGTCATCATAATATTGGTTTATGAAATCACAATGGGTTTTATGACATCACAATGGAATATAATAGTGGCTTAGAACATCAAAACTGATTGACATTCAAATCTACAAAAGTTAAGATTATGATAAATCAATGGTTTTTGACTTCACAATTGATTTTGAAGTCAGCATGAATTTATGTCATCACAATAGATTTAGACTTCACAATGGTGTTTTCTTAATAATTTTATAACTTTGTAATTCTTTATGATAGCATAATGGTTAGTACAACATTATAGTACTTTTTGTCATCAGAATATTCGTGTGGCATAACACTGGTTTTCTGACATCACATTGATTATTAATCACAATGCTGGTTTATGAATTCACAATTGATTAAGCCATACAATGTTGTTTTGTGACATACAATGTTAGTATATAATATAATTATGATATCTAATAATAAATTTATGACCTCACAGTTGTTTTATGGATTCACAATTATGATATTGCAGTGATAAGTTTTTGATATAATAATGGTGATTATGGCATCACAAGGAAATGTATGACATCACAATTGATTATTACTTGAAGGTGTAGCTTTATAACAGCACGGTGGCTTTTTATATTATCACAATATGGTTTGTGACATCACAAAGTTGATATGATACCATGATTTACTATAATATCATAATTATAATTTATTATATAAAGATTGGTTATGATGACTCAATAGTGTGTTTGTGATGTCACAATACTTTGGGAGACTTCACAGGGATTATGACTTATATCATAATCATGGTTTGTTACATCCCAATTGATTATGATGCAAGAAGGTTTTTTGCATTACAATTGAGAAATAACAATGACATATTATGACATCACAATATTTTATGATATCACAATATATATTAAAGTCACAATGGTTTTTGAAATCAAAATTACATCATAATGGCAGTTTTATGATAGCATGATTATTGGTTTACCATATCACAACAGTACATAATACATAATAGTACCACAATGCTGTTATATGATAATAGCTTTTATGGAATTATGCTTGATTATAAATTCATACTGGTAGTTTTATGACAATACAACTAATTATGGCATTGCAATGGTGGTTTATACATCACAATTGATTATAATGTCACAATTGCAGGCTTATGTTACAGTGGACTTATGAATTTGCAGTTGATTGTGATATAATTGCAGTAAGTTTATGACATCAAAATGGTTGGTGAATGGTGTCAATATCAGTTTATGAAATCACAATGGATTTTATGACATTACAATTGAGTAAGGTATCACAATGGTGGCTTATATCACAATTATGACTTCATAATGACAGATTTATGATATCACATGACTGTTTATGTGTTTATAATTGATTATAACATCATAATGGTAGGTTTTCAGTATAACAAAGGTGGTTTATCATATCCCTGTTGATTATGACATCGAAAGATATTTACAACAGTACAATTGATTAAGCGCAATTGATTATGGCATGATACTGATTATGACATCACAAGTGATTATGGCATGATTATGTCATAATTGATTGGATACAGTAGCTTTATACCAACACAAAATATTGTGTTTATGATATCACAATAGATCTATGATATCACAATTGTTCACATCATAATGGTTGCCTATAATATTATAATTTTTATGACATGTTGTATGCCTTTGTTTTTCCTTCCTTGTACCCACTTCCAGTAGTGGCTGAGCCTGTCTCATCTGGGTTCTCAGTAGTAGAATTGGAGTCACTGTTTGCAAATCACATTGGCAGTTGAAATTAGCTTTGGGTGAGAATATTTACAATAAAGAAATGGTCCAGTGCTATATCCCAAGGATTCCCCTCCTCCTAAGCAACTGCTTTATCAACAAGACACTGCTCTGGTCCTTGCTCCTGTTTCACTCAAAGGCAATATTGTTTCTTCCCACAAAGAATATATACCATCTTATCTCTGATATTTAGTCAAAAGCTGGTTTAAATTTCAATTTGTAAATTAGGAATAGAGAAGTCATTTCTGCCTGTCTCCCAGGTTCAGAGCCTCTGAAGATTAAACATTCCTGATGAACTTTTCAACTCCTTTCTTCACTCTCATGCTGGTATCCTTTAGCATGATCTTTAGGAAAGAAACTCAGTTAAAGACAGTGAGTTCTCCAAGCACAATGCCCAGGAGATGGAGGAAACACTGGTTTTATTGGAAGAAATGTTTCTCCTTCTGATTTCAGAAAATGAGGTTTCCTTTCAAGTGTGTCTTTCTCTTTCAGGCTAAACTTTTAGTTCAGAACTAATCCAACCCTTGCAGAGACCACAGAGGCATGGAACACAAGTTCCTGGTAATGGCTTTGTCACCCTAACAGAAATAAAGCAATGGGAGTAAGAGACATGGCTGTACCAATTCACAGATACCTTGTAAGTAAAATAGGATAAAAAGGGGATGAATTTACAATGTTTAGGCCATTTTAAATTTTTTAAAATTTTCCTTTCATCTTTATTTCTATCTCTTTTCATTTTATACAATTTTTGAACTATACAAATTTCATGTATTTTATTTATGCAGATTAAGGAATGTAGTCATACTTGCCTTCTTCGTGCCTATGCTCCAACCTTTCTTCCTCCTCCCTCTTGCATTCCCACTCCTAATTTTTACCAAGATCTACATTAAGTTTACTTAATTATAGTAAGGAAAATCCTGCACTAAGTAAAAGAGTTCAACAAATATTATGAAGACTAAAACATTGTCTTTCAACAGAAGAGACAAGTGTTGTAAACAATCATTCCATCTAAAAATGTCAATTTCACTCCTGTACATTACCCTTTAGATACTCAGTTACATTTGATCATGAAAAATATGTGATATTTGTCTTTTGGGAAATAGCTTATTTCACTAAGTATAATGGTTTCCAGTTGCACCCTTTTTTTTGCAAACCACAAGATTTCAAAGTTTGTTTTTTTGTTAATTTTTTTTACAGCTGAGTAGTACTCCATGGTGCATGTAGACCATAATTTCTTTATCTAATCATTAGTTGATGGACATTAGGGTTGACCCCATGTGTTAGCTATTGTAAATTCATCTGCAAGGAACTTGGGGTAAAGATAATTCTTTCATATACTGATTTCTTTTGAGTTGGGTAAATTCCCAGGAATGGGATGCTTGGGTAGTACAAAGTATGTCTATATTCAGATTTGTGAAGTATCTCCATACTGTCTACCTCAGGGGTTGTACCAATTTACATTCCCAGCAACAGTGTATCAAGGTACATTTTTCCCTACATCCTCGCCAGTATTTGCCTTGTTGATTTCTGTATGTGGGCCTTTCTAACAGGAGTGAGGTGAAACCTCATTATGGTTTGGAGCTGCATTTTCTTGATGCCTCAGGATCCTGAGCATTTTCTCATGTGTCTGTTGGCCATTTGAATTTCCCCTCTTGAAAAATGCTTGTTCAATCATTTGCCGACTTCATAACTGGATTGTTTGTTTTTGTGTGTGTGTTTTCTTGAGTTCTTTATAGATTCTGGATATCAATCCTTTATCAGACGTGTAGTTTGTTAATATTTTCTTCCATTATAACAGTTGCCTCTTCACTTTGTTGTTTCTTTTGCAGTGCAGAATCTTCTCAGTTTCATGTTATCTCATTTCTAAATTTTGACATTGGTTACCTATGATTCTGGGGTCTTTACCAGGAAGTCTTTGCCTATGCCAATGTCCAACAGTTTCCCCCAGTATACTGTAGTGATTTGATGCTATCTGGTCATATATTTAAGTCTTTGATCCATTTTCAGGCTTTTGTGTGTGTGTAAGGTGTAATTTAGGGTATGTGTTTCATACTTCTACATGCAGAGATCTTGTTTTCCCAGCCACATTTTATTGATGAGATTGTGCTTGCTCCAAGGATTAATTTTAGCTCCTTTATAAAAAAATAAGTTCCTTGTAGATGTGTGGACTGACTTCTGGAGCTACTATTCTCTTCCATTGTTCTACATGTCTATGTTTGTGCCAGTATCAGGTTGTTTTGATTATAACTTTCCTGTAGTATATCTTGAAATCCGGTATTGTAATTGATGCCTCCCACTTTGTTTCTTCTTTGTTTCTTTTGTATAAGATTGGTTTAGTTTGTCAGGGTCTCTTGTGTTTATATATGAACTTTAGCATCATTTTTCTAGGTCTGCAAATAATTTTGTTGATGATCTGTAAATTGAATCTGTAAATTGCATTGAATCAATAAATTGATTGTACAGGTATGGACATTTTGATGATATTGATCCTGTTGATTCTTCCAATCCATGAACATAGAAGTTTTTCCCCCATTTTTAACATCTCCCATTTCTTTCTTCAATGTTTTTTAACTTTCATCACAAAGATATTTGAAATTTTTGGTGAAATTTATTACAAGGTATTCAATTTTGTAGATATTTTGAGTGAGGCTGATGTTAAATGTTCTTTGTCAGCCATGGCATTGTCTGTGAATACAAAGGCTATCAATTTTGGGGTGTTAATTTTATATCCTGCCAGTTTACCTAACACTTTTATGAGTTCCAATAGTCTCAGGATTGTCTTTTGGTTCCTCTATATATTATTACATGCCATCCATGAATACAGATATTTGACTTACTCCTTTCTGATTTTTATCCCTTTGATTTATTTTTCTTGCCTGTGGCTCTGGCTCAGGCTTCCAGGTTCTGCATGAAAATAGGGATAGTTTGAATTCCTCCTTTCCAATCTGAATACTTTTGGCTCTTTTTCTTACCTAATGGTTTTGGCTAAATCTTCCAGGAATATATTGAATAGCAATGTTGAGAGTGGTCATCCTTGTTTGGTTCTGAATCATAGGGGGAATGCTTCAAATTTTTGGTTTTATCCTCTGATGGCTTTTTAAAAAATATTCCTCTGTGACTTAGTGTAATGTCTACAGTTTCAGTGAATACCAAGAGGTGTGTGCTGCATGTGGCCAAGGAACTCTGGTCAGTGTTCTAGAGAGGGTTGAGTATCCAGGTTAATATCCACATTTGGCATGGTAGATCTGTTTTTGTTAACAGAAAAGGGGGATTGTAACCCCTGTAGGTCTAATCACACCTTCACCTCCTCTGTCCAAGGAGATCAGTGCCTGGGTTTTAGCTTCCAGTGGGCGCAACACTCATTGGTGCCACCATACAAACTGCAAAAATGATTTGTGCAGTCCTCAGTGAGCATAGATTCCACTGCAATGACCCATCCCAGACAACCAGGGAGCTCAGAATGTGTGGATCCACACACAGCAATTGCCCAGAAATCCAGTTACCCCCTGTATCTTCTGATGCAGCCAGAGTATACATCATCTCAGAACACAAGGCTTCCACAGTCACTGTGTGCAGAGGTTCTGCACTGCTATGCCAGCCTATTCAATCCAGAGAGAGGTAGATATTCCCTGAGCCAGTTGCCCATAGGTTTAGGTTCCAGAGCTTGTGGTGTGTTGGGAGACTGAGGGCACTTTACAGTCCTACATGGGTAGTCAACACCTATCGATCCTTCCAGCCAGGCTCAAAATCAGTAGAGACCACAGACTTTTCCCTCTGAAGAATCTCTGGATCACATGCATACACAAGTGCAACTGGCTGAATGTTGACTCTCTCCATCAACACCACTGGAACTGCTAAGAAGATGGCCTCCTGCCTCAGCCAGTTGATAAGTGTGCACAAAAGGTCTTCCACAGCTGCCACCAAAACTCAAAATGGCACTCACCTTCTCTCAGTCAGGTGCTGGGTGCCATTGTGGAAAGGATGGAGTCAGAGAAGCATGCTCCTTTTATTCCACTGGATCCTTGAGTACGTAC
Organism: Lepus europaeus; assembly: GCF_033115175.1. Taxonomy (NCBI): domain Eukaryota; kingdom Metazoa; phylum Chordata; class Mammalia; order Lagomorpha; family Leporidae; genus Lepus; species Lepus europaeus. The sequence continues at coordinate 10,058,420 of NW_026909276.1, read as the reverse complement.
TGTCTACCAAGGTTCCATGCCAGACTTACATCATGGTCTCCCTCCAGCTATATAACCAAAGGCTGCTACAGTTTGGTTTCACCTCTATATCTAAGCTGCCATCTGCTCCAGCTCATGGCTGTTTATTGTGTTGTGCCCATGTTTGTGCTGCATATCTGAACCTCCCACATGTGTCCACAGCATTCCTCTTCCTTCCAAAAAATTTCCACTGCAGTTTTCTCTCAATTCTTCTATAAGAGTACACTTCCTAGTTTATTTATTTATTTAATTTATTTTTTTCTATTTATCTCTAGCCTAGCACATTGCATCTTTTCCTATTCCACCATCTTGGAATCCATTTTCAGATTTGGTGATAAAATTCTCTTTTTCTGCCTTTGGCAACAAAGAGCTTGAGGATTTATTTATTTATTTACTTATTTACTTATTTATTTATTTTGTCAAAGTGTGAGGGAGGAGGTGAATGTCCCAATAGGGGAAAGAATGCCCTGCACCAAAAGGCTTTTCTGCAGTGACAGAACCTGCAAGCACATCTTGTTGATCTGAGCCAGACCACAGTGAAATTTAATTGAAGGTCAGTGTCAGTGGCTGTAAGCATAACAGAGATATGAGTGATGCTGATTGATCCCTTGTCCCTTTAATTCTCCTAATTCTTGTAAAAATGAACCAATTATTTCTTGAGGCTTTATACATGGCATATCCAGTTGAAAAATCCTTGCTTACAAAAAGATGGGGCTGGAAGAAACATGCACAAACCCCTCTATGTGGTAGACAAAATTGAGTGTTGCTCCTGGTCAGACAGTGGCAGAATCCAGAGCAGAATCCAGACTGCTAAAATCCATTCTACAACTCCCCTCCCTCCTCCTATTACTGATGTGTCCAAGGCCCACTATGTGCCTGAAACTATCCTAGATGGGGACACAGCGATAAGCAGACATACCTAGCTCCTGCCTTCCAAGAGTTTGTTGTCCAACTTGATATGGCATTTCTCAATAATCCCCACTGTATTTCCAAGTAGTCCTGAGTTTCAGAGCATGTCATAACATTGCTTTTGCCTGAAGTGCCCATGTGTGGGTACCATGGAGTACTGTAAAGGAAATTGAGGCTTGGAGATGAAACCATTTTTCTCTCAAGAACACATAGTAACTGAACTAAGGCTACAAAAACATCACTTCTATGCTTGACTAAATATGATCAATTTCAGCATTATTTTAGATAACTCTACCCTGTACATAATGCTATTGTCTTATAGATACAGTAGCCACAACATTTACGGCCCCCACCACAATACATTGAGAGTGAATGGAATGATCAAGACAACAGATGATCACCAAGGCTGTACCAAACATACTAGAATATGTGTTCAGCCTAATTACTTGTAACTCCTTTGGCACAGTGGCCAAATTGCTAGGAGACTAGATCTCAAGTTCAGCAGGATTTTCATTCAGCATGGCTCCTCAGACTGTTTGAACATCTCTGCAGAATGGTCAAACTACTGGCAGTTATCTGCATGGCTGTACCAATTACATAGCAGAATTCCAGGTCTGTGTGCTTTATAAGTCCAAGCTCTGCCTCTGCTAGGAAAGGATAGAATTCAGAAGCCTCCACAGCCATAACTTCTTTCCCAAAGAGGAAAGAATGTGTCCCACAATGCTATAATTTTCTCCACTGCTGCTTCAATTTTCTGAGCATAATAAAATTGAATAGAGTTTTAAAGGAAGGTGACCTTCCCATGGAAAGGAACTGTGATTGTGATGTGTGCTCATATGTTCCAAAATGACCATTAAATGTTCTAACAAGAGAATGTTTATTTATGAAGTGAGTGACATTGAGGCTGCCTTATAGCATGTCTGATATTAGACATTCAGTAATGGAGCACAGTGACTAGGTGAATTCTGAAGCTCATAACCTGAAATAATTCTGTGACCTTTGACATGACTTTGAAACTCAGTACAGAGTCCAGTGCTGTGGCACAGTGGCTAAATCTGCCACCTGCAATGTCTGCATCCCATATGGGCACTGGTTCAATTCTCGGCTGCTCCACTTGTGATTCTGCCATGGACAGGAAAAGCAGTAAAATATAGCCCAAGTCTTTTGGCCCCTGAATCCATATGGGAGACCCAAAAAAGCTCCTGATGTTTGGCTTAAGATTGGCCCAACTCTGGCTGTTTCAGCAATTTGGGAAGTGAACAAGCAGCTGGAAAACTCCCTCTCTCTCTCTCTCTCTCTCTGCATCTGCATCTTTGTAGCTCTGCCTATCAGACGAGATTGGCCAGTTCAGGGTGGTATGGCCATAGACTGTAGCTCTGCCTATCAAATAAATAAATATATCTTTAAAAATCCTCAGTGCAGCCAACTTATAGTTGATCAAGGATACAAAACCAATCCCTGAAGTAAGGGCAGTCTATTCAATAAATGGTGCTGGGAAAATTAGATTTCCACATGCAGAATCATGAAGCAAGACCCCTACCTTTCACCTTATACAAAAATTCACTCAACATGGATTAAAGATCTAAATCTATGACCCAACACCATCAAAATATTAGAGAACATTGGAGAAACCATGCAAGATATAAGTACTGGCAAAGACTTCTTGGAAAATACCCCAGAAGCACAGGCAGTCAAAATCAAAATTAACATTTGGGATTGCATCAAATTGAGAAGTTTCTGCACTGCAAAAGAAACAGTCAGGAAAGTGAAGAGGCAATCAACAGAATGGGAAAAATATTTGCAAACTATGCAATAGATAAAGGGTTAATAACCAGAATCTACAAAGAGATCAAGAAACTCCACAACATCAAAACAAACAACCCACTTAAGAGATGAGCCAAGGACCTCTATAGACATTTTCCCAAAGAGGAAATCCAAATGGCCAACAGACACATGAAAAAATGTTCAAGATCACTAGCAATCAGAGAAATGCAAATCAAAACCACAATGAGGTTTCACCTCACCCCGGTGAGAATGGCTCACATTCAGAAATCTACCAACAATAGATGCTGGAGAAGATGTGGTGAAAAAGGGACACTAACCCACTGATGGTGGGAATGCAAACTGGTTAAGCCACTATGGAAGTCAGTCTGGAGATTCCTCAGAAACCTGAATATAACCCTACCATACAACCCAGCAATCCCACTCCTTGGAATTTACCCAAAGGAAATTAAATTGGCAAACAAAAAAGCTGTCTGCATCTTAATGTTTATTGCAGCTCAATTCACAATAGCTAAGACCTGGAATCAACCCAAATGCCCATCAACAGTAGACTGGATAAAGAAATTATGGGACATGTACTCCATAGAATACTATACAGCAGTCAAAAACAATGAAATCTGATCATTTGCAACAAAATGGAGGAATCTGGAAAACATCATGCTGAGTGAAATAAGCCAGTCCCAAAGGGACAAATATCGTATGTTCTCCCTGATCGGCAACAACTAACCAACCACAAAAAAGGAAACCTGTTGAAGTGAAAGGGACACTATGAGAAACAGTGACTTGATCAGCCCTTGTCCTGACTATTGTTGTACAATTTAATACTTTATCCCTTTTAGTATTTTTTTGTTCTAGTTAATACTATTGGTTGAACTCTAATTAACACACAATTATTCTTAGGTGTTTAAATTTAACTGAAAAGTGATCCCTGTTAAATATAAGAGTGGGAATAAGAGAGGGAGGAGATGTACAATTTGGGACATGCTCAATCGGACTTGCCCCAAATGGTGGAGTTAGAAATGTGCCAGGGGATTCCAATACAATCCCTTCAAGGTTGCATGTACCAATGCCATGTCACTAGTCCAAGTGATCAATTTCAGTTCACAATTGATCATACTGATAGGTCTAAGTGTCAAAGGGATCAATCACACAAACAAGACTAGTGTCTGCTAATACTGATAGAATAAATAAGGGAAAGAATTATCCAACATGAGAAGAGGGATACACAGCAGACTCATAGAATGGCAGATGTCCTAAATGGCACTCTGGCCTCAGAATCAGCCCTTAAGGCATTCAGATCTGGCTGAAGAGCCCATGAGAGTATTGTAGGCATGGAAAGCCTAGACACTCTGGCAAAAAGAAAAGAGGACTTAAATGAAAGATTTCTGCGAATGAGATCCCAGTAGAAAGAACAGACCATCAAAGAAGGAGGTACCTTTCTCTGAAGGGAGGAGAGAACTTCCACTTTGACTACGACCTTGTCTAAATAAGATCGAAGTCAGTGAACTCAAAAGGCTTCCATAGCCTTGGAAACTCATGACTAGAGCCTAGGGAGTGTCAAATTGTTAAGTCAACAACAGGAGTCACTGTGTACTTACTCGTCATGTAGGATCGCTGTCCTTAATGCATTGTCCAATGTGAATTAATGCTATACCTTGTACTGAAACATTATTTTACACTATAATATGTTCTGTGTGGGTGCAAACTGATGAAATCTTTACTTAATATATACTAAATTGATCTCTATATAAAGATAATTGAAAATGAATCTTGATGTGAATGGAATGGGAGAGGGAGTGGAAGATGGGAGAGTTGCGAGTTGGATGGAAGTTATGGGAGGGAAAAAGCCATTGTAATCCACAAACTGTACTTTGGAAATTTATATTTACTAAATAAAAGTTTAAAAAACGAAAAACAATCCTCAGTGCTACTATATACAACATGGGTTGATAGTAGTCCCTCTCTTGCAAAGCCTTTCAGAAGATTAAGCAGTACATATTAGGCTTTCAGTATAGACTGCACAAAGTTGGAATTTGTGTGCTTGCTACTTTGGGGATTGAATTCATCTCACTCTGGATTTCACAATAAAGTGATTGTAGATGATTTATTTTTCTTGATTAAATATCTAGAGTTGCTTGAAGAGAGTCCTGCAATAGGGGCCTGTTGTGTTTTCATCATTGACTAAAGAAGATTTTGGCCCCTTTACAGGCTCTCAGAAGCTCCTGGAGCCTTTTGGATGCCACATTGTCCTATTTACATAGTTTGGCTCAACACGTACTGCAGATTTTTGGCTCCTGCTTTCCAGTTATGTGACCTAGTCTTGAATTTCAATATATTTATGCCAAGAAATTTTTAACATTTGTTCTTTCTCTGTAGCTCTGAGCAAACTATGAGCCATGAGTAATAAGTCCATTATCAAAGAAAACTTCAAAGCCACAAAACTTAACAGCAGAGCTCCCATTATTTAGTTCATAAATTTATAAAAACTTTTTTTGATTGAGAAAAATAAGAAAAGCAGGGCTTTCTGCATTGCTCTAAATGTACTTGTTTTTCTGTCCTCATTGTACTTTAAGGTGGCCACTCTCATTTCAAACCCTCACATTAGGATCATGGCCAACCAGACCATCATCCACTTTAACACAACCAACAATGTAAGTGAAAAGTTTACTGTTGGCATCATCATCCACATGCACAGAGGACAACTGTTATGAGCATATCCCACATTTCTTCCAATGCAAAGCTTAAAATGGGGGGTCACTTTATTCATTTGCTATTCCTTTCAGCACAATCTTCTGAGTAACCACTTCTATGAGATTCTGCACTAGGTGCTAGAGACAATGTAGTATAACAAATTCTACAAAAACCAACTTTAAATAACTCATTAGGCATCAATTAATTACTGAATGATGATTGTAATGAGTGCCAACAAGAATTCAGGGGCTGTGAGAGCACAAAGCTGAAGTCTCAGCATGTCTGGAGGTCAAAAGCACCCAGGAGGAGGTGATGGGTTGTCCAGGCTTGAAGGATGAGAATGCACTTGGGCAGAAATGAGAACAGAGTTCTTAGCAGAGAGAATATGTGATAAGGCTCTGAGATGGAAGAAAATGTAACTTATTTTTAAAATGAAAATAAGGCTGGGATATTCAGTTAAGCCACTTTGCCTGTAATATCATCACAAGTCTGGTAGCATATAGACTCTGTATCCTATTGAGTCACTGTAGATGGTGACAATGATTGCCTCATTCTCTTAACCAATAGATACTCAGTGCCAGCTTGGTGCCATGCACCATTCTAAGTCCTAGTGATAAACCAATGAACAAAGTCCAACTTTGTGTGGAATTTTCATTCTAGACAATGGAGAGATGGACAATAAACATGGTAAATAAGTACTTACTTAGTATTAGTAACAATATTGATTTAATTTAATAAGCAAATATCAATATTAGAGAATTCTAAATAGAAAAGCAGAAAATCAGAGAAAATAAGTAGGAGTGGGATAGGATTGGGCATTTGGCATAGCAATTATAAGCAAGTCCGTGCATGTTTACCTTTATTTTATCATAGACACATAAAACATGTAGTCCAATGTGTCACCTTGAAAATATATTTTGGAACCAATCCCTTTTCCTCAGCCCAGTTCCAAAAGGGCATCTTAGAGAGCTGTTAGTCAAGAAATTGTTAATCAGATTCACTGTTCTATCAAACTCTTCTAACAACATTGTTCCATCCAGTAATAAGCTAAAGGATATTGAGGGCTTTTGTTGAGGTTGTCTGGGCATCAGTAGTGCTCTAGAAAGACAGAATAAAAGCTGTGAATGCTTCATTTTAGGAATAGATTCTGGAAAATGGTGTATCAATAGAAGAAACTGAGCTCAGTGCTAAACATGGCAAGATTTGCACGCTGACAGCAGTTCTCATTCCTCCCTCCATCAACTTAATCCTGCTCCATTGATGTGTTGAGACAGAGAAATGAAACTTTTAAGAAAGCTAGGAAAATAAAGAAGATGTCCAACAATCCACTGGTGCAGAAAACATTTTGATACAATTCTGAGAAGGCTGACAAGGAGAGTTTGGCAGCCTAATTTACATCCCTGAGGGATGAGAAGACGCAAAGGCCAGAAGTTCTGTCTCATAAATTGTGAATCACCATTCCTTGGGGGAGTTTCCACATAACAGGGGCTTCCCAAGTACCCTAATTTTCTACAACAACCATTACAAATGACCACAAATTGTGGCATTAACACAGTATTTTTTGTTTCATAAATCTAGAGGTGAGAAATCTGAGGAATGAACCAGCAAAAGGGGGATCTACCCTTGTCTTCCTGTCTCTCCCACTTTCAAATAAATAAAAGTAACTTTTTCTAAGAAAAGAAATATACTAGTTACTGGAAAACAAAAATGGAATATGTGTAAAAGAAAGAATCTTGTCCTGATATGCGGCTGGTTATGGCCCAGTGACACTGCTTCCAGCCTTTGCTCTCCTGTTGCAGGCTGAAGGCCTTGGACAACTCATGGCTTTCTGAACCTCACTTTCCTTCTACTAGTGATATGAGAGTTTGCCTGCATTCATCTCCAAGATCCCATGAAGGGACCAGTATTGTAGTGCAGTGCTGGGATCCCATATGAGCATTGACTTGAGTCCTGGCTGCATCACTTGTGATCAAGATTCCTGATAATGGTCCCTGGAAACCAGCCAATGACAGCCCAAGGTATAGGCCCTAGCTACCCACAAGGGAAACCCAGTTGGAGGTCTTAGCTCCTGGCTTCAGCCTGGTCTAGCCCTGGCAAGTGGAAGATCTATATATCTCTCTTTTTACTCTGTATTTCAAATAACTAAAATATACTGTTTTAAAAAAATTCCCATCCAGGAAATATTCTATCATTAAAATATAGTTCTATTCAATGGCTGTTTTTTTAACCCATCTACAAAACTCAATGAAATGTAATGGGAAACATTACCTCATCCAATTTGGAAGTCAAAGCTAAAGAAAGAAATTTTAACAATGTTGTCATTGTTATGAGAAAATTAAAGGTCTGTGCATTCAATAAACCCATAGTATAATAAGGCTCTTTCAATGGGAATGGAAAACTACAACCATGAGTAGGGGCACTGTGTGGATGAGAGCTAGAAATGGCCAATACTAACACTTGTGGACAGGAAGATGGCCTCACCCAATTATGATGCCTGTTGAACCACACAAATCTGGCCTACCTGTGGGGAGATAGGAGGTAAATTTGCTAATCTGTGAAAGAATTCACTTCATTTTGAAGTATCAGAGCACAGGAGAATTGAGAGAAAGGCCAGGCATTAATTGTGCAGATCCTTGTCTTATCATTTCCATCTTATTGTGATTCCCTTTTATGAACTCCCTTCAAGCTCTAAATCCTGACTCAACAAAACCAAGTTCATCCTTGTTCATCATGACTGGTACCCAGATGAATCAGTTTCTCTCAAGGAGACCAGAAAAGTGCTTTCAAGAGGGATTGTGTTTGTGGTCCGGGAAGGCAGTGGAGGATGGCCCAAGTTCTTGGGCCCTGCACCCACATGGGAGACCAGGAGGAAGCACGTGGCTCTTGGCTTTGGATCAGCACAGCGTGCAGCCCGCAACGTGCTGGCTGTGGCAGCCACTTGGGGGATGAACAAATGGAAAAAGGAAGACCTTTCTCTCTCTCTCTCTCTCTCTCTCTCTCTCTCTCTCTTTCTCTCTCTGTCTAACTCTGCCTGTCAATAAAAAAAAAAGAGAGAGAGAGATTCTGTTTGAGTTCTGGGACTCCATTGCTGGTATGTGTCCTAACAATCCACAAGGCATGCCTTTGCTCCCCATGTGCAGATGGCCTCAGTGGCAATGGAATGTGCATCTGTGAGAATGGCATCCAAGTCTCCCAACCTCAGTTCTGCTCTGATCCCAGTAAACATGATGGGCCTTGCTGTGATCAAAATTAGTGGTGCTTCAGAACTTTCTTTCCCTGGATCCTTCTCCTGCTTCAGTGAGCTAAGAGTATATATATATATATATATATATATATATATATATATATATATATATATTTACTAAAATTAGGGCTTTATGATACAGTAAAATGAACAGATTGCAACATCTCATGGAGTCAGGAAAACCTGAATCTAAATCCCCATTCTACAACTTACTGGCTGTGTGACCTTAGAAGAAGTCTCCCATTTCTCCATCTAGAAAATGAAAGTAGCATCAGTACAATTGTTTGGGGAATTGGTTCAGGGTTCATCTGCTACCACCAGACCTATTGATGCTCAATTCTCTTGTTTGGAAGGGCCTAGCAATCACACATATCCTATACACATACTCCCATATACTTTAAAACAGCTCTAGATTATTTATAATACTTCATACAGTGTGAATGCTCTATAAACAATTATTATGCTCTAAAACCTATGAAACAATGGCCAAAGACATTTTGTTTTTACTTTTTTTTTCTGTTCTTAGATAGTATTCAGTTAGATTATGATCTAGAGCATTCACCAAAGTAGTCCATAAGAAAACCACTCAACTCTATCTCTACTGACTCCACACACCTGTCACCAACACGTCACTGTACCCCTCCCTTGCTTTGTTTCATCCTTACAGCTGCCTGAATATGGAATGGAAGGCATGGCACAACAAGGCAGGGCAGATGAACACTATTCTGCTGTTCATTTGGTCAAGACAAGATTTCTCAGAGAGGAATGTTTGGACTAACAATTAAGATGTCCATATTAGAGAGCTTTGGCTCAATTCCCATCTTTGTGCTAATAAAAACCCTGGGGGCAACAGGTGATGGTTTGAACACTTGGGCCCTTTCCACCCACATGGGAGACTTGGACTGAGTTCCTGTGCCCTGATTCCAGCCAGACACAAGCCCAGCTTCAGCCATTGTGGACATTTGAAGATTAAACCAACTGATGAAAAACTTTCCCAGGGTCTCTGTCTCCATGTACCACCACCCCAAATAAATTAATTTTGAAAGAAAATTCTGAGAAAATTAAATCATTTTTTTCTAAGCCTGTTGATGCTAATATTTTATGTCCAGGCTGTGGGTAGGGCTGATATTGAACTTCCAGCTCTAATCCTAGTTATCCCAGGCCTATGGCTGATCATGATCTCATCAGGTGTCTTTTCCCTAGTAAACTGGGCCCTGACCTACCTAAAATATTATGAAATTTCTCTGCTAAAATCCAGCAGTGATCTTCCAGCACCTTCACTTGTGTGTGTCTTCTCCATCCTGGACATTTCTCTAGGCACACATGCAAATTCTTTTCCCATCAAATCCTTTCTGGAGATTATCCCCAGGGTCCTTCCTGATGCTGCAAAAATCCAAATTTGTGGCCCCTCGCCTTGACAAACTCTGTGTCTTCCTTTCCACTCCTATAGGCATAGAACTTAGTCTGGTGAGCTGGCTAGCAGCTAAAAGTTGTGATGGTATTAGGGGTATGGGCATACAGTTAATATAATTATCTTCTGTGTCTTCACACAGTAGCTCACAGATAAAGACTTGGAAGGCCCAGGTTCAGGTCCCCACTGGGGAACTCAACAGTGAATTAGGTAGATTTCTTCGCCTCCCTGGGCCTCCATTTCTTCATCTGGAAAATGGGTGTTATTCAAGTCCTTACCTCCTGGGACTGGTGACTGTCAATTAGGTGGTGCATGTGAATGGCTGACCCAGTGCCTTGAGTGAAATTGGGTCCCAAATATTACCATTGATTATCAATATGACCAAAAACAAAGAGTGAACATGTGAGATACCCATTAGGGTCCTGCTAGTGTGAAAAGTAACTTCTATTCATTCCATAATGTCCTCATGAACAACTGAACACTCTCACCACAAAGTAGTAGAGAATTGAGTTCATTGATCTTTTTGACCACATCACAGCCTACCCCCATTCCTTTGTTCTACATATCTATACACATAAAGTAACCCTGAGACCAAGTTCTTCTCCTGGTTAGGGCAGTCAATCTTGTCACAGGCTGTCCCAAACCCTCAGAGAAAAACTTGTGCCATAGTAGCATAAATGCAAACAAACAAAAACTAAATCACAGTGGAGTTACAGAGTTTATCAGGGCCAGATAAGGCTGCTGCCTGAGAAGTGATCAGATCCAGAGGAAGGGATACCAGCATCATTAGCACTGTGGCCATGGGAAAGAATAGATGGCTGATAAGGATCCCATTCCTCATCCATTCCACCTGCTCCCATCTCACCTCAGTATATGAGCAGCAGGTGTGTTTTATGAGACCAAGAGATCAGAGACAAGGAAAATGGACAAAAAAAATTGAAATTATTACCTATCCTTTGAATCTTAACGCAATTTCTCACAATTAGTGATTTAACATTGACTTCTTTTTAAAGATCCAAATTATTTTTTCTACTCTGAAAAATTTGTTTCTTCCCATGATGATGGCTACTGTCCATGTGTGTTCTAATCTTGTTCACAATGAACCTCTTGTGCATACCTTCCAGGACTTTTGGTTTTTGGCCCTCTCAGTTCTGTGCACATGCAGATTATCAGAGAGACAGAGCTTGCATGGAAAATTGTGGACACTAACACACATCTGTTACCTTCTATTTGTCACTATGGGTACTTCACCCAGAGGGAGCTCAGACCGGCTTAAGGGTGTCAGAGTATGAAGTGTCCAGACCCTCCCCCTATAGGTGCAGACAACATTTCCACCCCTTTTCCCTCTGATCCTTCAGAAATAAGGGACTGGACTTCTGACGGTGTCAATGGATGCCCGGTCTTGAATGGTTATCAGTGTTTGGGCCTTTCAGAGATTTATAGTGACCAAAGCAGATGATCTGTTTGGAATTCTTTCAAGGAGATCCCCATGAGATGTTACAGGCTAGTTACCATGATTATCAGAAAGATTAAAAGGCAATAGGACTGCTGATAAAGGACAAAATGTGATACTACCACAGCCTCCTATCATTGCTAAAAACTTAGGAGAGATTGAAGCACCAGCCCTCCTAGGAAAACCTTAATATTTATGTGTGTTTACTTACAGTTGGGGGTGGAATATTTTAATAGACCATAGAGAATATTTCTCAGGGAGTAACAGCTGTGATGAGACAGGGGTGGGTGTTCTGTATCAAGGATAACTATTTTAGTTGTAACAGAGAATCCAATTATTGTGCATAACTGGTGAGAATTTAAAAAAATAACAGTTCACCAAGGAAATTAATAATAAAATTACCATATTATTCAACATACTGGATACATGGATATTTCCAAAAGTTCATGGAAAATGGAATTAAAATTTAAGTTCATTTTCATGGAAAATTTTGAAATCCATGAGAATGAGAGAGCATCAAAGTTCATAAAACATGTTTGACTTCATTCAAAGAAGCATAATTAAATAATTTCTTTGATAATCAAAAACAACATTAAAGTAAATGAATTTAAAATGGCAAAAAAGAGTTTGCATGGATTTCAAAACTTTTGCACCAAAATAAACATCCTTTAATTCAGCTTCACAACAAGTAACTTGAAGTATCCTCATATAGTAAAATGAATGGAAAGTAAGGACTTAAAAAAAAAGATGTATACATTTATGTGCACAGAAGCATTATTCACATTAATCAAAGGTATAAGCGACCTAGTTTCCCAGAAATAGCTGTGTGAACAGACAAGATGTGGTCAATCAATAAAACTGAATATTTATCAGTGTTAAGAGGGAATTTCTGACACTTGCTTCATCATGAGTGAACTTAAAGTCATGCTAAGTGAAATAGGATGGTCACAGAAGGACAGATATGATGTAACTCCTCTTCTATGAGATCCCTAAAGTAGTCAAGTTCATAAAGACAGAAAGCAGCATGGGGTGGGGAGAAGTCACCAGAGACAGGGGTGCAGAGAGAGCAATGGAGAGTTAATGTTCATTGAATGCTGAATTTTAATTGTATGAGGAAAAATGTTCTAGAGATGGATAAAGGTGATGGCTGTGCAACAGTATGAGTGTAGTTAATGCCACTGAAGTGCATATTTAAAAATGGCTAAAATGATAAATTTCATCATGTGTATTTTAGAATTGTTTCAAAGAGGGAGAAAAAGAAAATTGAGGCAAATCTGTCAAAAAGGAAAAGGAAACTGTTGGCTCACAACTCTGAAGTCCATGTGTGGACCTAGCTGTAGAAGCAGCATGATCCGGATCTCAAAATCAAATATGGGATCTATATCTTGACCTTGCATTGCCTAAGGAACCTTGGGATAAGGGCAGCCCCCAACACTGTCAGACCTACCCCACTGCCACACTCAATCAGGAAAGATTCATTCTTCTTGTTAGCTCAAACAGGATGCTATCACATCCCTCACCATTTCTTGAAATGCCAATAGCCCCTATTACACAATTACAGAAATCAGCCACTCTGGAAAGAGTGTAGAATGCAGTGATAGGCTCAGACTCAGGCCCTGTGCCCCACCCTTGGCTGGGGGAACCAGCCACATTTTACTATAGAGACTATGAGGGTGGGAGATGATGTCCCTTAGGCCAAATGGAGATGCAGTTTCCAGAAGGAGAGGGAACATAAACATACTTATCCATTCATTCACTCCATCATTTATTCAACATTTCTTAGTGTTTTGTGGCTCAGTCATTGGGCTTAATGTGGAGATGAAAGATGACCATAGCCAGGGCCTCAGCTATCCCTGGAGAAACATAATCTTGTGCAGGATGACAAAAATATGTAGGTACTTCAAAAACTTCAGAGGGCTGGCATTTGGTATAGTGGTTAAGATACTGATTGAGATGTCCACGTGCCATACCAGAGTGTCTAGGTTCAAGTACTGACTCTCCACAAGCAGCAGCAGAGATTATGTATAATTGGTTGGGGAACATGAGTTGAGTTTCTTGCTTCTTCATGGTACTATATGATTTGCTCCTCTGAGTTGCCAGATTGCATTTGAGAAAATGTCAAGAATGTCTTTATGCCTGTTAGTTTTCCAGGGCTGCCATCACAAAGCACCATACTCTGGATGGCTTCTTACAAGACACATGCATTGTCCCCCAGATCTGGAGTCTGTAGGTCTGAGATCATGCTCAGCCGGGCTGGCTGTTTCTGAGAACTGTCGAGGGCAATATTCTCCAGGCCTCTCTCCTAGTGCTAGGTGGGTTACTGGCAATCTATGGTATCCTTGGTTTGTAGACATCCCCCCCTGATCTCTTCCTTCACGTGCACATTGCATTCTGACTGCCTATGTCTGCCTGCAAATCCATTTCATAAGGATGTCATCCATATCGGATTGTGACTCACCCTGCTCTAGTATAACCTCACCCTAACTGATAACAAATGACCTGCCTATGAAATAGTAGAGTACTACAGGTCATAATTTCAACACAGAACTTAAGGTTAGGGGGCACAAGTCAGCCTTGGCAGTGACTTTCTCCTGGCTGATTTATCATCCTTGTTTCACACAAGTTTGAAAAAAGGAGATCGAGGAAGAGGAGCATCTCCTTATGTTGCTAGACATGAAACAGAATCTACCATGTCTAGAATTGCCCTAAGCTGACTCGAAAGCTTCTAAACATTCCACATAGGCATGAAGTCTAATTACCATGACTGTTACCTTAAAAAAGCAGGGACAGGTATTTACTCTAGTGGTTAAAATGCCTATTAAGACAGCTGCATCCTATATCAGAGTGCCTTAATTCAATTCCCAGCTCGATCTCCTTACTACAGCTTTCTTTGGACACAAATCCTAGGACACAGCAGTTGATGGCACAAATACTTGGGTCATGGCCACCTACACTGGAGAAATAGATGGAATTCCTGGCTCCTAGCTTTGGATCAGCCCATTCCTGGCTGTTTCACCTATTTTGAAAATGAACCAGGGCATAGGAGAGCTCTGTCTTTTGTCTCCCTTATCTCTTCTCTCTCTCCCTCTCCCTTCCTGCCTTCTCTTCTTCCTCTCTCTCTCCCTCTCAGGTAAATAAACAAAAAACAACTTTGAAAATTAAAAAAGGCAAACCATGTTAAGGCTAAATAGACAAAGAAATTGTCAGGGAGAGTTGAAGGTACTTCCCCAATACCAAGTGAAGAAGATTAAACACTTGTCAGTAAGGACTTGCTTTGCTGTATACAGCTCATATATGTGTATAGTATATTCATACATGCATAAAAGACAGACATTTTTCCTTAGAAGCATACACAAAAGGTTACACTTATACCTTTAATTAAAAAAACTCAGAAATTCCAATTAATTCTTCTAATATAATGGGTTGTTGTATATCAATTCTGGGGTATGTGCATCTATTTTTGAGCCCACTTTCTAAATAACCATTCTGTAATTAAACAAGCATGCTTCCCCACCTATCTTCCTTTATCTTGATATTTGCCCTTAGCATGAATGCCTTTTCCAACTCTCCTGCCCTCATCCAAGTTCTTGCCATATATCCTATCCCAGAAGAACCTGCCCAGTCCAGTGCACCTCTTCAGGGCAACAGTGGTCTTCACATAAGCATCGCAGGGTGCCAGCAAATCTGTACCTTAGAATATCTGTGATTTCCCAATGTTTGTTAAGGTTGGGTCTTTCATGTTCACTTTTTTGTTTATTTATTTGAAAGGCAGAGTTACAGAGAGGCAGAGGCATAGAGAGAGAGAGAAGTCTTCCAATTGCTGGTTCACTCCCCAAATGATCGCAACAGCAGGAGCTGGGCCAATTCAAAGCCAGGAGCCAGGAGCTTCTTCCAGGTCTCCCACACAGGTGCACGTCCCCAAGGACTTGAGCCATCTTCTACTGGTTTCCTGGGTGCATTAACAGGAAGTTGGATTGGAAGTGGAGCTCCTGGGACTCAAAATCATGCCCATATGGGATGCCGGTACTGCAAGTGGCAGTTTTACCCACTACAAAACAATGCTGGCCCCTCATGTTCACTTTTTATCCTTTGAGCTTTTTGAGATTTATTGTTGGTTTTGTAACAGTTCCAAAATACTTGTTATTTATGTAATCCAGTGAAAAAATTCCTTTTAAATTATGTTTAAAAATTTAGAATTTCTCTAAGGTTTTAGACAACAATCATTAGAAAAGCTTAAACACACAATGCTCCCACAATCACCATTTATGAGTTGATAGGTATTTTCCAACTTGTCTTTTATTTCTGTTGCTTTATATTGTTGTAATCACCTACACTTTTATTGCCTCCTAGATGGCACTCAGCACAGACATTTGACTATTTTGTCACATCATAATCATATTTAAGAGCTGCATCATCAGGGCCACCCTACCTTCTTATTTAGTTTGTGTAAAACACAAAATGTCCCAGATATTCAGAGTAGGGTTTTTGAAAGGTTGCTTTCATCACGCTCATCAAAGCACACATCCTGCCTGGTGAGGACTGAACCTTCACAGTGGGGGTGGCACTTTTTTGTTGAATGAAGATGCTGTCCATCTGTTGAGATATTTGCTTTTGAGTTGTCCAGGTGCAGGTGATGCCTTACTGAAATTCCTCTACTGAGAGATGGGGCTTCCTCAGGTGAACAAAATGCTTTCAGCTAGCAACAGACTTGTGTATGGATTTCCCTCAAATAGATACCCATATGTGTTTATCAGTTCTTTCTTAGGAAGAGAGATCACCATTTCCAATGTAATGTTTTCTGGGTTCTAAGTTATCTTATAAACAGTCTTCACAGGTCCTTCTGGAGTAAAGAATTTTTAAAAAGAAGTACCAAGGAACTATAAGATTGGATGACGTATTGTGGAATATGAAGACTAACAGCAATGAATTCTGAATTATAAAAATCAAAAGATATTGTTCTCTAGGAGGACTGAGCAGATATGGTTTCCTTATTCACTTTTCAGGGCCATTTGAGGAAAAGGGGTGCAAGGTGCTTGTATTCAGTAATCCCCTCTAACTCTGTTCTTGGTATTCCTGAAGGAGTGAGTATAAGAAAGGGTTTTGGCCGCCACTGCAGCTCAATAGGCTAATCCTCCACCTGTGGCACTGGCACACAAGGTTCTAGTCCCGATCAGGGTGCCAGATTCTGTCCCGGTTGCCCCTCTTCCAGGCCAGCTCTCTGCTATGGCCTGGGAGTGCAGTGGAGGATGGCCCAGGTCCTTGGACCCTGCACCCACATGGGAGACCAGGAGAAACACCTGGCTCCTGGCCAACGGCCATTGGGGGGTGAACCAATGGAAAAGGAAGACCTTTCTCTCTGTATCTCTCTCACTGTCCAGTCTGCCTGTCAAAAAAAAAGGGGGGGGGGGGGAGTTAAGGAAGTTAGATTGAATAAGAACCTGAAATTTCTTGGTTGCAAAACTTGGAAATTTCATCCATAAGTGAGTTATATCACCTTTTTTCATCTCATATTTAAATAAAACTTGAGAGAAAAATAAAGCTAGGTTTATCCTAGTTGAAGTAGTGGATAAAATCTCTCCTACCCCTAAGGGAAGTCCCTAAGCAGAATGGGAGTAATTCATCCAACTTTTGCTCCACGGAATTCAGAATTCTCAGTTAATTTAGGATTTCAAACAAATAACAATGTTTTGGCACAATTAATTCCCAAATATTTCAGTGAAGAATACAATAAAATGTATTCATCATTTATCTGAAACTAAAATTTATCAGTGTGCCCTCTATTTTTAATTGCAAATCATGTGAGAATGAAAGAAATAATTTCCTTATACTTAAATAAGGGTGCACAAAACAAGAGATAAAAACCTGTCATTGGGGGGTGCTTTTGCTGTGGCATAGCAGCTAAAGCTCCCATCTGAAAGGCTGGCATCCAATATGGGCACTAGTTCACATCCTTGTTGCTCTGATTCTGGTCCAGTTCCCAGCTAATGGTCTGGGAAAAGCAGTAGAGAATTACTCAAGTGTTTGGGGACTTGCTACTCATGTGGAAGACCCAGAAGATGACCCTGGCTCATGACTTCTACCTGGCTCAGCACCAGCCATTACAGTCATCTGTGGTACAAACCAGTGGACAAAGGTCTCTCTCCTCTCCGCCTCTGTGTATGTGTGTGCATGTATGTGTGTGTGCTGTGTCTTCCTCACTGTGTAACTCTGCCTTCCAAATAAATGAATAAATCTTCATAAAAAGATATCTGTCTTTGTAGTGCTCAGGATCTGGGAGTTACTTCTACTATCCTTCAGCCATAATATTGCCATTCTTACCTGAGACCGAACCTATTTTTGCAGGGTGTCCAGATAGGAAAAAAACACATCTTCTCTCTTATTTTTATCAGGTGACCCTTGAATTTCCTGTGTCCTATGTCTGGATCTTTGTCTGCCATGAGAGTGTAAAGGTGATGGGCTCTTGTGCTAAGAAAATGCAGCAGCAGGAAGCCCTCTGCAAAAGTACAGATGATAAAGGCAAAATCCAGAGGGAAAATGATTCTCTTAGCTGAGCGGCCTGTAAAATGCTCCTTCTGCAGGTCATTTGCTCCAGAAAATGTTTTCTGAAACAAATGTGGCTTATTCACCTTGTAGGTCACACACTTTCTTCAGGTCAAAGAGGGACAACTTTTATTAGTATCTGTTGTGTGCCAAATTGTTTGGACATTTTTTTGATAGTCTACCTACATAACCTCTGCCTGGGGCCCATTTGGACACCTTGTCTGAATTAGGTACCTGGGTACCCAACATAACCTGTACCTACTCCCATCTTTGGGGCCTTATGTGTGCACATGAGTATGAACTCCTTCTGTGTACCAGACATAGCCATGCAAACACATGTGCTTCTTTGAACATCTTTGTGTAACAGGTGCATATCTATGTGTACATGTTCAGGTGTGGGAATGTTTGTATGAAAGACACACATTCATGCAGGCCCATGTGCAGGTATGAGCACCTCCAGTGTGCCTGGTGTAAATTTTTACATGCATATGTGTCTGTGTGTGAGCACCTTACAGGTATCTGGCACACATCCAGGAATGCACATGTGCTTGTTTGGATGCCTATGTGTACTATGCACACATATGTCTGTGCATGTTCAGGTGTGAGCACTTTTATGTACTAGGCATACATCTGTTTACCACTTTTACTCACAGCAGACTCTCAACATCATCCTCAGTGTGATGCCACTACTATGCCCATTTTCTAGTTGAGAAAAAACAGAGTGTTAGCCTAAGGTCCCCCTAATGCAGAGGGAGGAAGATGATCCCTAACTGTCCAACCACTTAAGCCTTAACAGTTGAGCCCCAGTGTAGACTACCTCATTGTAGACCACCCCACATACAATCACATAACAAATGGAATCCAACAGCACTTCAGAAAGGTCATTCACCTAGACCAAGTGGGAATGATCCATGCTATGCAGTGATGGTTCAACATTTGCAAATGATAAATGTGATAACATCACATTCATAAACTGATGAACAAACACCATAATATTATCTCAATAGATACAGAGAAAGTGTTTGATAAAATACAATACCATTTCATGATAAAACCTTTTATAAAACTGGGTATAGAAGGAACAATCCTCAACACAATCAAGGCAATTTATGACAAACTCATAGTCAACATCTTATTGAATAAAGAAAAGTTGTAAGCATTCCCACTAAGTCCAAAACCAGACAAACATCACCATTCCTGTTCAATATAGTCCTGTATGTGTTAGCCAAGGCCATTAGACAAGAAAAAGAAGTCAAAGGGACAGAAATTGAAAAAGAGGAAATAAAGTATCCCTATCTGCAGATGACATGATTGTACATAGCAGAGATCCAAAAGACTGCACTGAGAGACTATTGAAACTCATAAAAAGAGTTTCATAAAGTGGGAGGATATAAAACTAACACACAAAAAGCAATAGCTTTTGTATACACAAACAATGCATTGGCTGAGAAGACGTTTCTAAGATCAATTCCATTCACAATAGGTATAAGGAATTAAATATCTTGGAATAAGTTTATCCAAGGATGTCAAAGATCTCTACAATGAAAATTACAAGACACTAAACAAATAAATAGAAGACACAACAGTTGAAAAATGTTCAATTTTCATGGATTGGAAGAATTAATATCGTCAAAATGTTCATACTACAAAAGCAATTTACAGATTTGATGCAATCCCAATCAAAATACCATTGACATTCTTCTCAGATCTAGAGCAAATGATGATGAAATTCATATTGAAACACAAGAGACCCCAAGTAGCTAAATCAATATTATATAATAAAATCAAAACTGGAAGCATCACAATATCAGATTTCAAGACATATTACAGTGCAACTATAAGCAGAACAACCGGCACTGGCACAAAAACAGATGTGTAGAGCAATAGAACAGAATAGAAACCCCAGGAATCAATTCACACATTTACAACCAACTTATCCTTGACAAAGGAGCTAAAATCAGTCCCTGGAGCAGGGACAGTCTCTTCAAAAAAATGGTTCTGGGAGAACTGGGTTTCTGCATGCACAGATATGAAAGAAGACCTCCACCTAATACCTTACATAATAATCCACTCAAAGTTATCAAAAACCTAAATCTATGATCCAATACTACCTGATTACTAAAGAACATTGGGGGAAACTCTATAACGCATTGGCATAGGCAAAGCCGTTTTGAAAAAAACACCATGGAAGCACAGGAAATCAAATTTAAAATTGGCAAATAGGACTACATTCAGCTGAGAAGTTTCTGCACTGCAAAAAAAAACCACTCATCTAAGTGAAGAGGTAATTGACATGATGGGAGAAAATGTTTCCAAACTATGCAGATGATAAATGGTTAATAAACAAAATCTATATAGAGCTACAGAAATTTAACAAGAACAACAAAACAAACATTCCAATTAAGAAATGGGTGAAGGATTTGAACTGGCATTTTTCAAGAGAGGTAATTCAAATGGCCATAAGATACTGGAAAAAAGGCTCAAAGGAAGTGCACTGAGGCATAGCAGATAAAGCCAATGCCTACAGTGCTGGCATCCCCTATAGTGCCAGTTTGAGTCCTGGCTGCTCCACTTCCAATCTAGCTCTCTGCTATAACCTGGGAAAGTCATAGAAGATGACTCAAATGCTTGGGCCCTTACACCTGTGTGGGAAGAAGCTCCTGGCTCCTGGCTTCAGATTGGCCCAGCTCTGACTGTTGCAGCCATTTGGGGAGTGAACCAATGGATGGAAGCTCGCTCACTCTCTCTCCCTCTCTCTCTCTTCCTCTCCCTCTCTTTTTCTCTTCCTCTCTGTAACTCTGCCATTCAAATAAATTGATACATCTTTAAAAAAAAAAGAAAAGAAAAAAGGCTCAGGGTAATTAGCAATTAGGAAAATGAAAATAAAATCACAATGCAATTTCACTTCACTCCAGTTCAAATGGCTCTCATACAGAAATCTAAAAACAACAAATGCTGGTGAGGATGCAGCATAAAAAATGTACCCTAACCCAGTGTTCATGGGAAGGCAAAGTGGTACAGCCACTGTTGAAGACAGTATGTACATACTTCAGAAATCTGAATATAAATCTACCATATGAGGAGGCCATCCCTCTCCTGGGAATTTACCCAAAACAAAATTAATCAGCATATGGAAGTGTTATCTGTACCTACATGTTAATTGCAGCTCATTTCATGGTAGCTAAGACATGGAATCAACCCAGATGTCCAGCAGTTCTTTATTGGATAAAGAAATTATGGTATAGAGTACCACTCATAAGTTAAAAAAAAATGAAATCCTGTCTTTAGCAACAAAGCAGATGCAACTGGAAGTCATTATACTTCATAAAATAAGCCAGTGCCAAAAAGACAGATATAATGTGTTTTCTCTGACCTGTGGTAACTAATATAGTATCTATAATGTAATCCACTGGAGTGAAATGGTTATTTTGAGATTTAATGATTGTTTACAGCCCTTGTCTCTTCTGTTGAGGAACATTTTTTTTAGTTTACACCAATTGTTGAACTCGTTATTTGATATAGGATTAACCTTATGATTATAAAGTAAACTGAAAATTTATGTAAAAATTATGAGTTGGAATAGCAGAAGTAGGAAGGAAAAGGGTTGGAATATTGGTGTGACAGAGGATAATGTGGGGTGTATCACTAACTTTCTAAACCTGTATATGAAATGCATGAAACTTTGGTAACTTAAATAAGATTTTTTTAAAAAATACAAAAATATGCAGGCTTTGCTGGTGAAGGTCCTTATGGAGCAGCTGAACAAGAAACCATGGACTCCACCAAGGTCAGTAAGAGGCTGACCACAGGCTCTGCATAGCAGAAGCTTTCAGAGACCCGCTGACCACGAAGTTCCCTAGGAACAAGCAGAAATAGATGTTGATGGCTGGGGAAGGTGGAAATAGTTCTGCTTCCCAAGAAAAGTCCTCTAGGACTCCCAAACTGAAATCAAAGAGGGATGGTGATGGTTCTAATGGCAAAGAAAAAGGAAAATGTTCACCTAACTCCCAAGGATCCATGGACAAGCTATTAGGAAATTGGGGATGGTGAAGAGAGATATCTTCCATCTGCTGGTTCATTCCCCAAATGACTGCAATGTTCCAGGGATGGGCCAGGCCAAAGCAATTAACCAGGAGTTCCTTCAGGCACACTAGTAGGGAGCTGGATTGTGAGTGGAGAAGCCACAGCTCAAACTCCCATATGGGATCCCAGTACTGCAGATGGTGGCTTAACCAACTGTGCCACAGCACTGGCCTCATGGAACTACATTTTTAACTCCCTTTCCTCATAGCAAATGCTGGCAAGCCCCAGGGTCTCCATTTTGGGCTAGCTAGTGAGCCTACAGCAAGACTGTTCCAATGATGAAGTGGGCCCAGATCCCTTAAACTAACCATACTTTTCCTAACAATGCTTTGAAAAGATGTGTACAGTGTATGTGCACTTTTCAAAGTCAACATCCAAACCTAGAAATCCTATGTAAGTATGCCGTTCTCTAACATAGAATCACTCAGTAAGTTTTATGAGATGTTTCTAATACATTGTGAGTGAAGTCAGGATCTCAATTTCTGTAATGTTACCTGACTGATTCAATATACCATTACTCTCTCTTGCAGAACTTCTGCTGTCTCCTTTCTGTGTCTTAGCATTTACTGTTTCTACCCTACTGTCCAGTCTCAAGAACAAGTGATCTCTTCAAAACATATGTGACAAATAAAAAAACAAGTTGAAAACTTTCCAACAACTTTTCATTTTTTAAATATTTTCATGTACTTGCTTGAAAAATAAATTATATTTTTGATTTTAAAAAATTAAAATATAAGCATCATATATATTATGAACAATGAGGATTTCAAAATTGTTATGGAGAATGAAACTAAAAGGTAAGTTTATTTTGGTGCTAGAAAACTGGAAATTTATGTATAGAATAATTTTTCCAAAATTAATGGAATGTATATTTTTGAAAAACCATACATTTATTTCAAGGTTTTTCACAGAACATAATATATTTGCAGAAACCATAGCCATTTTGCAGACATGTAAATGGTAGCTGATATGGTGTGATTGCCTGCTCTTCAAGCTATAAATAATTTGTCTCTAATGTTTGAAGCATTGATTTACCAATCACAACAGATGTGTTTCAGGCACAAGAATGGAAATACATGTACCTGTGATGGCTACTGTCACATAGGAATGGTGACACTGGAGGTGGCCAGGCTCTGCACATATAGGGATTGGAAATTTATGAGGGAATAAATAGACTGCAGATAAATCAATCCTTAGAGAAAATTTATAGCCTTATATGAATGTTAGAATAAAAAACTAAAAATCAATCATTATAGCTGCCTAATCAAGAATTAAAAAGATAAAGGAAACCTGAAAGTATATAGAAGAAAGGTATTCAAAAGGATAATAGCAGATATAAATAGATGTTTTTGAAGTACCACAAACCAGGATATATTTTTTTTAAAATGGTAACAAAATTAACATGCAAGTAAAGGTAATTATAAATACAAATGGAAAAGTAACATTAGTATCAAGTTTCAAGAATTAAAATAATTCTTTATAGATAATATATCCTTGTCAGAATGCTATAAGAAATGTGTGATAGTCTTAGGTGTAAAATTTGACTAGAAGTCAAAATTCATTATATATTGAAAACTAAATTCCCAAGAACACAAATATAACATAAAATAGGAAAACTCCTACTTAAAACAAACAAGTTGAACCACAACTTGAAAACTAGCAACCAACCAATAAAAAAATTATAGAAGAAAAATTTCAAATCTAGAATTATAAAATATTCCAAATATTTAAGAAAGAAAGAAACACACCTATGTTTCCCACACATATTCATAGTGGAAATAAGCAGAGATTATTTTAAAATTTCTTTTGGAAAACCAGCAAAACATTGATGAGGATGCAAGTTGACCAGAACTTGGAATACAAATTAAGTATCCCTTTCATAAACAGATACATATATTCTTAGTAAACATTAGGTTAATAAAGGAAATCACATATGAAAACATAATTAATAACAAGTGAGATATAATAAAAATTTCAAGAGCTATTAACGTTGGTAAACAAGCCTTGTAAATTTTCCAGATAGTTGAAAATTTTAAGAAAATTGCATGATCATTTAAATATTGAAAATAATTTTAATAATTCAACATCTAGTAAAAAAAAACCTTCTAGCAGTATAGTAGAAACAACGGTTTCCTTAGTCTGATCGAGATTGTTTAAAAGGATCCTGTAACAAACAACACAATTAATACAGGATCATTGAAACCTTTTTTCTTGAAAGTAAACCTAGAACAGGCTTCCTCCACTATCTCCAACTTCTTATCAGAAAAGTAGTGGAGGAAAAAGAGGAAAAAAAAAACAATAACAAAGTAAAGATCAATTTCTAAGCAATATATGGTCAATATATTGGAGTTATTTATATACATTGTCCATAAAATCTAAAAACAAATACAACTGCTGAATGAATTTACCAGATTGCTGGAAAGATTAATATATAAAATCCAATAGATCGCCAAGCACCAGCAAGAAACAAATAGAAAATAGGAAAGATCAACAGGCAGCATAGAAAACAGATATTGACAGAAGAAAAGGAAAAAAAAGGATTAAATATTGAAGGACCCTTATGGGGGAGAGGGACAAGAAACTAGGCCTGGGCAAATATCAGGGGCTTCTTAAGAGGATAGATGTTCCCCAGAGTCTAGCGGGCAGGACATTTTCTGGGAAGGAAAAGTCAATCCCCTTCAGAGAACCTCTAGGCACGCCCAGAGCAGAACTGCCCCTCCCCTCTGGGAAACCTCTGGGCGCGCCCAGAGCAGAGCTGCCCCTCCCCTTCGGAGAGTCTCTAGGCGCACACTTATGATGTCACTGTGACCGGCCAATCCTGTAACACCTCAGCACTCTCCCTCAGCACTCTCCCTCAGCATTCTCCGGTATGCTAATTGTCCCTCCGAACCAGCCAATCCCGTGCCACCTCTGCATTTTACACCAGCACTCTCCACCAGCATTCTTCGCCAGCATTCTCCCATATGCTAATGGTCCCTCTGAACTGACCAATCCTATGTATGCGCATTAGGAATATGCTAATTCGTTGCCTATATAACCTGTGTGAAACTGCCGCTCAGGGCTCCTCACTGCCTGAGGTGGGGGCCCGTTTGCGCAAACGTTCAATAAAAACCTCGTGCTTTTTGCATCAACTGGTCTGGAGTCTGGATCTTTGGGTGTCCTTCCGAGCAAGTGGGCATCTCTGCAACTGAGAGGTCCAACAATATTATATCTTTAAGCATTTTAAATCAATATTTAAAAAGTAACACAAACGACCCAACAGATAAACGAGCAAAATTACAAGGGAAAAGAAAGGCCCATAAGCCAGCAGACAAAATTCTAGCTCACCTGAAGCTCCGGAAAAAATCCGCCCAGGAGGACAGGGGGACACAGGGCGACACCAGCAGAGGGCAGCAGGGAGTTGCGAGGCCCTCCTGCAGCAGGGAGGAGGGCCCAGGAGGAGCAGTTTCCCACCTGACCCAGGCCTCCATGCCTGCTGTTTCCATCCACACAACCTGAGCTTAGGGCGTCCCAGCTATGGAGGATGCTGATTGGCTGCGTCGTTTGTGACGTGTCATGCAAACTGTCCAATCAAGGACGGTGACATCCAGGAGTCTTGACGTCATAGTCCTCTGTCCTACAGTTCTGCGGGTGCGCCAGGTTCTAGGAGACGGCGCCGCTGCCGCGAGGCTCCCAAGCCAATCAGAATCCGCCACTTTCCACCTTCACTGACGGCGGAGGGCTGGAGGGCAGCGACGCTGGACACCTAGGAAGCTGACCACCACGACACGGTGAGTGTGTGGGCCCGGGTGTCCGGGGGGAAGCGGAGCCACTGGAGCTGCTGAAGGGCCAGGAGGACGCGGGCCTCCCAGAGGTCATCTCTGGGATCTGTGGGCACCACACTGCCGCAGGTACAGCACTTTCCTTGGTCCCCTCTGACCCCGGGTTGGGGGAGACTGGAGCCGGAGACCCCCCGACACCCTGGGCCTTCCCTGCTTGTAGCGACTTTGTATCCCTGGAGCCATCCCTGGGCAGCTGTTTAGCGGCAGCCCGGCGTCTCCCCAGGTGTGCAGTGGGGACTGAGCTGTCACTAGGGAAGCTGTGGGTTCTGTGTATGGGGTTCATGCGGGCCTGGAGCTGCTCTAATGCGGCCCTCGGTTCCTCCTTCCTTCCCTGTGAGGACTTGATTCTAAATATTCTAGACATTTTCTAAATATGTATGCATCAGGATCTTGTCCAGGATGCTGACCTCTTTGCTTAGCTGTTTCTAGAGGGGTCTCTGTTTTCTGTTTCCAGTAATGTAGTAACACAGGTTAGATAAGATAAAAAGAGAAGTGTTTGACTCTGGGTTTTTATCCAGGTTTTAGAGAGGCAGGAGGGCCTGTAATTTGACACTTGGCTATCATCTTAGCACTTACAGGCTCCCTTGAACGGCTGTCGTCTCTATTAACACTTTCAAAATAGAAATTTTGGCCACTTAAATTTATGTGTTTGAAAAATTTTGTTCCAAGAAAGCCTTTCCAATCCTGAAGATATGCCTAGTTTACTGTTATTTTGAATTTATATTTTCATATAGGAGCCTATTTCTTTTTGCTTATTTTAATTTTTTCAATATTGTTGGAGTATAATTGACAGAATGTGTGTATGTATATTCAAGATATGAAACCTGATGTTTTATAGGTGAGGGGATTTTCAAAAGTTATGGAAATTTTAAATTATCAACTAATCCCGTTTTTTCATAAACTTTTGTAATACTCTTATACATATACAAGAATCATTATGAAATGCTTAGGAAAAGGTAACATATCCATCACCTTACATTGTTACATTTTTAAAGAATACATAAGACATTAACAAGTTGTGAGTATGTAATAGAGTATTCTTTTAAATACTGTGTTGAATATTTTAAATACTGTGTTTAAGATCTTGAATTAATTTATCTCATAATTGAAAATGTTTTCCCATTTTCTTTACTTTGATCCCCTGATGACCACCATTATTTTCTGTGATTGTGATTTTCTTAGGTTCCATATACAGTTGAGATTGTATGGCAATTATCTTTTAAGGCCTTATTCCCAATAGCCTAATGAGCTATTCCTATTTTTGGATCCATGTTTTGACAAAATAGTAGAATTTCCTTTTTAAGGTTACATATGATTCCTGTGTGTGTCGTGTGTGTGTGTGTGTGTTTCTGTGTATGTCACATTTTCTTCATTCATCTGTTGACATTGTGGTTATTTCCATATCTTGTATTTGTAGATAATGAATATCGTGATACAGGTATCTCTTGGAGACACTGATTTTCTTTGGAAACAAATGCAGTAGTAGATTTTTCATATGTTCTATAATTAATTTTTTTGAAGTCCTACACAGTGTTTTTGTATTGGATATACCAAGTTTTAGTCCCATCAATGATTTATGTATTCCTCTTTTTCCACATCTGGTCTAATTTATCTTTTTATTTTTGCATAATAGTCATTTTAACATATGTGAGTTAATAACCATTGTAATTAGCATTGTAGTCTTGAATAACAATGTTGAGCCCCTTTTTAGTTACCTGTTAGCTACTTGTTTATGTTCAGTGGAAAAACTAATCAATCCTTTGTGCATTTTTTATTGCAATATGTGTTTTTGAGTTGTCTGTGTTCATTGTATTGCTCCCTTAGTCAGACTGAGGTTTTCCATTATTTTCTTCTATTCTTTGGGTTAACTTTTCAGTTTTACCTTTAGTATGCAGAATGCTTTTTTGTTACTTTTTTGTAGTCTTAACTTTTGCTTTTGTCACCTGTACTTTTAGTGTCATATCTAAACAATCATTGTTGAGATTTTTGTCAATGAATTTGCTCCCATTTTTAAGGAGTTTTAAATTCCCAGGTCTTGTATGTAAGCCTACCCTTTAAGTTGAAATTCTTGCCTGGTGTAATATAATAATGTTATCTTTCAATTTTTGGCATGTGGATGTCCAATTTGCCCCTGTTTCAAATGTCATCACAAAATAATGAGTAGCCACTTGCAACTGTGGTGTCACTTGCTGGACTAGCATCCCAGAAGATGTGCCTCTAATTTCACAGGAACCAGGCAAAAAGTGTCAGAGTCCAGTTTTTCCCTAATCTCACTCATCCCCCAAACCAATCCTGCTGTGCTCTGCTGCTCTTCCCTGTCTGCAGTAAAAGACTTCAGATGTGAGCATCCAGGGAGAGACACACATGAAGTCATGAAGTCTAAGGGATCACTCAGTAGTCTACCACTGGTTATTGTCTGTGTTGACAGTACCTAGCTGCCCTCCAGCTACCACCTAACATCCACCTGTGACACTACATGGATCCCTTCCTTCTGAATGTTATACAAGAGGAAGATGCATCATGAGGCCTCACATTTGCAATTGATCTGGCCTTGTCAGGGTTATGGTAATATCAAAGATCCACAGCAATGGGAAATTTCAGTACCATGTTGTAGATTCTTCTCTATCCCCTGTGTATGGCCTTTCTTGTCATCTCTCCTTCTCCTTTAAGAGGGCATGAATAATAATGGAAACTTTGGAGACTGATATAAGAGCTCCAATATTGGCCTTATTACCAATTAGCCCTGTGACTTATCTAAATTACTTAACTTTAAAGTTTCTAAGATTAGTTGTCATAACCTGTAAAATGCCCATGATATGATTTAATAAGTTTGCTGTGATAATACTCTGGTGAGTGGTGCTGTGGCTTGGGGTCCACATGCCTTCATCAGGATCAATAGACTGTCCTTATTTTGCCACCTGACAGTAATGTTAGCTCTTGGTGGTCGTCTTCTGAGTTCTATCCTAGGTATCATCTCCATTATCACCCATGACTCTGTTCTTCTGAGTGGATACTATGCCTAAAGACTGAAAAGTCTTCTCTTTATCTGAAACTGGACTTTTTCTGAAGGGGCACTGCAACCTCAGATCTTTTTGCGAGTTCAAATTAAGCTTCTCTCATGGCTGCAGCTCAGCTTCTCATTTGCTGATATGCTTTCCTCTCCAGCAAGTCTTTTCCAATATGTCTGTTGAAAATTACTTCTTTCTCATCCAAGGGAAGAAGGTTAAAAGAATCTCAAACTCTTACTAGCTGCCAAATAAATTTTTGTTGTTATTTATTTATATATTTAATTAATTATTTGAAATTCAAAGTTGAGAGAGAGAGGGCAACAGGGAGAAAGATTGATTCTCCATCTGTGAGATACTCCTCAAATGTCTGTGATGGCCAGGGCTGGGTCAGGCAGAAGCCAGGAGCTTCTTTTGGGTATCCCACATGAGTGCAGGGGCTCAATAACTTGGTCCATCTTCTGCTGCTTTCCTAGGAGTATTAGAAGGGAGCTAGATCAGAAGTAGAGTAGCTAGGACTCAAATCAGTGTCCATATGGGATGCCTGCCCTGCACATGGCAGATTAACCTGCTGTGCCACAGTACTGGCCACTCTTGTAACTCTTTAGAGAGTAAAATAACTTATTTTAAGAGATTTTCTAGGATATTCATGACACTCACACACACAGACACATGCACACACAGAGAATTGTAATTCATAGTTGCATCATGAGTAGAGGGAATAAAACTATCCCAAATTCTAAATAAGAAAAAATGGTTGTTTGACATTTAGACATTATTTTATTAAAGTGTGTTCTAATTAGGTTGCTCCAGTGAAAACTGAAGCTTGTTATTTGATGATTGATTCTCTTGTATATTGTAAATTTTGTCTCTATGTGTTTGATTATTTATGCCAAGCTGGTGGAGATGCTGGCACTATATTCCTTGAAGGTTAGAAGTTCATTAAGATATTATTAACCTGCAGAAAGTAAATTACTTTTATATCTAAGTTAGTAGTTAGACATTTCTTTCCTATAATAAAACCCAGTTTCTTATATACATGATGAATTGCTTTTTTTGACTCTCATTGTTACTTTCATAATGCATTAAATAAAATTTTGTCAGATGCTTACTATTTGTGTGAAAATAGTGTCTTTAACAGTCCTTCTGTATGACAAAGTGTGTTTCTGAATATTTGTTTCTCAAGGGCAGCCTAAAGTTTCATGGGAGGAATTGGAAAAGATAAGTCAATACACGAGTTAGCCAAAAGCTACTATTCAGTCCAAACTTAGAGTATAGTTTTGATATATTTGATAGGGATCTCAAAAAAATTCCATACACTGAGTGGCTTAATAAAAAAGAAAGGCAGAGAGACAGAAAAATCTAAGAATAAAAAAAACCACAGAAATTAATATCTTAGAGTTGTGGATCTTTGACGTCTGAGATGGAGGTATCAGCAGGGCAAGTTCCTCTGAAAGCTGGGCTGGTGAACTGGATTCGCATCTCCCTGGCAGCTTTGGGCTTGCCTTCACTTTCATATGGCTTTCTCCTTATGTGTGTGCCTGCATCCAGACTTTTACTTTTTACAAAGATGCCAGTCATTCTGGTTCATAATACTCTCCTGATGGCCCTGTTTTGTCGTGATTACTTCTGCAAAGTATGTATTTCAAATAAGGCCACATTCTGAGGTCCTGGTGTTGGGACTCCAAATTATGAAACTTTGGGAAAACACAATTTAAGCTGTAACAGCAAGATTACTTCCTCTCCACCTCTAAAGATGACTTTTTCCCACAAATTACATTTTAAGGAACAGAATGTCATTAACTTACAATGCACTCTCAGATGAGAAATCTCATTTTTTTAAAAAAGGACTTCATTGTCAAACCTCACACAAAGCACATTCCAATATGATTCTGTGTATGTGGTTATGGTGAATTATATTTTGGAATTAAATGCTGTCTACGTGATGAGTTTGCAAGTTCTTAGGGACATTGGCAAGCAGTCCATTTTTTTTTAAGATTATTTATTTTAGAGGCAGAGCTACAGACACACAGAGAGAGAGACAGGGAGAGAGCTCTCCCATTACCTGGCTAAATGTCCAAATCGTGGTAATGGCAGGGGCTAAGTCAAATCAAATCCAGTAGTCAGGACCTTCTTCCAAACATTTTAGTCTGCATGTTTTATTGGTAGAACTAAGGCAATTTACACTCAAGATTACTATCAGTAATTATAAACTTCTGGCATTTTCCTGTAAATATTCCTAGTTTGTTTTGTATTTTCATTATAGGTTTACTATATTTTCTGCCTTCACATTCTTTGATGATGCTGACTCTCTTTCTGTTTTTATATGTAGCACATCTTAAGTATGATTTGTAAAGCTGGATGAGCACTGACACATTCTTTCAATTTCTGTTGTTTTGAAAGGCCTTTATTTCACCTTCATTTGATATGGGTTGCCCTTTTAATTTTTTTAACATTAATATCTTGAAGGTCATTGTCATCTGTTTAGATAAGAATTCTGAATATCAGCTCGAATATCAACATGGTATGCTTTAGCATTTATGGTGTGGGAGAAATACACAGGAAAGTGAGGACCTCATTTAAGGGAGAGAGGAGTTTAGAAGTGTGAACTGAGTGCATACCAGTCGTAGACAGGCCGGTTAAAAGATGTTTTCACATCAGTTACTGCTTGAAATGCCTGCAACCAACAGTGGACTACCTTGGTTCTAGTGATAACTCCACTCCCAATTCAGACTTTCTACTGACAAGCACACTGGTAGGTAAAAGCCAATGTCTAAAATTTTTGTATCTCTATCACTCACATCAAAGATCTGGATTATACTAATATGAGGAAGTCAAATTATCCCTATTTGCAGATGATATGATTTTAAATATAGGAGAACCAAAAAACCCCACTAAGAGATTATTGGAACTCATTAAAAAGTTTGGGAAAGTGGCAGTGTGTAAAATTAGCACACAAAAATCAATAGCCTTTGTATACAAAAACAATGCCATGGCTGAGAAAGAAGTCTTAAGATCAGTCCCATTCACAGTTGTTACAAAAATATTTAAATGCATTGGAATAAATTTAACCAAGGAAGTGAGAATTCTATGACTGATAATTTTTTTAAAAATAATGAAAAAACAGAAGAAGACACAAAAAATTGAAGCATCTTCCATGTTCATGGATTGGAAAAATCAGTATCATCAGAATGTACATTATACCAAAAGCAATTTACAGAATCAGTGAGATGCCAATCAAAATAGCAAGGACCTAGAAAAAATGCTATTAAAGTTATATGGGAGCACTACAGACCCTGAATAGCCAAAGCAGTCTTATATATAAAACCAAAGCTGGACGCATTATGAAATCAGATTTCGAGACATACTACTGGCAGTTATAATTGAAACAACCTGGTACTGGCAAAAAATATGAGTAGACAAATAGAACAGCATAGAAACTCCAGACTAATCCATGCATCTACAACCAACATATTTTTCACAAAAGATCAAGGACAGTCTCTTCATCAAATGGTGCTGGTAAACCTGGATCTCCACATGCATAAGCATGAAACTAGACCCCCCACCTTACACCTTACACAAAAATCCACTCAAAATGAATCAAATACCTAAATCTATGACCCAATACCATCAAATTATTATAGGAAAATTTCAGATAAACTTTGCAAGACTTTAGCACAAAGACTTTAATTTTTATCCCTCAAACCTCCCTGTCTGTGATTATGAGGAATTATTATAATTGAATGATTATGAATATGAATTATGGTGATAAAAATAATGGCTAATAATTTTTGAACCCTTAACAAAGGGCAAATTTTGTTCTAGGGACTTGGCAGGTATGCAACCATTAAATTTTCACAATGACCCTGTAAGGCAGGAACTATAACCTTTTTATGTTTTAAAAAAGAGGATCGGTGCTGTGGCTCACTTGGTTAATCCTCCACCTGCAGTGTCGGCAACTCATATGGGTGCCAGGTTCTAGTCCCAGTTGCTCCTCTTCCAGTCCAGCTCTCTGCTGTGGCCCAGGAGGGCAGTGGAGGATGGCCCAAGTGCTTGGACCCCTGCCCCCACATGGGAGACCAGGAGAAGCACTTGGCTCCTGGCTTCAGATTGGCATAGCTCTGGCTGTAGTGGTCATTTGGGGGGGTGAACCAATGGAAGGAAGACTTTTCCCTCTCTCTCTCTCTCTCTCTCTCTCTCACTGTCTAACTCTGTCAAATAAATAAAAAAGAAAAAGAAACTGAGGCCCAGGGTGTTTAAGTAGAATGTGAAGGTCATGAATGCTTTTTTAAAATTCTCCAAATACAAACTATTGATCATAATGCATTTGAACATGGGGTTTAGAGGCTTACAGATCTGGAATTATGCTTTATCCCTCTAAGTGCAGCCACAGTCATTTATCATTTGTTTTCCACAATTGGTGGAGAAATATAAATTTTAAAAAGTATATAGCTCTTATCTACTCTGAAAATGTTTTGACTTACTGGAAGTTTAGGTAGTGATTAATGGATAGATACCAACACATGGGTGAGTGAATAAAGACCGTTAGCTTTGTTATTTTCTGTCACTAGATGACACAAAAATGCCTAAACAAGTTGAAAGTCTCCTTTCTGGGACTCAAAGCATATGCAATAGTAAATAATCACTAGACTTTAATCCTAACCACAGAAGATTACAAGGGGATTCTACACTTAACAAACATGATGGAAAGACTAATTTGATTTCTTATTCTGTTGTCTTTTTCTATGTATTCAGTATAATTTTAAGATTTTTCCCTTCATTATTTTAAAATATTTTAGTTCTATTTAATTTTTATTAATATAAAAAGAACTTTTTTTAGATTTTTTTATTTGAAAGTCAGAGTTACACAGAGAGAGGAGAGGCAGAGAGAGAAAGAGGTCTTCCATTGTTGGACCTCTCAGTTGCAGAGATGCCCACTTGCTCGGGAGGACGCCCAAGGATCCAGACTCCAGACCAGTTGATGCAAAAAGCACAAGGTTTTTATTGAACGTTTGCGCAAACGGGCCCCCACCTCAGGCCGTGAGGAGCCCTGAGCGGCAGTTTCACACAGGTTATATAGGCAACGAATTAGCATATTCCTAATGCGCATGCATAGGATTGGTCAGTTCAGAGGGACCATTAGCATATGGAATGCAGTGGCAACACGGGATTGGCTGGTTCGGAGGGACAATTAGCATATGGAATGCAGTGGCAACACGGGATTGGCTGGTTCGGAGGGACAATTAGCATACCGGAGAATGCTGAGGAGAGTGCTGAGGAGAGTGCTGAGGAGAATGCTGAGGAGAATGCTGAGGAGAGTGCTGAGGTGAGTGCTGAGGAGAGTGCTGAGGAGAATGCTGAGGGAGAGTGCTGAGGAGAGTGCTGAGGAGAGTGCTGAGGAGAATGCTGAGGGAGAGTGCTGAGGCTCTCTGAAGGGGAGTGGCAGCTCTGCTCTGGGCATGCCTAGAGGTTCTCTGAAGGGGATTGACTTTTCCTTCCCAGAGAACGTCCTGCCCGCTGGACTCTGGGGAACATCTAACCTCTTAAGAAGCCCCTGATATCTGCCCAGGCCTAGTTTCTTGTCCCTCTCCCCCATAAGGGTCCTTCATTCCCTCCTTTTCTTTTTGCAAAGATTTTAATCCTAAAATCTATTGGACCGGCCTGGGGAGAGCCTGCCTCACTGGAGGGAGGGAACTCTGTTCTTGCTGGACTGGGTTGGGTTCCACGTTAACAATTGTGGAGCATGGGGATTGGAAAAACAATGAGGAAAGGCCAGGAACATCATAAATATTAAACAGTTTTTGAAAGTCTTAGCTTGAGTGGGTTCTGAGTGCGCTGGAGCTTCCATTTGGCTGGTCTATCCGGATCCTCGGGGCCCTGGGGAGGTGGTGCTCGCTTCACGTGTGAGGCGTGGACCCAAGCAGCGATTCCGTCGACCTTGAGAGCGGTGGGAGTTGTCAACAGCACAGGGAAGGGGCCTTTCCACCGGGGCTCTAGAGTCTTAGATTGGTGCCTTCGGACATACACAGCATCACCGATTTGGAAAGGATGTGGGATGGTTGTCGTCTCGGGTTGGTAGGCTGCTGCAAGAGGTTTCCAGACCTGGTTCTGGATGATCTGGAGCGCTCTCAACCGGGCCTGTAATTTAGGGGCATCGGCAACGGAGTCACTGGCAAGGTCAAGCAAGCCTGCTACTGGTGGGGGCCCTCCATAAAGGATTTCGTATGGTGTCAGCCCGCAATGAGAGGGCGTGTTTCGGACCCGGAACAACACCATAGGGAGGAGTTGGACCCAGTCTTTAACACCAGTCTCCAATGCTAATTTGGTCAAGGTCTCTTTAATTGTTCTGTTCATTCTTTCTACCTGTCCTGAACTTTGGGGTCTATAGGCACAGTGCAATTTCCAATTTATGCCTAATGCTTTGGCCACCAACTGACTTACCTGGGAGACAAACGCTGGGCCATTGTCGGACCCGATTACCTTAGGCAAGCCGAACCGGGGGAAGATCTCCTCTATGATCTTCTTGACGACCACCCGGGCGGTTTCCCGTTTTGTGGGGAATGCCTCAGTCCATCCGGAGAAGGTGTCTACAAAAACTAGAAGATACTTATTCCCATAACTGCCCGGCCTTATCTCAGTGAAATCGACCTCCCAGTTGATTCCTGGTCGGTCTCCTCTTACCCTAGCTCCCTCCGGGAGCTTGAGGTGTCTGGCATTTACCTTGGCACACGGAACACAGGATTCAGTCACCTGCTGGACTAAAGAGTCAAGTCCGGGGATGTAATAAGACTGCCTATCTTCCTGTAAGGCTGCTTTTAGCTTTTTGTGTCCCAAATGAGTCCATTGATGGAGGCTGGTAATTATTTCTTTAGCCAATTGGTGTGGCAGGACTATTTTCTCTCCGAGCCTCCAAACCCTTATTTGTTCATCATACTCTGCACCGAGCCGCTGGATCGTATCTAAGTCTTGGTCCGAATAGAGGAAAGGTGGTTCCCTCGATACTTGGGTGGGCTCAATTGTCTTTAACGGGAGCACCTGTTGGCTCAGGGCTGCCGCCCTAGCGGCCTCGTCTGCCATCCTGTTTCCCCTTGCTACAGGGTCGTCTCCTCGTTGGTGCCCGGGGCAATGAATTATACTCAACATTTTGGGCAGGAACAGGGCCTGTAGAAGATCTAGGATTTCCTGCTTATTTTTAATGTCCTTGCCTGCTGAGGTTAAGAGGCCCCTTAGCCGGTATATCTCCCCATGTACATGGGCAGTGGCGAAAGCATACCGACTGTCTGTATAAATGTTGACCTTTTTGTCTTGTGCCAGTTTTAAAGCTTGAGTTAAGGCTATGAGCTCGGCTTTTTGAGCAGAAGTTCCAGGCTTTAAGGCACTTGACCAGATAACAGTTTTTCCATCCACCACCGCTGCCCCAGCCCTCCGCTCACCGTTCTGTAGAAAGCTGCTCCCATCCGTGAACCAGGTCATTTCGGCATCCGGCAGAGGCTGGTCGGTTAGGTCTTTTCGGGTGCCGTGGGCCTCAGCCAGGATTTGGTGACAGTTATGGATTACCTGGGCCTGGGGCCCCAGTTCCAGGAGCAGGGTGGCCGGGTTTAAAGAGGTGGCAGTCCCAAACCGGACCCGCTCTGAGTTTAATAACATAGTCTGGTAATGAGTTATCCGAGCATTTGAGAGCCACCGATCTGGTGGCTGGCGGATAACTGTCTCCACAGCATGAGGTGCCACTATGGTGAGAGGTTGGCCTAGAGTCAATTTATCCGAGTCTTTCACCAGAACTGCCACGGCCGCTATCATGCGGAGGCACGGAGGCCAGCCGGCCACTACATTGTCTAGCTTTTTTGAAAAGTATGCCACCGGCTTTTTCCAGGGTCCAAGCATTTGTGTTAGCACTCCCTTCGCCACTCCCTTATTCTCATCCACGTATAATGTGAAGGGCTTGGTCATATCAGGGAGGCTCAGGGCTGGGGCTGACAATAGGGCCTTTTTCATGTTGTCAAACGCCCGCTGTTGCTCTTCTCTCCATTGAAAGGGAGCATTGGACTTCGTGAGGGGGTACAATGGGGCTGCCAGCTCCGCAAACCCAGGAATCCAAAGGCGGCAGAATCCCGCACTCCCGAGGAATTCCCGCATCTTTCTGGCATCGGTGGGGGGTGGAATTAGAGCAACCACCCTTTTTCGGCTCTCTGTCAGCCACCGTTGCCCTCCTTCTAGGAGGTAGCCTAGGTAGGCCACCTGTTTCTGACATATTTGGGCCTTTTTCGCGGAGGCTCGATAGCCCAATTCCCCCAGTCTCTGTAGCAGGGCCCCGGTACCTTTTAGGCAGTCCTGCTCAGTTTCAGCGGCAAGGAGGAGGTCGTCCACATATTGCAGGAGGACCAGGTCCGGATGGTTGGCTCGGAAGTCGGCCAAATCTAGGTGCAGAGCTTCGTCAAACAAGGTAGGCGAGTTTTTAAATCCTTGGGGCAATCTTGTCCAGGTGAGTTGTCCTGAAAACCCGGTCTCTGGGTCTTTCCACTCAAAAGCAAAGATGGATTGGCTCTGAGGGCTCAGTCTTAAACAAAAGAATGCATCTTTTAGATCTAACACAGTGTACCATACGTGGGTCGGAGGCAAGGTACTTAGCAGATTGTAGGGGTTGGGCACTGTGGGATGCATATCCTCCGTTCTCCTATTAACCTCCCGCAAGTCCTGTACCGGGCGGTAGTCACCCGTACCAGGCTTCTTTACTGGTAGTAGGGGGGGTGTTCCAAGGTGAACGACAAGGTTTTAAAATGCCTAGGTGTAACAGTCTCTGGATATGTGGCCGGATACCTTCCTTATCTTCCTTGCCCATCGGATATTGACGAACTGACACGGGAATGGCCGTGGGCTTCAGATCTATGATCAAGGGAGGCCGGTTGACGGCCAGCCCTATTCCCGCAGTCTCTGCCCAGGCCTGAGGAAAATCTGTGAGCCACTTGGGGTCCATGGGAGCCATGGTGGACGAGGGCCTCTCGAATAATCGGTGTTCGTCCTCCAAGCGTAGTGTTAATACCTGGAGGGGCCGCCCTCCTGAGTCTGCGATGGTAGCTCCTTTCTCATGGAAGTGAATTTGGGCTCCTACCTTCGAGAGTAGGTCCCTGCCCAGGAGGGGGTAGGGGCAGTCTGGCACTAGTAAGAACGAGTGTGTCACAAGTCCTGTACTTAACTGGACCTCTCGATTGGTTGTCCAGCGATATAACTTTCCTCCAGTTGCCCCCTGAACCCAGGAAGTCTTGGAGCTTAAAGGCCCTTTTTCTGAAGTCAGTACCGAGTGCTGGGCTCCCGTGTCAATCAGGAAGGTTACCGGTCTGCCCCCCACTTCAAGGGTTATCCTGGGCTCAGGGGGGGGCTCCTGGCCCTGACTCACCTAGTCGTCTTCTTCCAGGGACAGGATTGGAACTGGTCTCTTCTTTGGTCCCTGTGTTTTCTTCGGGCAGTCTTTGACCCAGTGTCCTCTTTCTTTACAATAGGCACATTGATCTCTTTCCACCCGAGGCTTTCGTTTGTCTCCCAAGTCCCTATTCTGTCCTGGTCTACTCCTTTCTGTATCCTGCACTATGGTGGCCAAAATTCTACTAAGCTCTCGATTACGTCTTTTGTCTCTTTTGTCTTCCCTTTCCTCCTGCTCCTTGCGGATCCTTTCCTCCTTCTCCTCTCGGGTCTCCCTTTTGTTGTAAATCTTTTCTGCCTCCTTCATTAAATCTTGTATAGTATACCCCTGAAGCCCCTCTAGCCGCTGCAATTTATTGCGGATGTCCGGCGCTGACTGTCCTATAAAGGACATGATTACATCTCCCTGCCGGTCCTCTGCCAGGGGGTCAAACGGGGTATACATACGGTAGGCTTCCATTAATCTTTCTAGGAAGCCTGCCGGCGTTTCCTCAGCCCCCTGTACTACTGCACGTACCTTGGCCAAATTGGTGGGGCGCTTTCCAGCCCCTCTGAGACCCGCAAGGAGAATCTGGCGGTAAAGACGAAGTCGCTCCCTACCAGCAACGGTGGTGTAGTCCCAATCAGGACGGGTTGAGGGAAACGCCTCCTCGATTTCGTTTGGCAGTAGGGTCGGTCGGCCATCTGCTCCAGGGACGTTTTTCCGTGCCTCAAGGTAGACACGCTGCTTTTCCTCAGTAGTGAGGAGGGTCTGCAGAAGCTGCTGACAATCATCCCAGGTGGGCTGATGAGTCAATAAAATTGACTCGACCAGCCCAGTCAGAGCCTGGGGGTCCTGAGAGAAAGAGGGGTTATGGGTTTTCCAATTGTAAAGATCGGAAGCAGAAAATGGCCAGTACTGCATCTGGCCAGCCACCGAATGAAGAGGAAAAGCCTGCGAAGTCCAGACGCTTCCCGAGCCCCCTGCCTGCCCCCGACGGAGGCGCAGGCAGCTGGAGGGCGGGGAAGGCGCTAAGACTTCTTCCCCTGCCCTCGTGGAATCAGGGGATGGTGCAGAAGGTTGCACATCCCGCTCTGGTTGTTGTGGGGGTTCCTGCGGGGGAGCAGGCTGGCCGGGAAGATAGGGTAGGGGAGAGTCAAAGAGCAGAAAGTCCTGATCAGCCGGAAGAACCGGTGGCTTGTCAGGTTTTGGATCTCGAATCTCCTTCAGAGGGTATAGGGAGGAGGTTGGCACAACCGGGATAGGAGGAGGGGGTATCGGGGAGGAAGGTATTAAAGGAGTTGGGGATGGCCGAGGAAGGGGTAACGGGGTCCGTATGGGCTCCGTCGGGAAGGAGAAGGGTTCTATCCAGGGAGGGGGGTTACGTGTAAGATCCTCCCACGTGGTAATGTAGGGCACCTGATCAGGGTGTCCATTGGATCCTGGCTGAAAGACTCGCGCCTTAATCTGTAAAATAATATCGAGGTTAAAAGTGCCGTTCCTTGGCCAGCCGACCTCGAAGGCCGGCCACTCTGAGGAACAGAATTTTGCCCATTGTTTCCTTTTAACCTCCACTGAGAGGTGGCGCGCGCGTTCTCGAACGTCCTTCCAGTGATCTAGAGTGAGACTTAAAGGGGTGGTTATTTGTTGACCCATGTGTGCAAGGATTTCAGCCCAAACAAAAAGAACAGCCAATGCACAGACATATACAGTAAGCAAGACAAACCACATGGCTAGGACAAATCGAACACTATTGCGCTATTTTTGGGAGCGGCTGCCTGACCAGCCCTCCCCGGGAAGGAGGGAGACTTGGTCTCCGACCCACCTCCAGACCACCCCGGGAGCGTCTTCCGGGGGAACGGACCGAGGGTTTCCCCTACTGGTCTCACAGACCGGAGCATCCTCCGGGGAACGGACCAGGGGTTGCTGGGCACGCCTGCCTCCCCTACTGGTCTCACAGACCGGAGCGTCCTCCAGGGAACGGACCAGGGGTTGCTGGGCATGCCTGCCTCCCCCACTGGTCTCACAGAGTCAGGTACTGGCCAGTCAGAACACTCAAGACGAAGAACAACAAACAGAAAACACTTAATTATACCTCCAACTGGTCCGCAGAGAATGGGTCTGAGGGCGACCTAAAATCCCCGTACGGGCCACCAAATGTTGGACCTCTCAGTTGCAGAGATGCCCACTTGCTCGGGAGGACGCCCAAGGATCCAGACTCCAGACCAGTTGATGCAAAAAGCACGAGGTTTTTATTGAACGTTTGCGCAAACGGGCCCCCACCTCAGGCCGTGAGGAGCCCTGAGCGGCAGTTTCACACAGGTTATATAGGCAACGAATTAGCATATTCCTAATGCGCATGCATAGGATTGGTCAGTTCAGAGGGACCATTAGCATATGGAATGCAGTGGCAACACGGGATTGGCTGGTTCGGAGGGACAATTAGCATATGGAATGCAGTGGCAACACGGGATTGGCTGGTTCGGAGGGACAATTAGCATACCGGAGAATGCTGAGGAGAGTGCTGAGGAGAGTGCTGAGGAGAATGCTGAGGAGAATGCTGAGGAGAGTGCTGAGGAGAGTGCTGAGGAGAGTGCTGAGGAGAATGCTGAGGGAGAGTGCTGAGGAGAGTGCTGAGGAGAGTGCTGAGGAGAGTGCTGAGGAGAATGCTGAGGGAGAGTGCTGAGGCTCTCTGAAGGGGAGTGGCAGCTCTGCTCTGGGCATGCCTAGAGGTTCTCTGAAGGGGATTGACTTTTCCTTCCCAGAGAACGTCCTGCTCGCTGGACTCTGGGGAACATCTAACCTCTTAAGAAGCCCCTGATATCTGCCCAGGCCTAGTTTCTTGTCCCTCTCCCCCATAAGGGTCCTTCACCATCTGAATGTTCACTCCCAAAATGGCCGCAACTGCTGGAGCTGTGACGATCTGAAGCCAGGAGCCAGGAGCTTCTTCCAGGTCTCCCATGTGGGTGCAGGCGCCCAAGGACATGGGCCATCTTCTACTGGTACCCTGGGACATAGCAGAGAGCTGGATAGGAAGTGGAGTATCCAGGTCTCAAACTGGCACCCACATGGAATGCCGGCACTTCAGGCCAGGGCATTAACCCACTGTGCAACAGCACTGGACCCAAAAGAACAGATTTAATATATTTCTTTTTTTTTTTGACAGGCAGTGTTAGACAGTGAGAGAGAGAGAGAGAGACAGAGATAAAGGTCTTCCTTTTTCCATTGGTTCACCCCCCAAGTGGCCACTACAGCCAGCGTGTTGTGGCCATCACACTGCACCGATCCAAAGCCAGGAGCCAGGTGCTTCCTCTTGGTCTCCCATGTGGGTGCAGGGCCCAAGGACTTGGGCCATCCTCCACTGCCTTCCCGGGCCATAGCAGAGAGCTGGACTGGAAGAGGAGCGACCGGGACAGAATCCAGCACCCCAACTGGGTCTAGAACCCAGGGTGCTGGTGTGCAGGTGGAGGATTAACCGAGTGAGCCACAGTGCTAGCCAGATTTAATATATTTCTGAGGTAAAATTCTAGTGAGATAACCACACTTCACTCCCATCCTTCTCCCCATCAACCAATGACCCTCCTTCCCTTCTTTTTTCTTTAATCTTTGGAAAAGCATAATTTTAGTTCATTGTATAATCACAGATTTGATGTACCACTAACAATAATAAGTTAAAGGTAGAAAGATCACAATTTCACAGAAGTAGAAACAAGAGCTAAAAACATCAAATCACAAGATGTCCATTTCATTCCTACACATCTTTTGTGCTTTATAATGACTACCATATATCAGAGAAAATGTAATATTTGTCTTTAGAATACTGGCTGATTTCACTAAGCACAGTTGTTTGCAGCTGCATCCATTTCTTTCCAAAAGACAGGATTTCATTAATTTTTAAGGATGAGTAGTATTCAATCGTGTATATATACTAAAAATCTTTTTTGAAGATTTACTTATTTATTTGAAAGTCTGAATTATATAGGGTAAAGGAAAGACAGACAGAGAGAGAGAGAGAGATTCCTTCTGCTGGTTCACTCCTCAAATGACCACAGCAGTCAGGGCTGGGCCAGACTGGAGCCAGGGGCTTCTTCCAAGTCTCCCACATGGGTTCTGGAGCCCAAGAACACAGACATTTTCCATTATTTTCCCATGTGCATTAGCAAGGGTCTGGATCTGAAGGGAACATCAAGGACTAGAATGGGTGCCAATATGGGATGGCAGCACTGCAGATGCCAGCTTAACCTGCTACAGCATAGCTCTAGCCCCAACATTTTCTTCATTGAGTTATCAACTGATGGACATCTATGTTGATTCCATGTGTTAGCTCTCTGTGAATTGACATGCAATGAACATGAGGGTTTTTTCATAGGGTGATTTCATTTCATTTGGGTAATTCCCAGGAGATGCATGACCAGGTCATATGGTAGATCTATTTTCAGATTTTTGAGTAATCTACCTATTGTCTTCCATAATGATTGTTCTCATTTACATTATCATCAAGAGTGTATTAAGGTAATGTTTTCCATAAATCCTCACCAGTGTTTATTATTTTTCTGATTTTTGGATGATTACCATTGTAATTGGGTGAGGAAATACCTAATGTAGTTTTTATTAAAATTTCCCTGATGGCTACTACTTCTGAGCATTTTTTCATTTGTTATATTTCATCCTTTGAAAAAATGCCTGTCGATGCCCTTTACCCATTTCTTAACTGTATTGTTTTGTTTTGTTATTGTTGAGATTTTGAGCTCATTATAGATTCTGAATATTAATTATTTATCAGTTTCATAGTTCCCAAATATTTTCTCTCATTCTGTTGGTTGCTTCTTCACTGTGTTAAGTTTTTACTTTTAGTGCAAAGGCTTCCCTCCCTTTCAATTGTTGTGAAAGTTTCAGACTTAGAATTAGAATTAGTTCTTTAAAAGTCTTCTTTAAAAGTGGAATTCAACAGTGAAGCCATCTGGTCCTGGGCTTTTCTTTGTTGGGAGGGTCTTTATTACTGATTCAGTCTCCATCTTGCTTATTGGCCTATTTAAATTTTCTGTGTCTTCATAAATCAATTTTGATAGAGTGTCTGCTTCTAGAAATCTATGTATTTCTTGTATATTTTCCAATCTTTCCAATAGCTGTTTGCATTAATTCCTGATGATTCTTTTTATTTCTGTGGTCTCTGTTGTGACATTTCTTTTTTTAAAGATTTTTTTTTCATTTATTTGAAATTCAGAATTACACAGAGAAAGAAAGAGAGGCAGAGATAGAGAGAGGTCTTCCATCTGCTGGTTCACTCCCCAATTGGCTGCATTGTCTAGAGTTGTGCTGATTCAAAACCAGATGCCAGGAGATTCTTATGAGTCTCTCATGCAGATGAAGGGGCCCAAGGACTTGGGCCACCTTCTACTGCTTTATCAGGCCACAGCAAAGAGCTGGATCATAAGTGGAGTATCTGGGTCTCAAACCAGTATCTCCATGGGATGCTAGCACTTCAGGTGGTGGCTTTACCTGCTGTGCCACACCACTAGTCCCAACATCTCTTTTTTCATCTCTGAATTTGTTAATTTTGGTCTTCTCCCTTTTTTGTTTAGTTAAACCAAGGATATATCAATTTTATTTATTTTTCAAAACACTATTTCTTCATTTCATCCATTTTTTGCATTATTACATAATGACCTTGTCTCTTTGGACAGTTTCTTTTTTGTTTAGAGATTTATTTATTTATTTGAAAATAAGAGTTACACCGAGAGAGGAGAGTCAGAGAGAGAGGTCTTCTATCTGCTGGTTCACTCCCCATCAGCCGCAATGGGTGGAGCTGCTCCAATCCAAAGCCAGGAGCCAGGAGCTTCTTCTGGGTCTCCCACATGAGTGCAGGGGCCCAAGAACTTGGGCCATCTTCTACTGCTTTCCCAGGACATAGCAGAGAGCTGGATCAGAAGTGGAGCAGCTAGGACATAAAGCAGCACCCATATGG
The DNA here is from genome assembly GCF_033115175.1 of Lepus europaeus. Taxonomy (NCBI): domain Eukaryota; kingdom Metazoa; phylum Chordata; class Mammalia; order Lagomorpha; family Leporidae; genus Lepus; species Lepus europaeus. The sequence continues at coordinate 10,014,101 of NW_026909276.1, read as the reverse complement.
GATGCCGGCACTGCAGGCAGTGACCTTACCCTCTATGCCACAGCACTGGCCCTGACGATTTCTTAAACTCTATTTTCTCTGGCTTAACGCCTACATGACTGAGCGTGTTCCAAGTAGTGCTCCGGTGACTCACTGCTGGCAGACCCTTGGGCTGAGGCCAGACATTCTTCCTCGCTTCCACTTCTGACATGCTGTTGGCTTATTCTGTGTATGTGTGGTAATACCATGTCCTCTCCACTGTTAGCAATCATGCCTCACACCCAGAAGGCTACCACTGTGGTAATTTTCCTTCATGGATTAGGAGATACTTGGCATGGATGAGCAGAAGCCTTTGCAGGTATCACAAGTTCACATACCAAATGTAGCTGCCCACATGCACCCATTATGCCTGTTACATTAAATATAAACATGGCTATGCCTTATTGGTTTGCTAATATTGGACTTTCACCAGACTCACAGGAGGATGAATCTGGAATTAAACAGACAGCAGAAAATGTAAAGGTTTTGATAGATCAAGAGATGACGAGTGGCATTCCTTCTAACAGAATTATTTTGGAAGGATTTCCTCAGGGAGGAGTTTTATTTTTATATACTGCTATTACCATACAGCAGAAACTGGTGGGTATCACTGCACTTAGTTGCTGGCTTCCACTTTGGGCTTCATTTCCAAGATGTCCTATCAGTGGTGCTAATAGAGATATTTCTATTCTCCTGTGCCATGGAGATTGCAACCCTTAGGTCCACTAATGTTTCATTCTCTTACTATGGAAAAGCTAAACACATTGCTAAATCTGGCCAGTGTAACCTTTAAGGCCTATGAAGGCATGAGGCACAGTTCCTGTCAGCAAAAAAAGGATGCTTAACATTTCTGAGGTATGTTAATTTTTCTGCTGTATTACAACAGACCAAACAAGACACACAAGAATGTTTCTTATAAATGAGTGCTAATTGGTAATGAAAATAATTTAGTACTGGATTATAGAATAATAATGTTAATAATGAAGCCATATATTTATCTCTGGATTTAAAAATTTTGAACAATCATTTCTGAGTCATTTTGCTTTGCCTTGAAGAATAAAATATATTGTTTCAGTTATATAAGTCAGCAAAATCTTATTTATGGCAAGAAATATTCTGTTGCAATGTTGTGCTGTAAAGTGGGAAAATGTAAATGTTTTCCACAGTTTCTATCAATGTGAAATGAAACTTAATTCTGAAAAAAGTCTATTTTATCTGATATTAGGCTAGGAACTCCTGCTCATTTTTTAATTTCCATTAGCATAGAATAATTTTCTCCATTCTATCACTTTCGGTCTGTGTGTAGCTTTGTTGGCACGCAGTGTTTCTTGTGTTTTTAATCCATTCAGCCAGTCTATCTTTTATTTGGAGAGTTTATTCCACTTACACTCAAGGTTGTTATTGGTAGCTGGCACTGCAGCTCACTAGGCTAATCCTCTGCCTGTGGCACCAGTACACCGGGTTCTAGTCCTGGTTGGGGTGCTGGATTCTGTCCCAGTTGCTCCTCTTCCAGTCCAGTTCTCGGATGTGGCCCGGGAAGGCAGTGGAGGACGGCCCAAGTCCTTGGGCCCTGCACCTGCATGGGAGACCAGGAGTAAGCATCTAGCTCTTGGCTTCAGATTGGCACAGAGCACCAGCTGTCGTGGCTATTTGGGGGGTGAATCAATGGAAGAAAGACCCTTCTCTTTTTCTCTCTCACTGTATAACTCTGCCTGTCAAAAAAAAAAGGATTGTTTTTGGTGAGTGATGACTTGTTCTTGCCTTTTTTCCCCACATATATTCTACTGTTTGTTTTACTATTACTTTGTACTAATACTAGGTTTTTGGCCTGATATTCTTTCACGATGCTGGTTATATTTCTCTGTTTCTGTGTTTAGTACATCCTGAAGTATCACTTTTAAGGGGACAAGTTTTTTTTTTTCAAGATTGTTTGTTTTGGAAAGTCTTTATTAACTTTCATTTACAAATTAGAGCTGAGCTGGATACAGTATTCCAGCCCAACAGCTTTGTTTTTCCTTAAGGACTTGGACTATGTCTCTGTTCTATCCTCTTCTAGGGGGCTTTTGATGAGAAATCTGCTGTCAATCTAGAGCTCTTTTAAAGATAATCTTGCATTTCTGTCTTGTACTTTTTAGCATCTTTTCTTTGTGTTTTACATTTGAAAGTTTGAATACTCTGTATTGTGATGAAGACCTTCTCCAATCATGTCTATCTAGGATTCTAGGTACTTCCTGTGCTTGGATGTCCATATCTTTGTCCAAATTTCAGAAAGTTTCTTCTATTATTTCGCTGATTAAGTTTTCTAAATTACTCTATTTTTCCACTCCTTCAGGAATGCCTAAGACATGTGTAGTTTGTCCTTGATGGTGTTTAATAGACTAAACACTGTTTTCATTTTTCTGAATTTTTTTCTTTTTTTTTTGTCAGACTGTGATATTTCAAAACCTTTGTCTTTCAGCTTGGATATTCTTTCTTTGGCACCATTGAGAATGGTGTTCATGCTTTTCACTGCATTTTTTATTTGACATATTGAACTCTTCATTTCTTAATATTTCAATTTGGTTGTTCTTTAATATTTCTATTTCTTGGCTGAATTTCTCATTCATGGCATGCATCAATTTCTTTAACACATGTAATTGCTTCTCTGTATTTTTTAGTAATCCTACCATAAGTCCTAGTATTTCTGCATCTTTAAAAATAGTTATTTATTTCATCTGAAAGGCAGAGTAACAGATGGAGGGTACGAAAAAGGAAGAGAGAGAGAGAGAGATCCTCCATCCACTAGTTCAGTCTCCAAATGGCCAAAATGGCTGAGCTAGGCCAGGTTGAAGCCAGGAGCCAGGAGCTGTATCCAGGGCTCCAATGTGTGTGGCAGGGGCCCAAATACTTGGACTGCACTCCACTACTTTTCCAAGGAGATGGATTGGAAATGAAGCAGTCAGGATTGAACTGGCACTTATATGGGATACTGGTATTGCAAGTGGCATCTTAACATGTTATGCTACAATGCCAGCCTATAGTATTTGCAATTTAAGGTTGCGAACTATTAAGCCATGACGTTATCAAATCTGCAGCCTCCACAACCTACAGTGTGTGGTTCAGTTAATGTCCCAGGCTCCTTGCTCAGTTATGCTTTCACCGTTTCCTCTCCCTCTTAGGCCAGGCATGTGGCCCCCAGTGTAGGTTGGGAGAAATTATTGGTTTTTCTGGAATTGATCTGTTGGGTAAGTTCCCAGCCCCAACTCCTGAAGGGCAAGTTGCCAGCCAGACACAGTGTGGCCTTCCCAATCGGTAAGGAGGGAAGAGACACATGTTCTAAAAACAAGAAATGGGGTAGGTGTGAGCCATCAAGGCCTGGGCAATTCTGAGCAGACCATGGAAAGGACACAGGAGTCTTCTGAGATCACCTAATCCTTCCAGTGCCAGCTCCCATTGGGCCCCAGTCCACAGCTGGCCCTGGAGAACAAGGATGCATTGCTGCCTGGAGGAGCTACATTTGAGTCTGGTGAAGTCAGTACACAGCTCAAAGAGCTTGATTTTGTATAAATACACACATGGAGATTAAACAGTTCTCAGTGAGCCCAAAAGGGCTCAACCCTTAAATCAAACAAGAATCCAAATGCCCATAGACATTCCTTTCCAAGGAAATATATCTGCCCCTCCAACCAGCACCATGTATGGGGAGAGACTGGGAGTCATGAGAGACACAGCTCACATCCATCTACATTCATGTTAGCATCAGCATTAGCCAGTGTTCTCTGGGGTGTGTATAACATTCTAACCCAGATGGCACTGGAAGACAAACTAGGCCATGTGCAACCTTCCTGGGTAGTACAACAGAGAGGCAACTAGGATATGGCATCCTCTTTGCTGCCATGCAAGGGCAAGGGGGCAGCTTGACCCTTCTCAACCAAGAAGAAAAAGACAAGTCTCTTAAGCCACCTGGAGCTATGATGAATCATCATGCATGAACACGGCACTTATGAATGTTTCATAAATTGAAAACATCTTCTAAAAAACTCAGTAACTGAAATCATTCTATGGTACTTCCTCAAATATTTAAAACAATTTTTTCTAAGTAAATTGCCCCCTTAAAGCTTGGTAATTTGTTTTCAAAAAAGGATTTCTTTTTAATTTAAAAAAATAGATATAATGGAGCATGCACAATGTGGGAAGAGGAACAAGACAATTACTGATTTTCATTTTGACATGCAAGGGGTGGGCAGGATACAGCCAGGAAGAGAAGAGAACCCCATTTCTCTTGCCCCTTGATCTCATAGTTCAGCTCCCCCCAACCTCAGCTGCACCATCAGGGAACACAGAAGTCAGATTTACAAGAGTGTTTACCTGCACAAATGCAGGGAGCCATGCTCCAGGATACAAGGTACAATCTGTAGACATCATAGAGACACTCCAGAGCAATGCTCAACACCAAGAGCAACCATTGTTCAGCCTAACATCTCCCAGGTCAGGAAGTAGAGGAGTTCAAAGTTGCAAACTGGTCCCTGTGATGCTGCAATCTGCTTCCGTGGTTCACTAAGGAGAACAGGAATTGCTGCTCCTGGGGTTTGCCATCAGGAGCTCCTTGGTTCCAGAGAGTGGATTCTTCTTTTCCAGGAGCTTGTGTGAGATGCCATACAGAGGAGTGACAGTCCTGTTGTGTCCTTATTGGGCTCCTCCTCACCTGACTGCTCCAAGCCCAAGCTCCTGCCAGGCTGTGCTCCATTTGTCCTGCAGGGCAAGCTGTTCTACTGGTTGCACATGCCAGCTAGGAGTTCCAGCTGCCTCCTCTCCATGCAGCTGCCCACTGCTGCCCAGCTGCTCCTGTTAGCTGGAATACTGCAGGGCAGTCCAGGGCAGCATCTTAGGCCTCTGTCTCTACCTTCATAGTGTATTGCTTAGAACTTTTACGTTTTCACTAGTCCAGTTCAGTCTTCTACTCCACTGGGACGCCAAGTTCTGCACTTTGCAGAGAGAGCCGGCACCATTGAATTCAGACACCCAGTCGGGGGAGAGGGCAGGTCTTCATTGGAGCAGCCTGTGCAGGACCTGGAGGGGTCCTCTGAGTATTTTCCCCTTTCTTTGCTGGTCCATGAGCTGTACTCCTTTGGGACATGGTGGGACTCCATGTGTCACTTCCCCACAAGGACACAGGAGCTCCCTGCTGCAGTACAATCACATGTTCTAGGCTCTTGGCCCAGCAGGGCCAGGTTACAGACTCAATGGATGCTGCCTTGCAGGCCTGTGTAGGCCTGCACCCACAGGCAGGGCACATGGGGCAGCGCAGTGTGCTCCCCGGAAGTCACTTCTTGAAAATGTGGCTTCTCAGACTGGGGAGTATGGCCCCAAGTGCCTCCTTTTCTTCTCATCCCCCTACCCCACCTCTTGGCTTCCCCCACTCCTTCTTCTCCCCTCCCCTTCCTCCCCCACCCCCTTCTCCTCCCACACCTCCTCCTCTTGCATTTGCTACTAACCATATTGCCTTTTTGTGTTATGTTTCCATGCATAATTGACTCAAGATATAAATTTTATTTTGTTCCTTATGTGAACATTATTACACGGTCCTTTCTCCTTGCTGTTCTTTTTTGCAGGAGTTTTTTGTTTTTTGTTTTTTGTTTTTTTACTATTTTTGGCTTGAGTGTTCTAAACATGCCTATAATAATTTACTGTAGAAAATAAAGTATCCAGTGATTTTTAAATTAAGAATTTATAATTTATAAATTATAAATACATTTTATAAAATGCACCTTTCATATTTGTTTCTATAAATTAAAATGGGGTAAAAACTTTTTATAATATTAAGCTTTTATTCAAAAACATGATATTTTCCCCTTTTACAATGATATGTGTGTATAAGCTTCTAACATTTTATTTTATTTTAATTTTTTTAGTTAAAATGGGATCTTCTAGTCCATTATATTTTGTAATTGGTGTGTGTTGAAAACACAGACTATTGTTATTTGAGTGTTGATTTTATAAAATGATTCATTAGGTTAGCTTGCTAATTTTAGCTTTTCCAAGATTCTTTTAATTTTTTCTATAACCAAATAATGTTCAACAAAATATTTTTCTCTTCCTCTGAAATTATTATGGTTCTAACTTGATTTTTTCCCTATTTCCATAGTTAATAATCTAATAACAATGAAGACAGTGGCATCTATGTCCAACTCTTAAGTGCTATATAGTTTTGTTTCAAAATTCTTAGTGTATCAATGCTATTATAAAAATAACTTACTTCAGAATACTTTAAATGTACAAAACAAAAATTGTAAAATAATCACATAGTTCCTATATATCCCACACTGGGTTTCCTTACTGCTAACATCTTATACTAGAATGATATATTTGTCACAATCAACATGCACTCATTGAGTTCTCAATTTTTATAGAATTCTGATAGTCTTTCACAATTAGTGAACCATGCCAACTTCCCCAATTTTTTACCCAACTCCCACTATCCCTCCTCCCACTTTCAAATTCTAACACTAACAATTATTTGTTGAGATTGGCGGTCCTACATATGAGGAAGATTTTGTTAACACATAATCTGCCTCTAATTATAGATGCCAACAAAATATCTGATGTTCCTTACTTGAGATAGAGCCTGCATTCTCTTCCTCTGACTCTAAGCTACTATGTGAGTGCCTTGACACAAGATTACACTATAAACAATGTCGTGCCAGTTTCTAGACCTGGCCTCCAATGCAATGGCATCTCTAGGCCTTATTGAAGTAAGCAGACCTACTCTCCTGTGGGCAATGCCTAGAGAAACCTAGAGAGTGAAGTGTGCCCAACTGATTCCCAGCACCCTAGCCTCCTCTGTGACAACACACCAGTTATATGCATAAATTGTCTTAAACCTTCTAGATCAGCTGAGACCCAAGATGAATAACCTAGCATGATCTGTCAATGTCATGAGAAATGGACATATTTTCCAATGAATCAGTGCCTGTATTTTTGACTGACATGTTCATAAGATAATAAAATATCTACTCTTCATATCCAAAGTCTGTCATTTTTGTACATAATCAGATATAACAATATTACTTTCCTTTTTGCCTACTCAATGTAATTGATTACATTAACAGATTTCATATTAAACCAATTTCAGTCTGGATTATTATATATAATTATTTTACTATTTAAAATTATTTCATATTTTGTACTCATTATAATTCATAATTGTTATACTTCATTTTTGGTTTAAGAATTCTTTTTTGATGAAATCTGTTGATTTTTAGACCAAATTTTCCTTCTTTGTCTATAGGTGGATAGTATAAGATCATCTATGCTTCCAAGGGTTTGCAGATTTCTTCTACTTCTTTTTATTATGGAGAGATATTTAGTGTGAAAATGTGGGCTTTTAGGTTTGTTTTATTTACTTGAGAGGCAGAGGGAGAGGGAGAGGGAGACAGGGAGATCTTCAATCTGCTGGTTCACTCCTCAAATGACCACAACAGCCAGGACTGGGACAGGCTAAAACCAGGGATCAGGAGTTTCATCTGAGCCTCCCACATGGGTGTAGGGACCCAGTGACTTGAACCTTCTTCTGCTGCCTTTCTTAGGTCCACTTACAGGGAGCTGTATCAGAAGTGGGGCAGCTGACTAGAACTGGCACCCATATGGAATGCCAGCATTGCATGTGAGTGCTTAACCAGTTATGCCATGTTGCTGGCCCAAAATTGTGGTTATTTTTATCTTATAATTTATAAAATTGTATACCAGCAATTTTCCACCTCAATTTTTAAAGTTAGATTAGCTAAATAATTACTTATTTTTTAAAAAAGGAACTTTGGGTTGTTATTCTAATACTTTATGATTTCTGCTTCATTAAAATTTTCTTTACTATTTATTAATAATGATTTTCTCTTGAATATTGTGTTTTTAGACTTTTGAATTATGTTTTCCTAATACAATTTCATTAAATTTTACTTATAAAGCCATTTGGTGATATGGATTGTTTCTCACTATCTGCTTTAGAAACAACTGAGATATTGCTTTTTAAAAAGGTTTATGTTATGTATTTGAATGACAGAATGACAGAGAAGGAGCAAAAGAGGTCTTCCATTATTTGGTTCACTCTCTAAATGACCACAATTGTCATACTGGACCAGGAATTCCATGTGCATCTCCCATATGGGTGGCAGGTGTCCAAGAATTTGGACCATCTTCCACTGCCTTCCCAAGTGCATTAGCAAGGAGTCAGATCAGGAGCAGAACAGGTGGGACTTGAACCTGCACTCCACTATGGGATCCAGGATTGCAGCAACCTGGTGCACCACAACACTGACTCTTGGATATTATTTTAAGTTATGTTTTCGGTAATAATTTTAAAAAGATTCTATGAAGTGTAGGAATTTTTATATACCATGCCATTGACTCTACCATCTTGCTAACAACTGTACACAGTTGCTGTAAACTGATGGCTTTGTTGTAATGAAAATGTATGCTCTAAATCACAATCCAGATAAAATGACCTATATTTTCCAGGTGTGTATTTTAGGAGACCAATTGTTCTCTTTTATATTTCTTTTTTTTCATTTATTAAACTTTTATTTAATAAATATAAATTTCCAAAATACACCTTATGGGTTACAATGGCTTCCCCCCTCCCATAACTTCCTTCCACCCACAACCCTCCCCTTTCCCACTCCCAATCCCCTTCCAATCACATCAAGATTCATTTTCAATTCTCTTTATATACAGAAGATCAGTTTAGTACATATTAGGTAAATATTTCAACAGTTTGCCCCCCTATAGCAACACAAAGTGAAAAAAACACTGTTGGAGTACTAGTTATAGCTTTAAATAACAGGGTACAGCACATTAAAGACAGAGATCCTACATAATATATTTTTGGAATAGGCAGGGAGCACACTTACTCTGGGGGGAGAGAAAGTTTAATATAAGTGCAGATACTGCAGGGTCAAGGAAGAGTAGGGGATGAAACAGCAGAGGAAACTCTTCCGGAACTAGTGATTCACTGTGGACCTGCGTGGAGAGCGTGGGAGCCCAAGTTCGGGACACCAGCGGCAGACTCAACGCACCAGCGCTGGAACGCGAGGTGAGCCGAACCTCCATAGCCCGAGATACCAGCAGGCAAGCGGAAAGAGGAGGCTAGAGGGAACGAGGCTTGAAACTCCGTGGGGAAAAGTTCACCAGGCTAACTAGAAGAGAGAGAAAAAAAATAAAAAAAGTGACTGATACGGACACAAGTTTCTCTCTCTCCGCTCACCTCTCAAAGGCGAGCAAGACAGAGCAGGCGCCATTTTGGACATACGTCATAAGCAAGGCGACCTCAGGTCTGCACCAGCCCTGAGCCTAGCAGAAAAATCTGACTCTGTGGGGAGGGGTGAAATAACAGGAGATTAGCATCTAACTTGGCAACCCAGTGGGAGACTGCAGGAGAATTGGAGCCCACACTGAGGGCAGCAGAGATTCCCTGTGTGGTCCTTGGGAAAGAGCTTCCGATCTCTGGCTCCTGTGGGTATATCATTTGCCTGCTAACTACCTCCAATTACGTTCAGCTGTGCGGAATTACTTCCCTTTTAAATCAAAAAAAGAAAGAGAGATTTACCACACCTAACCTGGGAGTGTCATCCTTGACACACCCTCAACCCTGAGGAACCAAACACAGCTCTCAGGCCAAACTCATCTCAAGCCTCTAAGGCTCCACTGAAAGCAGACAGTCTACTTAATATAGAGCCATAGTGTAACAAGAAAAAACACCACAGTGAAGAAACCAAATATCTCCAACATGCCAAACAACAAACGCAAAAACCAAGCTAACAAGAACAAGGAAGACACTATGACGCCCCCAAATGAAAAACACACCCCAATTCAAGATTATGAAGATGATGAGATCGAAGAAATGCAAGAAGCGGATCTCAAAAAATTGATAAGAACATTAAGAAGTTCTCAAAAACAAATTCTTGAACTACAGAAATCCTTAATGGACAAGATAGAAAATCTCTCTTGTGAAAATGAAATATTAAGGAGGAATCAAAATGAAATGAAACAACTAGTGGAACAAGAAACTCTGATAGTGACTAGAAATCATAATGAAATGAAGAGTTCAATAGATCAAATGACAAACACATTAGAGAGCCTTAAAAACAGAATGGGTGAAGCAGAAGAGAGAATATCAGACTTAGAAGACAGAGAACAGGAAAGGAAACAGGCAAACCAAAGAAAAGAAGAAGAAATTAGAAATCTAAAAAATATTGTCGGGAATCTACAGGATACTATTAAAAAACCCAACATTCGGGTTCTACGAGTTCCTGAAGGCATGGAGAGGGAGAAAGGATTAGAAGGCATTTTCAGTGAGATACTAGCAGAAAATTTCCCAGGTTTGGAGAAGGACAGAGACATCTTAGTACAGGAAGCTTATAGAACCCCTAATAAACATGACCAAAAGAGATCCTCACCACGACATGTTGTAATCAAACTCACCACAGTGAAACATAAAGAAAAGATCCTAAAATGTGCAAGAGAGAAACGTCAGATCACTCTTAGAGGATCTCCAATTAGACTCACAGCAGACTTCTCATCAGAAACCCTACAAGCTAGAAGGGAATGGCGAGACATAGCCCAGGTACTAAAAGAGAAAAACTGCCAGCCCAGAATACTATATCCTGCAAAGCTCTCATTTGTGAATGAAGGTGAAATTAAGACTTTTCATAGCAAACAGAAACTGAAAGAATTTGTTGCCACTCATCCTGCCCTGCAAAAGATGCTTAAAGATGTGTTACACACAGAAACACAGAAACATGGTCACCAATATGAAAGAAGGTAAAGGAAGGAAACCTCACAGCAAAAGATCACAGGAAGCTCAATTTCTCTTTGACATAGAATTAAAGTCTGATTCTCTGTTAAAGCAATGTGTTAAAGTAATCTATTATGTTCTCTTGATGTCTGTTAAATTCTAATTGTTCAAAAACAGCTGAATTTTTATTTTGAGCTATGGGTTATTTAAATATGTGCTTAATTTCAAAAATTTGAATAATCACCTTGTAACAATGATCAAATTTGGTCTATGTTATGTCATGATTTTAAGAAATCTTATTTCAACCAGATATTTTGGATTTTGAGCCTTCTTGGAATTCTTGACAGGCATTCAAAAAATCAAAGTTTCAAACAATCTGGTCTCTAAAATTTCCAGTAAATCCTGGACTTTGGTTTTTCCAGTTTGGGCCCAACTGAAAAAATCGACGGACCTATGTCTCTCATCTTATAGAGACACCAACTAATCAGTCTATTTGGAGTATATTAGAAGCACTGTCAAGATGTGATGTGGTACCAGACTTTAAGTTTCTATAATGGAAAATGCTATTAATACAAATGTTTGAGAATTAAAAAGTCTAATGATCTTGTGTTACTAGACATGATAGTTATCTTAATGAGAAAGCCCCAGAGGCTTAAAGGGTTAAATACTTGTAAAATCCTACAGGTGCTTTCAAAAATACTGTGAAGTAAGCAAGTGCCTCTTGTTGGTTGATGAGTTTATAATTTTAAACATGGCAACTTAAAGTCTTTTGTCATCCACAGTTATATATGATTTGCTGCTCATAAAACTAAAGCGTTGTTGGTTCTGTGTTTAGCTGTCCTCCTATAGGTTCCTATGGACTTTTTCCAGCCACTTTTATTGTATTCAGTACTTTGGGATGGCTCTGTAAACAGATGAAGCCAATAATGTATTAACAGTACCAACTGAGAGAAAGTATGGTTAACTGAGGTTACTAAAAACAAAAAGCAATTCAAATCAATTGGCAATCTACAAAAAGAGTTAAATATTTTAAAAGCTAGTATTAAAATTGCTATATTGGTCTATTGTGTTATGTTCTATGTGTGTACATATTGTATGTCCACATGGGGAAGTTTTATTAAGAGTTTTATTTTAAATGGCTTATAGATAAGATTGTCCATAAATTTAAGCTGCTAAAATCAATCAAAGATACATTTTAATTTGTCGGACCTGAATCTGTGTATCATATGTTTTAGACTTGTTGGTAGAAAGAAACTAAAAACATTTTAGATGGTTGTGCTTAAGTTTACTGGCTAAACAAACTACACCATGTTAGATATTTAAGAGGTGTTTTCAAATACATGATTCTTAAAATTTATAGAAGGCATTGGACCTTCTGGTAAATGTTTTCTTAAGTTGTTATCTAATGGTTGAAACTGTTTGCTAAGTATTCATGTGATATTGCTATTGTCAGCAAGCGATCTAGGACTTGCTCCCTCATTTCTCTATTCTAAGCCCAACTTGTTCTTTCATGTCTCTATTCTCTTCAAGGTAGGAAACTAATTCTATTATGAAGGAATCTGTAGGATGCACAATTTAATCTTTAGACCTTATAAAAGAGATGGCTAACATTTTTCTGCAATAGCATAGCCAAAATAAGAACTCAAATAATAATCTCATAGCTAGACTCACTTCGCCATCAGCGAAGTATACAGTAAGTAGAAAAAACCTCCCTTTCAGACCAAAGGGAAAGAAAGTTTGAAAGTGAGAATATAATTTTCCTCATGGGCATTGTCTACCTTAGAAAAACTACTACAGAACATGCCTGTGACTATAGACTTGTCGTTCAGGCCACCGAAGATTAGAGATGGGACTTGGGCACTCCCTTGACTTGCATCCTCTGGTCTGCTTTAACACAAACCAGGAGGAAAAGAAAGCTTGGCATCAGAAGCAATGGGTGGCAGGCCTATTAATGGCTGATCTGTACAGTGATCTGCCCTCAAGGAGACCCAACAGGCCAGTCCACTGCAGTGGCTTTCAAAGTGGTAAGCCTGGGCTTCAGCAGAAGTCAGCTTGTGAAGAGCCCTGGCAGCTCTGCCAAGAGTTGGATCACTGGAAATGGACCTGCCCTGGAGTCGAAGGATGCCCAGGTCAGAGCCACAGATCTTATTGGCTCTAAGCTGAAAAGCCCTTCACTCAGCCCAACTTCCAAAGTGACCACTGCAGCTGAGGGGATGGCATGGCATGGTCAGCAACATTGCAGGCAGAACTGTAAATTTCTTGTTAGAGATGCCCCCTGCCTTTACCTGGCCAGCTCTCCTCCCAGGCCAGCTAAGTAATGAAAGTCAACAGAGTGCCTTCCCCTAGGAGGTTCACACCTCCCTTAGGATGTACCCCACGTGAAGAGATAGATAGGTCTGGGCCTCTGAATTTACAAGGCCTAAAGCCCACCAGATTATTATCAAGCCCCTTCTATCAGGTTCTATTTGCCTCTCAATCAGAAAACTTAATTGTAGCTTAGACAGCACCTTTCTTAGCTCCTCTAATAATGACTCTGTCCTTTGTTCTAGGCCCTGTCTAGTGCACTTGGGCCTCATTCCTTTGTAATCATAACCTCTACTCTACCACCAATGGCTCTACTCCCAACATGTGTGTACTGATGTTCCTCTTCCCCACTTAATGCTGTATAATTGTTCAGACCTGGTAAATGCCACTCTTAGGATCATTGGTTACTATCCTCACTCTGTCTTTTATGACCTTGTCTCAATATGATCAGAGTCGGCAAACTTGGAAGGCTTCCATAGCCTTGGCAACTCATGACGACAGCCTAGGATGGTTACTGGCGCCATAAACTAGAGTGTCAATTTGTTGGGTCAACAACAGGAGCCACTGTGCACTTGCTCCTCATGTGGGATCTCTGTCCTTAATGTGCTGTACATTGTGATTTAATGCTATAACTAGTACTCAAACAGTATGTTTCACTTTGTGTTTCTATGTGGGTGCAAACTGTTGAAATCTTTATACTAAATTGATCTTCTGTATGTAAAGAGAATTGAAAATGAATCTTGATGCAAATGGAAGGGGAGAGGGAGCGGGAGAGGGGAGGGTTCCGGGTGGGAGGGAAGTTATGGGGGGGGGGAAGCCATTGTAATCCATAAACTGTACACTGGAAATTTATATTCATTAAATAAAAGTTAAAAAAAATTAATTAATTTTCTATGCCATTTCCAATTTAACACCAGGTTGTTTTTTTTTTTTCATTTCCAATTATCTTTATATACAGAAGATTGATTCAGTATATAATAAGTAAAGATCTCATCAGTTTGTACCCACACAGAAACACAAAGTGTAAAAATACTGTTTCAGTACTAGTTATAGCATCACTGCACATTAGACAACACATTAAGGACAGATCCCACATGGGATGTAAGTACACAGTGACTCCTGTTGCTGACTTAACAATTTGACACTCCTGTTCATGGCATCAGTAATCTCCCTAGGCTCTAGTCATGAGTTGCCAGGGCTATGGAAGCCTTTTATATTTCATCAACTAGTTTACCCCTAAGACAATGACATTCTATAGTTTCAAATCCAAGCTTTTTAAAAATTTATTTATTTATTTGAAACAGTTACAGGGAGAGATCTTCCATCCAAATGGGGCCTGCGGGCCAGGGGGCTGCTGAGCTATGATTGGCTGGTGCCCAGAGGCAGGGCCTGCATGCACCTCGGCAGCAGGCTGCGATTGGCCTCGGATCAGGGCCCGCTGCCAGCATGCAGGAGGTGGGTTAGGGAACCGAGGGAGGAGCCAGGGCTGTGGCCAGGGCTGCAGAAGAGGTGGAGCAGGTAGCTACAGTGGCCCATACTGAACGCCGTGATGAGTGTGGGGAAGGAGGCAGAGGGGGCCAGGGGAGTGGGGACAGCGGCCTCCAGCCCTGTGGTGACAGTGCCAGTGACAGCGGCAGGTTTGGTGGTGGTGACGGTACCAATGTTTTCTGGGGAGCCACAGATCACAGGCAGCAGAGGGCCTATCTGCCTCAGGCAGTGCTGCTAGGACCCCCTGGTCGCCAGGTCCCGCACCCCTGGCAACACGGAATGCAACCTTGGGAACCCCTGCGCTCTCCAGTCCAGTCACATAGACAAGCTGGTGCTGGGAATTCAGGTCCAAATGATACAGATTCAACAGGGATGACCCCAAGGAGGACATCTTTGTTCACTAGACAGCTATTAGAAGAATCAACCCCAGGGAGTTTCTGCACAGCGCTGGCTATGGGGAGCCTGTGGAGCTTGATGTTGTAGAAGAAGAGAAGGACACAGAAGCTGCTAATGTAACTGGGCCCAGAGCGGGCAGGCGCCGGTGAAAGGGCAGCCGCTGTGCCCCAGTCGAAGCAGGTTCCATGATTCATCCCCAGCCTCGCCCAGCTGCTGCGCACCCACGGGGCAGAGGCGCCCTCCACTGGGAAAGAACCTGGCAGTGAAGAGGAGTGAGCTGAAGAGTGTGTGGGGGCCCAGAGGACATGGCCACCACTTGTACCAAGGGCGCCAGGCCTCTGTGCAAGGACCCCGGCCCCCCAGCCAGCAGCAGCCAATAGAGGGCACTGTGGGCTGGAGCCCAAAGACACTGCCCCAGAGCAGGGAGACCAACAGGGAGGTGAGGGGTCCCCAGCTCAGACTTCGGCCCAGACATCACAGGCCCTTCCTTCCCAGGCACCCCAGCAGCCCACAATGGGAGGTGGGGATGGTGAGAACTATTCTAACCAAGGCCAATCTGACGGCTCCTGGCCTGAGCCCCAGCTCTCAGGAAACTGCCTCTACTGCTGGTCCCACAGAGACCTCAGCCCTGGAGACCTAGGCTCCATCAACACTGAGACCCACCACCACCACCATGCTGGAGAGCATACAAGTCAATGGACACCCAGCCACCATCTCCATCTGCCAGTGTTTCCAACTGACTTGTACCACTCTCTGTTTTCCCATAATTCATGATGTGAAAACACCGGCTTTTCCCCTTTCTCTTGAGTCTCAGGAGAGCCAAAGGCAGCAGCCTTTTGCCTGGTTCCCCTCTCCCCTACCAAGGGTTGAAGGAAGGGATCCTTCCTGATTTTCAGAGGTGTCTACTCCCTCCCCTAAATCAGGCTGAGAAGGAACCAGCCAGCTCTTACCTTCTCAGGTTTTCTCTCCCACCTCAGCTTATTTTTTGTTTCCCTCAACCCCCTACCTCAGAAGCCATTTTATGAACTGCTATGTGCCACCAGAGCCTTCAGTAAAAACAAAAGCAGGCCTGCTTATTAAAAAGAAATTGATCCATTTTTAACATATGTCTTTTAGTAAATGCCTACATTGCATAGAGACTGGATAAGGTATTTAAACATGCCTAAAGGATCATTGAGGGCAGGCATTATTCCTTAATTCTCTCTCTTTTTTTTGACAGGCAGAGTGGCCAGTGAGAGAGAGAGAGAGAGAAAGGTCTTCCTTTTGCCATTGTTCACCCTCCAATGGCTGCCGCGGCCGGCATGCTGCGGCCAGCACACCGCGCTGATCCGAAGGCAGGAGCCAGGTGCTTCTCCTGGTCTCCCATGGGGTGCAGGGCCCAAGCACTTGGGCCATCCTCCACTGCACTCCCGGGCCACAGCCGAGAGCTGGCCTGGAAGAGGGGCAACCAGGACAGAATCCGCCGCCCCGACTGGGACTAGAACCCAGTGTGCCAGTGCCGCAAGGTGGAGGATTAGCTTAGTGAGCCTCTGAGCCTCGGCGCCAGCCTCCTTAATTCTCTCAATGCTAATCAACCTTATTTAACATAGCATTGGAAGTATCAGCAAGGGCAATTAGATGTGAAAAATAAATATAGTGCTTCAACTTGGAAAGCAGGAAGTCATGATTTTGTACATGGCAAGGTCTAAATATTGCACCAAAAAGTGTTAGAACTGATAAACTAACTCAGTAAATTTACAGGATAGAAAATCAGCATCCAGAAATCTAGCTTTGTAATGCAACAGTAATAACTTTGCAGAAAGAGAAATCGAGATAGAAATTCTATTCACAATAGGTACAAAATTTTAAATATTTAGGAATAACTAATTTTGGAAGGTGGAAGATATTACAGTAAGATTATAAAACTTTGGTAAAAGGTATCAGCAAGGTCACAAACAAAAGGAAAGATTTTTTTGTTCATGAACTGGAAGAACAAATATTGTTAGGATGTCCATACAATCTAAAGCAATGTGCAGATATAATATCAATGACATTCTCTACAGAATTACAAAAAAGTCCTAAATTCGTGTAGAATCACAAAAGATCCAGAATAGCCAAAGTGAATTCAAGTGAAAAAATAAAACTGGAGGCATCAAAGTACCAGATTTCAAAACTGCAATAGTTGAAACAGCATCATACTGGCATAAAACCCAACACAAGGATCAATGGGACAGATTAGATAATGCTGAAATCAATCCATGTGATGTTTGATGCAAGTGTCAAGAACAGACATTGGAAAAGGATAATCCATTCCATAAATGATCTGGCAAATCTGTGTAATAATAATTTTTTACATATGTAAAAAATAAAATAAAATGCATACCTCTCACCATATAAAAAATCAACTCATGATGGATAAAAGGCCTAAAGATAAAACCGGAAATTATAAAATTACTAGAAGATAACAATGGGAGCAAACTTCAAAACAGTGATGCAGACAAAGAATATTTGAATACGATGACAAAATAGCACAGGCAACAAATACAAAACTAGATAAATGGGGTTATATTACATTCAGAAACTACTGCATAGCAAAGGAAATGCCACATCTAACAGAATGTGAGAAAATATTTGGAAGCTACTTATCAAAGAAAGGATTAAGAATCAGAATATATCTGAAACAAAAAAAGACTCATCAACAAAATAATCCAATGAAGAAATGGGCAAAGGACATGCACAGACAGTTCTCAAAAGAAGATATACACGTCCTCAAGAAACACATGAAAAATGCTCAATATCACTGGTCAAAATAGAAATTCCAATAGAAACCACAATGAGCAATCACCTCAACACTATTCAAATGCTATCATTAAAGAGACAGAAAGTACAAATGTGAGCAAGGGTGTGGTGAATTTGGAACTCTCACTAAGCATCAGAGGTAATATAAATTATTTTGCAACTCTGGAAAACTGTGTCAGAATTTCTTTTTTTTAACTTAATATGTATATATTTGAGGTAATATTGTTAACTTACATCATAGTCAAAGGCTTAATGGCTCTACTAAATAAAAAGTTACACAAACAAAAAATTAGAAATACCATAGTCCAGTGGAAAAATAGGCAAGGGATATAAACAATAATAAAATGAAACAATATGTAACCTCACTTACATAAAGTAAATTTTAAAATAGTCACAACATTATTGAAACTATAGTAATATATAATTCTTATAATACATATAACAAAGATTTAAAATCAATTTTGACAATTTATTTAAAATTAGGATCCAGAAATCCCATTATTGGATATATATTTGAAAGACATGAAATCATGGTATCGAAGAGTTACAGCACTATTCACAGTAGTTAAATATGGGATCAATGGAGTTTCATTATCAAATGAATGCATAAAGAACATATGGTATACATACACAATGGAATACTACTCAGTCATAAAATGGGTGAAGTCCTGTCATTTGCAGTACAGTGTTGGAAACTGGAGTTCATTGTGTTAAGTGATACAATGTGGATGGATACTTACATCACATGGTATCCCATAAATACGCATAGCCAGGAGCCAGGTGCTTCCTTCTAGTCTCCCATGCGGGTGCAGGACCCAAGCACTTGGGCCATCCTCCACTGCCTTCCCAGGCCACAGCAGAGAGCTGGACTGGAAGAGGAGCAACCAGGACAGAATCCAGCATCCCAACCAGGACTAGAATCTGGGGTGCCAGTGCTGCAGGTAGAGGATTAGCCTAGTGAGCCACAGCACCGGCCCTAGATTTACATGATCAACATTACCAGAGAAAGGGTAGGCTTTATGCCCTATCTGCATTACATAGGCCTGAATGGAATTGCAAGATATCTTGACTACATTTATTACCAAAACAATTATATTGAGTTTCTAAATACTGTTTCCAAATGGATTCTTTTGAAAACTCTAAACATCTTTGTCTATATTTCAGTATATATTCTTAAAGGAAATTTTGTAAGAATGCACACAATTTAAGTGAGTGTCTTGCTCTTTATTATTTGAAAGGCAAATGGAGAGACAGAGAGATGGAGAAAGAAGGCAGAAACAGCTCCCTTACACTGGTTCATTTCCCAATTGTGCACAAGAACTGGGAATGAACCCCTTGCAACTGGAAGTCAGGAACCCAATCCAGATCTCTTAGATAGATGGTATGAATTGAAATACTTGGTCCATTACCTGCTGCCTCCCAGGGTGCCCATTATCACAAAGCCAGAATCTGGAGTAGAAACAGGACTCCAATGGAAGCACTATGATGTGGAATGTGGGCATCCCAACTTGTGACTTAACTGCCAGGCCACATACACATTCACTTTTTTTGTTTCTAAAATTTATTGACAGTACAAGACTCTTAAATTACAATACTTTATCATGAGTCTTGAATTGAATTTCTCTTGTAGTTTGTACTCATCTTCAATTGTTTAAATGTCACATTTTATTCTTGAAGTGTAGATGTAGAATTATCCTTATGGATTAATATAAAATTGGCAAATGTTATTAATACTTTTCATTGTAATAAATGGATCATATATCAAAATTATATAACAATTGTAAATATTAAGGTGACCAAAAGAAAGTATCAAATGACTTGAAACAAAAGCCGCACAGGTGATCACTTACATCATAAATAAGAGTGTCAATTGTTAAATCAACAACGGGAGTCCCTGTGCACTTACTCCTCCCTATGTAGGACTTCTGTTCTTAATGAGTTGTACTATGAGAATCAACTGTAAAACTTGTTTTCAAAGAGTAGTTTATACTTTGTGTGTGTGTGTGTGTGGGTACAAATTATTAAAATCTTTACTTAGTATAGAGGTGATCTTCTGTATATAAAGTTAATTAAAAATTAATCTTAATGAAGAATGGGATGGGAGAGGGAGTAGATGGGATGGAAGTGGGGGTGGGAATGTGGTTATGGATAAAAGAACTGCTATATTCATAAAACTACACCTATGAAATTTATATTCATTAAATAAAAGCTTTCTAAAAAATTTTTTAAAAAGAAATCAATAAGAAAACAGAAGCCCAGAAAAGCCTCCAGTATTTAAAACTCAAATAAACTATATAATCCACGAATGAAAAAAAATCACAAAGATTATAATTTATGTTGGAAAAATGAAAATACAAAATAATAATTACATTTGTGGTAGATACGTGGAGACCAGAATGTCTTTATGACTCTAACATCTGAAATGGAAATTACTGCCCTTTAAATATAGGCTGGCCTTTGCCTACCAAGCCAACACAGCTTGGCATATTTAAAGCACTGAAAAAGCCATTAGTAACAAAGAATACTACCCTTTTGGGAAACATATTAAATTTAATTTGAATATTTTCTCTAAATAAATAACAATCATTTAATAGTCTATGTTATGATATCAAATTTTAATTCTAAATTTAAAATGTTAAGAAAAAATGGGAGAAACAATGACAATGGGGTTGGTAGTAACTTATTTTATATAATACTAATGATTCAAAAGCAACAAAAGAAAACTGCAGCAGGAATTGTATAAAATTAAGTTTTAATTTTTTGTATAAATATACAACAAAAGGTACTATCAGAGTAGAAAGGGAACCCATTTGATGGGAAGTTTTTACAATTCATGTTTCAGGAGAGATTATTATTGGAGATATGTTGCATATAAGAAAATCCTACAACTCAGAAACAAAAACATTTAGAGATGGGCAACGGATTAAATATTTCTACAAAGTTATTCAAATTGCTGCTTAGCACATGAAAGAATTATCAGCATATTTGTTGCTAGCAAAATGCAAATGACAAACAATAAAATACCACTTTACATCCATTCAAATGTCAGTTATGAACAAATAAGTGTTAGTGATGCTGGAGAAACTGAATCTCTAATATACTCCAGTCGTGAATGCAAAATGATGAAATAATATGGAAGAAAGTACTGAAACTTCCAAAAAACTAAATGTGAAATTTTCTTATTATCCAGGAATTCCACTACTGAGTCTACAACCAAAAGAAGTGAAAATGGGTTTCCACTGTTGAGGAACAATTTTTTTTTAATATGTACATACTATTTAACTTTTTACTTAGTGTAAGTCTAATCTTATGAGTATAAAGTTAACTGAAAATGGATCTTTCTTTGTAAAAAAAATAAGAATAGAAATAGGAGAGGGAGGCTGAAGAAGAGTGGTGGCATGGATGGGAAGGAGGGTAAGGTGGAAAGTATCACTATGTTCCTGAATCTGTATATATGAAATAGATGAAATTTGTACACCTTAAATAAGATTTTTAAAAGAACAGATATTTGCACACACATGTTCAAAGCAACATTATTCACAATAAACAAAAGATAGAAGCAACTCAACTTCCCATAAAATGATAAATGAAAAAAGAATGTGTGGTATATACATATGCATTAGTTTAATTTCTGTTGCTAGTAATACATTATGGCAGCCTGACCAAGTTATAGGCAGAAAAGGTTTATTTCTGCTCATAGTTCTGGTTGAAGGATAAGGAGCAGCATCTGGTGATGGCCTTCTCACTGGTGAATTCTAGAAGAAGCACAAGGCTTCACATGGTAACAGACAGGGGACATACAGGTGTCTCTGGTCTCATCCTGCATTCTCTAAAAGCCATGTCATGAGGGTTCCACTCTGATGATCTCTAATCCTAATCCCATCCCAAAGGTACCACCTCTAAACACCACATTCAGATTAATTTTCCTGCCTTAATACCTTACAAGGGGAGATTAACCCCAAAGTTATGTTCAAATGAGAGCAACATACAATGAAATATATTTGGAATTGAAGAATTATCTTATAACTTTTACATGTACCAGGACAAGGGAAGAAACTTGAAGAAGTAATACTAATAGAAGTGACCAGTAGTAAGAGTACAATTATTGTATAACTCCACTTATATGAGTAGACAAATTCAAGAAAGAGAGTAGAGAAGTGATCACAGGGTCTGTAATGGAGAGAAACATGGAATTAGCTTTTAATGCATTCAAAGTTTTATTTGTGGGGAATTAAAAAAAATCTGAGGTGGTATCTGAAGGTTGCTTTGTAATGCAAAATATTTAATGCTGTTAAAATATGCACTTAAAATATCCAATGTTCCATAATGTATTTTATTACAAGAAAATGTTTTCTCTCAACTATGAACCACAGTCTTAGTCCATAATCATTTTAATGATTGATTCATAAGCCTATTTTTCACTACTAATTTTTAGATTGTGAAATAGCAGAATATACCAATTAAATGAGTTTGAAACAGTGGCAAGTAATTTTGGAGCTACAAACATGCAACTTAGTACAAACAACATATAGGATCATAAAAAAATATATATGCAAAAATTTATTTTAAAAATTATTTACTTGGGGCTGGCATTGTGGAAAAGTGGGTTAAAGCCCTGGACTGCAGTGCTGGCATCCCATATGGGCACCAGCTTGAGTCCCAGCTGCTCTATTTTTGATCCAGCTCCCTGCTAATGTGCCTGGGAAAGCAACAGGGGATGGCCAAGTCCTTAGGCCCTGCACCCATGCTGGGGACCTGGAAAAAGCTCCTGACTCCTAGCTTCAGATCGTCTCAGCTCTGGCAGTTACAGCCATTGGGGAATGAATGAGAATGGAAGACCTCTCTCTCTCTCTCTCTCTCTCTCTGTCTCTACCTCTCTCTGTACTTTTGTCTTTCAAATAAATAAAATAAATCTTAAAAATTATTTATGTATGTACTTATATTTGCCATTTTGCAGTGTTTCAAGACATTTAATCTAGTACTTTACAAATTTTACTAAAAGTTAATGACAGTATTAAGAGTTTCATTTATTTATTTACAAAATGCAATGAGAAGTTCTGTTACAACAAAATGGCTGAAATAATGCATCCAATATAAATCTAAACCAATAGGTGTTCTTCTTACAGACAGAATTTAAGGAAATTCATAATGACCATTCCTGGGCATATGAAAAATATTGCTTAGAAGAACGTTTACAGTATATGAGGATGTACTCCATGTGAAAATACCAGTGTTGCTCCAAAGATTAAGCTTGTGACATTGACTAGATTCACCTTCAATAATGACATCTATTGATCACCACTCCATGAAAGGCCAAGGCTCCATCAAGGTAAAGCTCAGAGCTTGTACATCAGTCCCAGTCTCCCATGTTGGTGGCTGGGACCCAACTACCTGAGCCATTACCTGCTGCACCCCAGGATGTGCATTAGCAGATACCTGGAATTGGAAGCCAAATCAGGGTTTGATCCCAGACACTGATATGAGATGTGGGCATCCCAAGCTGTATTTTAACTCCTGTGCAAAACATGTATCCCAGAATTTTCTTAAAAAACAAATAATAAGTATGATATTTTTGATGCAAGTATAATTATTGTTATTTTTCTACCTACTACCAATCAGATAATAATCATTTTTAAAGATATAGTTCTATGAAAAGGGGGGGAAAGAGGGGAGGGAGAAAGGGGAGGGAGAGAGGCAGAGAGACAGAGAGAAACAGAGACACTGATTTTCCATCCACTAATTCACTCCACAAATGCCCCCAATTGCCAGGGCTAAGCCAGCCCAAAGCCAGGAACTAAGAATTCCATCTTGGTCTCTGATGTGAGTGGCAGAAACCCAACTACAGAAGACATCATCCACTCCCTCCCAGGTACATGATCAGGGAGCTGTATAGCCAGTGTGGTAGCCAGAACTTGAAGTGCATGCTGATAAGGGATGCAGGGCTTGCGGAAGGTGTCTTAGATTGCTTTCCAACACAGCAACTCCCTGAACATGATAATTTAAAAATTACACTTAAGCTATTCATTCAAGGTAAATATGGCTTTTTAAAAAGAGAGAGAATAAGTGTCCTTTGAAGGAACATGTGTTATGAAGAGAACAAGTTTTAAAAATAGATGCTTCAAATATTTTTCTTATGTGATGTGAGGATGTGACAGATACTGAGCTGAGCAGCCCAGACCAAGATAGGACTTTTGCTCACTTATGGAGACCAAGGTCAGTGGACTGCCCCCTGCTGTCACCTCCTTCTAGGTCAATCTCTGTTGCAGTCATCTAGAGGTCTTACCCTTCCTGAGAAACAGGGTGATGGTTTGCTGTTAGGTTGTATAAAGGTTCAGAATTGAAAAAAGGCATACTTGTTTCAGACTTAATTACTGATGGGGTAAAGCATCGTAGAGCCTCTATAACAGTTCCAACTTCTTCCTTTGCCCCATGTTACTTCCTCTCCCATCTAGTTATAGGACTTGGTCCCAAAAAATAATTTTGCTCTCCAACTAAGCAACATCTGCTTTCTGGGAACCTAAACTGGAATGTGTCTCACTTAGTAAAACTCTACATACACTGACATAACAACTGAGAAACAGAATTTTTAAACCTATTTAAAAGTCTTCCATCTGAGGAGTGTTAATTATTTTGAAGCAATTTACTAAAAATGCAAATATTAACATTTGATGCAATATATTTATCAAAATTATGAAAGAGCAAAGTTAACATCTCAAATTTCAGCAAAAATCTTTGCCTAATTAATGTACTTTTGCTACTAAGGCAGGGAGAGATGGACACACAGATATACAGAGACCTGCTATCTGTCTATTCACTCCACAAATGCCCACAACAGCCAAGGCTCTGCAAAAGTCTGATGCCTGGAAGTCAACTGGGACTTCCATGTAGATAGAAGGATGTCAAGCACTTCAGTCATCATCTGCTGCCTTTCATGGTCTGTATTAATATAAAGATGGAATCATAAATTAATATAGGATTCAAACCCACACTCCCCAATCTGGGAAGCAGGTAACCCCCAAACCATCTTAACTATGCAAAATACCCACCCTAGATAAAAAATATTAAAAGCTGTGTTTCCTGTCTCTGTTCTTTTTGTATATTTCTCTTGACTCTTGTCCTATGTACCCCCTAACTCCTGAATGCTTTCTTCCACTGTCACCACATCCACTAGCTTTTAGCACAGCTGGTAGGAGGAGGAGACTAAAATATTATTAATGTGCTAAAATACCTTCTGGGGTTTTTGTCAGCAATGATATTTCTTATATGAAAAACCCTACAGTATTAGTAATTGAACAACAGCTCTTCCTTTATATACACTGCATGTATGCATGACAATAATGTGAAAACAAAAAGACAGAAGTAGCTGTCTAATCTGATTAGACCTCAGACTGATCAAAGATGCCAGGACAAAAAAATCCCACTTTTGTGATATGAGTCAAGGCTAGTTGTGAGATTCATATTACCTATATGAATGTAAGAGTGGAATGCAGACTATGACTCTATTTTAGATGTATTGAGCTTTTGTATAACCACAAAGAAACATTCAACATGTAGTTATACCTGTGACCCAAAGGCTGGGAAGAAACAGGAGTGTCAGAACACAGAGGCAAAAATCTGCCAAGAATTGCAGAGAGGGATGAATGGGTAACCAAAGGAACACTCTAATACACCACATTAAAAATAAAAAATAGGGGCCGGCTGGAGCCATGGCGCAGTAGGTTAATGCTCTGCATGTTCTAGTTCTGGCTGCTCCTGTTCCAATCCAGCTCCTGGATTCAGTCTGTCTTATTTGGGGAGTGAACCAGTGGATGGGAGCTCTTTATATGTCTCCCTCACTCTGTCTCCCTTCTCCACCCCAATTACATCAATATTTTGAACATGGCAGATGGCTCAAGTAAGACAAAGAATAGAGAAGAGTCTTTGAGTTTGACTACAATTTATGTTTTGGTAAATGACTGAAGAATTGAATAATGAAGTTTAAATGAACAACAATTGATTTTCCTAAAAATACAACTCTGGAAACTCTAAAAATACCACCTTCATTATCAGAGTGGCATGCAGGTGGAATGCAAACTAGTTAAGCCACTATGGAGTCAATCTGGAGATTCCTCAGAAAGCTGAATATAACCCTACCATATAACCCAGCCATCCCACTCCTTGGAATTTACCCAAAGGAAATTAATTTGGCAAACAAAAAAGCCATCTGCACATTAATGTTTATTGCAGCTCAATTCACAATAGCTAAGACCTGGAACCAACCCAAATGCCCATCAACAGTAGGCTGGATAAAGAAATTATGGGACATGTACTCCATAGAATACTATACAGCAGTCAAAAACAATGAAACCCGGTCATTTGCAACAAGATGGAGGAATCTGGAAAACATCATGCTGAGTGAATTAAGCCAGTCCCAAAGAGACAAATATCATTTGTTTTCCCTGATCGGTGACAACTGAGCACCAAAAGGGAAACCTGTTGAAGTGAAATGGACACTATAAGAAACAATGACCTGATCAGCTCTTGTCCTGACTCTAGATGTACAACGTAATACTTTATCCTTTTTAGTATTTGTTGTTGTTGTTGTTGTTGTTGTTCTAGTACTAGTGGTTGAACTCTGTAATTAACACACAATTATTCTTAGGTGTTTAAATCTTAACTGAAAAGTGATCCCTGTTAAATATGAGTGGAAAAAGATAGGGAGGAGATGTACAATTTGGGACATGCTCAATAGGACTTGCCCCAAATGATGGAGTTAGAAATGTGCCAGGGGATTCCAATACAATCCCATCAAGGTGGCATGTACCAATGCCATCTCACTAGTCCAAGTGATCAATTTCAGTTCACAATTGATGAATCTGATAGGCCCAAGAGTCAAAGGGATCACATAAACAAGACTAGTGTCTGCTAATACTAACTGATAGACTCAAAAAGGGAGAGAAGGATCCAACATGGGAAGTGGGATACACAGCAGACTCATAGAATGGCAGATGTCCTAAACAACACTCTGGCCTCAGAATCAGCCCTTAAGGCATTTGGATCTGGCTGAAGAGCCCATGAGACTATTGTAGGCATGGAAAGCCAAGACACCATGGAAAAAAAAAAAAGAAGAAGACCTAAATGAAATATCTCTGCAAGTGAGATCCCAGTGGAAAGAACGGGGCCATCAAAGAAGGAGGTACCTTTCTCTGAAGGGAGGAGAGAACTTCCACTTTGACTATGACCCTAGCAGAATAAGATCAAAGTCGGCAAACTCTAAAGGCTTCCATAGCCTTGGCAACTCATGACTAGAGCCTAGGGAGATTACTGATGCCATAAACAAGAGTGTCAAATTGTTAAGTCAGCAACAGGAGTCACTGTGTACTTACATCTCATGTGTGATCTGTCCTTAATGTGTTGTCTAATGTGCAGTGATGCTATAACTAGTACTGAAACAGTATTTTTACACTTTGTGTTTCTGTGTGGGTGCAAACTGATGAAATCTTTACTAATTATATACAGAATCGATCTTGTGTATATAAAGATAATTGGAAATGAAAAAAAAAAACCTGGTGTTAAATTGGAAATGGCATAGAAAATTAATTAATTTTTTAAAAAAAATATTATGTAGGATCTCTGTCTTTAATGTGCTGTACACTGTTATTTAATGCTATAACTAGGACTCTAACAGTATTTTTTCACTTTGTGTTGCTATATGGGGGCAAACTGTTGAAATATTTACTTAATATATACTAAACTGATCTTCTGTATATAAAGAGAATTGAAAATGTATCTTGATGTGAATGGAAGGGGAGAGGGAGCGGGAAAGGGGAGGGTTGCGGGTGGAAGGGAAGTTATGGGAAGGGGGAAGCCATTGTAATCCATAAGCTGTACTTTGGAAATTTATATTCATTAAATAAAATTTTAATAAATGAAAAAAAGGAAAAACAGAGCCTCGGGTGATTACTGACACCTTAAATAAGAGTGTCAATTGTTAAATCAACCACAGGAGTCACTGTGCACATACTCCTCATGTAGGATATCTGTCCTTCATGTGTTGTGCTATATGAATTAATGGTAACTAGTACTCAAACAGCACTTTACACTTTGTGTTTCTGTGTGGGTGCAAACTGTTGAAATCTTCACTTAGTATATGCTAAGTTGATCTTCTGTATATAAAGGTAATTGAAAATGAATCTTGATGTGAATTGGATGGGAGAGGGGTCAGGAGATGGGATGGTTGTGGGTAGGAGGGAGGTTATGGGAGGGAGCCAATGTAATCCATAAGTTGTACATTGGAAATTTATATTTATTAAATGAAAGTTAAAAAAAGAAATTATGCATCTTGTTATCTCACATTTTTGCCTAGAACTTTAAGGAAAATGTTCAAAGTAGATGTTTATTGTAGTACACATCTCCATAATGGTTCAAATGACACTTCATTTACCCATGCCCTCACAGTTATTCCTGACAATAACCCTTGATTTTCCCATTTCATTTGTTTTAGCCAATGGGATATTAGAAAATATGATACAAGCATGGGTTTTAGAAGTATGTGTCTAATAGTTCTCCTTTTTTGACACAGTGATCTTGTGAAGAAACTTGGGGCCTGCCTCTTGGAGAAAGAGAGAATATGTTAGAGCCAGAACAAATCACCAGACATGTGAATGAAGTCATCTTTAAGACACCAGACTCAATCAAGGTACGAGATGGCTAAAACCTTATTTGTGAACCTAGACTGATCATAAGAACTCTCAGCTAAGCCCACCCCAAAATGTCAACTGATTTATAAATCAAATTATTCTTTTCTAATCCAGTAAGTTTTTTGAGTATTCATACAACAAATGCTTATACATATTTGTGAGTAGGTCAGAAATAAACTGCATGACAAAATCAGTGCAACTTTACAATCACATGTAGATGTTTTCATAAACATTATATGTGCAAATCAGTTGGCTCTTACTAAAGCTACTGGCATGAAGAGAGGTTATGTGAATTCCACAAAGAAATTGTCTGAAGATCATATCTCCATGTTTTAAATTTTTACTTACATGTGTACACTGTATTATATTTTATAAATATTTCAAGAAACTTATTAGCAGTTAAAATCTCATACAGTCTAAATTTCTTATTTCAAATCATAGACTTACAGCATCATAGTCCCCATGCTCAAGACCCTGCTTATAAGTAATATTTCATAGACTCTAGTCAGTCCTCCTCAACACATTACACCTCCCTTGTGAAAGTTGGTCCAAATAATTCAATGTCACCAGTCTTTGATAACCTATGGACAAGGCAAGGTAGCATCAATCAAGTCATGTTCATTCTGGTCAGTCTGTTCTGTAACTCCTTGGGCCAAATAAAGCTAGGATTGACACAAGTCATGGCTTATTTTGGCCCTACTCTGAAACACTAAGAAAAAAAAGTCCAGTGAGATGGTTGTTTTTTTCAGAGACAATTTCTATTTATGGAGCTCTGTTTTTCATGCAATATAAACTAAGTTTTTCAATGGGAAATAAAAATATTATCCAGCACCCAAATTTCCCTTGTATAACTTCCTATTCTTAGAAAATAAATCTTGTATAAACTGATGTAAATTCAAACTAGAAGGACTAGACAGGTAACACATTGCAGGAGGGAACCAGAAGCTTCACTTGAAGAGACAACATGAAACCCTACAAATACAACTTCCATGTAGCAAGAGGCAGCTGGCACACATTTCACAATGATTTCTCTTAGAATTTAGGGACATTTTGCTAGTATTGTCAGTATTCTCATCTTAGAGATGAGTATACTGTGACAGAACAACAACCTAGATTCAACCCCATGCAACTCCCACCACTCTTGGTCCACATACCTAATACCATCCTGTAGTCACAGTGGATCAGGCACACTGTACAAAGCATCTGGAACTGACTTCCAGGAACTAATATTACACCATCACATCCCTCCCAAATCACATGGTCTGCACATCCATTGCCATGTTGAACCAGCCACATTGTTCACAGAGCATCTGGAACCATCTTTTGCATACTGAGATGCACACAGTGGCCTTCTGGTTGTGCACTACAAGCTGAGAATCAGTCCTCAGAAGCACAGCCTGAGTCACATCATCCCTACCCCCATACCTGTGGATTTAAAGTAATGTCTCCTTCCAGCCCAGAATAGACCTGACCTGAGGGATGGAAGATTTTGCTAACACCAAGTGAGGAGACACCTGTCCTACTCCTTGGATTATACTGAATCTCAGATATTCTCTGTTACTCTCACACAAACATTCACAAGCACAGATGCCAGCCTGAGTGGTGGAGCAACATCAGGAAAGCTCTATGGTTAGCAATTTTGAAAAGATGGTACAAGTGGGTGGAATCAGAACCTGCTTAGAAGTAGCCCAGAAAAGCCTTCCCATGGTCCTATTTTGATAAGGTAATGGAAAGGTGTGGCTACATTTTCCACAGGATTTTTCAACCCCCCATTAGGAAACAAGAAGGGTTATCCATATATTTCCTGTATAAATAGACTCTTGGAAAGCAGAGGGGATGCATGAGAACTCATCTCTATACATATGACACCCCTATGAAATTCTGGTTGCTTATTAAATTCTTGATTTGACAAATTCACATTTGAAATAATTGTTCTATTAATGGAGAAATTCAAATGTAAGAAGTATTTGGTAATGGTCACTAATTTTACCGTCTTCGTTGGTTCCAATAATTGTATAGTGATTATAGAACCCATGTCTTCTCATTACAAATATTTAAGTAGGAAAAAATCTCACATTTTATTTTAACTATTTTCATAGGTTTATTTGATTTATTTTAAAGGCAGAGAGGGAGAGAAGAAGGAATAATGGCAGAGTTAGAGAGAGAGAAGGTGAGAGAGAGAGAGAATATGAATCTTCCATTCACTGGTTCATTGCAGATAAGGCTACATGGTCAGGGCTGGCCTGGCAAGAGCTTCATCTGGGCCTCCAACATGGGGGGCAGTTGGGCCATCATCCATTGCTTTTCCAGACACATGATCCAGGAACTGGATTGGAAGTAGAGTAACAAAGGTCCAAACATGTCCACATGGGATGGCAACACACCAGGGATTCTATCATAATTTGAAACACTTAAAGAAGAAATGGCATTATTTTGGCAGCTCTTTTCTCAATTTTTAAAATGATGATTGATCTCATCTACTGAAATATTTTGTGAATTATATATGGATAATTTCCCACAGTTGGGAAATTACTCTAGTCCATTTATTTCCATAATATACCTGAGCAATGGAGCAAATACATTCAAAATTTATTGTGCAAATTTAAAAGCTGACTCTCTGATATTGGCTTATCCAGAAGTATCTGAAATCCAGCCAACCATCTGTCCATTTGCCTTCCTCTCAACATATCTAACAAAACTTTAATACTTTTTTAAAGAACTTGACAAGAATCTTGTTATCCATCTGCTGGATTTTGCCACAAACAAGGCAAAGAGGTGAATATATGAGTTTCATGGAGCTCCTGATGCTACTTCTACTCCTGTCCTATTGAGAATGGGCATGGATGCTGTGATACAGTTGAAGAGAAATTCAGTGGGAATGTAATGGGGATGATGATTCTTGGTTCACAGCCATTAATCATTTTCTCTATGGATAGGAGTATGAAACGTACTATTCAAATTCTTGTATCCTCTTAGATGCTGCAACGTCCTATCAATGACTATATTCTGCAGATTAAGAGACTTAAGCTTTGAGATTTCTACCCTAAGTACCTCCACCTCAGACCAAAGAAGCAAATTTTGTGTACCCTAAATTCTTAGGTATTAGGGTCACACCGATTTAAATAGAAAATGGATTGCAGAGATCAAAAAAAAAACTAGAAAGTCATCATGGAGTAGTAGGTCCTAATATCTGCTCACAAGAATTATTGTTCCTGTAATAGTGATCACCTGTCATGTCAGCAGGACATTTTACAATTTGAGATGTGGATTCCATAGCGATCTGCATTAAAGAGAGAAAGTGGAAAGGCCACAGCCAATTATTGACTAATCATTTTGCACCTCACTTCCTCTCTCTGCATCATAGTCATACCTTCCATGTAATGACTGGAGTTCTTAATTTTGATCACCTAGTCAGTAAGAGGAGTTCTAATAATTAATTTGTACTGAATGCAGAAGAATGAATAATATTGTCCCTATAGCAAAAAATAAAGAGAATAATGAAAAGAGAGTAGAATTCACTAATTAAGGATTCCCTTAGGATTAAGAGCAGAGGTCAATCCTTTACTGATAACTAATGAGAATATACAGTTATGCACCTCATGTATCTGATCTTGTTGAGCTTTCTATTTATGCTTTAAATGCATTCTTTAGAAACAGACATAGATGAGATTAACATCACCTTCACCAACAATCTATTGAGGACCTTCCCCCTGAATTAAATATTATTATTATTAATTCAGTTTACATGATGCAGACATTTTCTCATGCATTTATAGCCATATCTATCTATCTGTATCTAGCTATCTATATGTATTATACATAAGGGAAGTTACATTTTATGTAGCCTGGAATCTTGAATATTAGTGTGTTAGTATCACACACAAAAAGTGAAATAATTAAATATACACATTTCAAAATTATTAAGAATCATAAATTTCCCAAAATATATATTATATATGAGTATAATTAACTTGCCATATTATTACATTGAAAGTGTAAAGTTCAGGGGATTTAAGAAATATGCAACCATAATGAATGTCATGTTTAGAACATTTTTACTATCTCAAAAAGTAGTGCCCTGACTCATGGCAGTGGCAGGGAGATGGCAACAGTTGGCCAGTGGCTCTTCTGTATGCATGTGATCTAGAGATTCTAACAGAAGAAAAAATCCAAGGTCCCCACCTTCTTTGAGCCTGGCTGCAAGGATTGACAAGGAGCTGGGCACCCACTTGAGACTGTGAGGCACTCCCAGCCTCCTAACATACCACAGGCTCTGGGGCTCAAGCCACTTAGGCTGAACTCCAACAGACAGTGGATTCAGGAAAAAGTCTACCTCTCTGTGGACTGGACAGGTGGAGAGGTGGAGCAGACTCACTGCACCCAGCAACTACAGGATCCTTGTGTGCTGAGGCTGTGAGGACACTCTGGCTGCATGAGAGGGTACAGCATGTATCTGGGCCTCTGAGAAATCACTGTGTGTGGTTCCACATGCGCAGACCTATGTGGTGACCTGGGACAGGCCACTGCAGTAGGAACCGTGCTTGGAGTGAGGACTGTGCAGATCATTTCTGTGGTTCATACATGGGTGCAGATGAGTGTTGTGCCCACTGTGGGCTAACACCTGAGCGCTGATCAACTTGGAGGAGAGTAGATGAGGCTGTGATCACACCAACAGAGGTAACCATTCACTCCCTTCTGTTAACAAGAGGATCTACCTCATCCAACATGGACTTACCCTGGTAACTCGCACCATGCTAGGGCATTGACCACAGCTCCCTGGCCACACCCAGCACACACCTCTGGACATTCACAGAAAGTGGAAGCATTCCACTAAGCCACAAAGCATACTTCAAAGATAAAAGCCATCAGAGAAAAAAAAACACAAGTATATCCACAAATGCCTAAAATATATGCAGAAATTCAATTCAAGAAACAAGAATAAAGAACACAACATGACATCCTCCACAAAAGGAACACAACACATCAACATTAAAATGTAAAAATTAAGACATCAATGAAATTCTGGAAATTGGATTCAAAAAATTAATCATAGGATTACTCAAAAGAAATCAGAAGCAAATCCATGAATTAAAGAAAGCCATGCATTACGTGAAAGAAAATTTTTCTTGTGAAATTTAGATTTTAAAAGAATAATCAAAATGAAATATTAGAAATTAAGAATTCAATAGATTCAATAAAAGTCTAGTGGAAACCCTTAACAACAGACTTGTAAGGCAGAAGAAAGAATATCCAAGCTAGAACACAAATATTTGGAGAAGAAGAAGGAGGAGGAAGAGGAGGAGGAGGAAGAAGAGGAAGACAAGGAGGAGGAGAGGAAGGAGAAGAAATAATTAGAAAATGTCATACCAAAAAAAAGAGAAGAAATTGGAACACTTAAAAATAGTGTAGGAGATTTATGTGAAACTATCAAACAACCCAACATATAGTTCTTAGGAGTTCCTGAAGGTGTGGAAACAGACAATGGAATAGAAGGCATATTTAGTGATCCAAATAAAAATACCAAGAACATCCTTCTCAGATCTATGCAAATAATTTTTTAAAGGTTTATTTATTTATTTGAAACTCAGAGTTACACAGAGAGGAGAGTTAGAGAGAAAGAGGTCTTCCATCCGATGGTTCACTCCCCAATTGGCCGCAATGGCCGGAACTGGGCCGATCTGAAGCCAGGAGCCAGGAGCATCTTTTGGGTCTCCCATGCGGGTTCAGGGTCCCAAAAACTTGGGCCATCTTCCACTGCTTTCACAGGTCACAGCAGAGAGCTGGATCAGAAGTGGAGCTGCTGGGACTAGAAATGGCACCCATATGGGATGCCAGCACTTCAGGCTAGGGCTAACCAGCTGTGCCACAGTGCTGGCCCCATCCCAGAAACCTTTTATTTAAGGAGTATAAACTTCATGCTTTTTAAAAATACAACTTCAGAAATATAATGATTCTCCCACTGTAACTGCCCTCCTACCCACACTTCCACCTTTCTACCTTCTCCCTTTCCTATTCCCATTCTATGCAAATGATTCTAAAATTCATGTGGAAACAAAAGTGACCCTAAATAGCTAAAACAAAGTTATACAACAAAAGCAAAGCCTGAGGCATCAAAATACCAGATTTCAAGACACACAACAGGGTAGTTATGATTAAAACAGCCTAGTACTGGCACAAAAATAGATGTTCAGACCAATGGAACAGAATGGAACTCCAGAAATCAACCCACACATCTACAACCAACTTATTTTTGACAAAGGAGCTAAAATATATCCCTGGAGAAAGACAGGCCCTTCAACAAATGGTGCTGGGAAGTTTGGATCTCCACTTGCAGAAGTATGAAACAAGACCTCTACCTTACACCTTACACAAAAATACACTCAAAATGGATCAAATGCCTAAATCTATGACCTGATACCATCCAATAACTAGAGAACATTAGGGAAACACTGCAAGATATTGGCATAGGCAGACTTCTTGGAAAAGAACCTAGAAGCAGAGGCAATCTAAGCCAAAATTGACAAATGGGATTACATCAAGCTGGGAAGCTTCAGCACTGCAAAAGAAACTCTCAGAAAAGTGAAGAGACAACCAACTTAATGGGAAGAAATGTTTGCAAACTAAGCT
This sequence comes from Lepus europaeus, assembly GCF_033115175.1. NCBI lineage: Eukaryota > Metazoa > Chordata > Mammalia > Lagomorpha > Leporidae > Lepus > Lepus europaeus. Next base: position 9,979,046 of record NW_026909276.1, on the reverse strand, counting down.
ACTGAAAATTCAACAACAAAACAATCCAGTTAAGAATTGGATAAAGGACTTGAATAGTCATTTTTCAAGAGAGGAAATTTAAATGTCCAACAGACACTTGAAAAAATGCTTAGGATCATTAGCCATCAGGGAAATGCAGATCAAAACCACAATGAGATTTCACCTTATCCCAGTTAGAACAGCTCTCATACAGAAACCTATAAAGAACAAATGCTGGTGCGATGTGGGGAAAAAAGGGTAACTTAATCCAATGTAAACTGGTTAGATCCATTGTGAAAGACAGTAGGGCAATACCTCAGAAATCTGAAAATAAATTTGCAATATACCCTACTAATTTCACTCCTAGGAATCTACCCAAATGAAATGAAATCAGCATATGAAAGAGTTATCTGTACCCCCAGATCCATTGCAGCTGAATTCCCAATAGCTAAGATATGGCATTGACCCAGATGGCCATCAACTGATGACATGATAAAGAAATTATGGTATATATACACTATGGATCACTACTCAGTTATAAAAAGAAATTGAAATCTTGTCCTTTGCTACAAAATGGATTCCTCTGCACACTTAGTGAAATAAGCCCATCCCCAAAAGATAGATATATGTTTTTCCCAACCTGGGGTAATTAATAAAGTGCCCAAAATGTAATGTGTTGGAGTGAAATGGACATTTTGAGACTTGACGTTGTTTACAGTTCTTGTCTCAATTGTTGAGGAACAGTGTTTTGTTTTGTTTTGTTTTTTCATACTGTTTGTTGAACTCTTACCTAGTTTAAAGTTAACCATGCAATCAGTAAGTAAACAGAAATTAGATCTTTGTAAAAATTAAGAGTAGGAATATGAAAGGGAGGAGGAATTGTTGAAGCATGGGTGGGAGGGAGGGTATGGTAGGAAGTATCATTATGCTCCTAAATCTCTATATATGAAAATACATGAAATTGTGAAATTTAAATATAATTTTAAAAACATTTTTAAAGATGGAAATTATGTCTTTTGTGTAAAAAAGTTGCCAATTTTATTAAAGTGCAAAATCCCCCCAAATTTAGTGCCTTTTAACTTTTTCTTAACTATATGCTCATCCCTCCAATCCATAGCAACCGCAAATCTACTATTTTGAGAAATCTTCCTATTGTAAACATTACATGCAACTGATGATGGTATCTAAGTGTTCTTATGCACAATGTAGAGTCCCCAACAACAAATGAGGTCAGAAGCACACCTCTCAGTTGCACTCAATATAACATATGACCAGCAGCAGATACCTGTGGAAGGAGAAAAAATGAGCATGTCTTGTCACACTCAGAATACTCGCCAGCCAACTGCTGGGAGAGGAAGCCTCATGATCTTGTCTCCATGTGTCTGAAATAGAGTTCCCATTTCACTGATGGGAGGGAGAGAGGAGGTCTGGATTCAAATACCACTGGATCTCCATGCTCTTCCTGATTCTTAGAAGACCTTCTTCAGTAACTATTTTTCTTTTATTTGCTGTATGACCTTCAGACCATTTACAGAACATTTAAATGGTTGGCTTTTTGTTTTTCTTTTAAGTAACTTGCTATAATGGAGGGGTGTCATGCCAGAATTTTATCTAGGAACCATTCAATATATTTCAAGAACATTTATACATCTTTTTAATTAGATTAGCTTTACAAGCACCCTGAGAGCTATTTCATAATGAAACACTGCTTTCCAAATTATGACTTTATAGTCTTGTCTATATAGGAACCCTGAAATTCTTTGCCTACTATTGATAAAGTTCTGTTTTACAACTGGTTAATGTGTTGAATAAAAATAAGCACTGTGAAGAATTATCTTTAACTAGAAATAAACACATATAGGCCACAAACCATTTTCAATTTAGTTTTAAATATAGTCCTGCTCGGGGACAAGTTAATGCTCCCACTAACATCAAATAGTTTCAGTGAATATTAAAAGAAATGGCTATCCCAATTTCTTGATATTTTCACACTGATCTCCATGAAAGTATATAAACTTTTGCAAAAAAATACAATCTAAGATCTGCCTACCAAGCACAACCAATGGATAGTTGTATATGATAAGTATACAACTGCAAAGCTACACGCATTTGAGCAGGGGCTCCCAAATGAAAAGGCTATGCTTAACAGACTTCAGTCTACCTAAAACAATTTCTACTAACCCTAAAATGACAGTGCTTTTGAGTTGTGGCTCAAGGCAGTGCACTGCACTATAGACCAGATGTCAAGGATAACTTGTTCTCCCAGGTCGGGCTGGCAGAGAGGCACTTACTGTAGAGATGTTACGTTATCATCTGGAGGAGCAAGTGGACAAAGCTGAACATGAGCAAGGAAAAACAATAAACTACCACTTTTTTTCCTGCAGGTTCTCCTATGTGAGAACACAATATAGAATATTTAATCCCATTCTAAATTCATACTGTCAGTTTCACTAAATATTTTTTTTCATATTACACATGAATAATAGCAATCTTTTAATAAAAATTACTGAGTTTTCCATAGAAAAGGTCTCTAATTGCATACAAACTATATAGATGCTAAAACTGCTATAAATTGAAATACATAGAGGGGCCAGCACTGTGGCATAGCAGGTAAAGCCACTGCCTGCAGTGCCGGCATCCCATATGGGCACCGGTTCAAATTCTGGATGCTCCACTTCTGATGCAGCTCTCTGCTATGGCCTGGGCAAGCTGTAGAAGATAGCCCAAGTCCTTGGGTCCCTGCAGACCTGGAGGAGGCTCCTGGATCCTGGCTTCAGATCAGCTCAGCCAATTGGAGAGTGAGCCAGCAGATGGAAGACCTCTCTCTCTCTCTGCTTCTCCTTCTCTCTCTGTGTAACTCTGACTAAATAAATAACTCTGACTAAAGTAAATCTTTTAAAAAAGAAATATATAGAAATGTTTCTGTATACTCAGATTTTGGCAAAGAAGATTGAAGAAGGGGGTTAGAAACATAAATTGGTAAGGGCTCTTTGCTAAAGAGCTTAGGAGAGTGAACTCTAAGATGTCTATCTCAACTCGTTCGTTAAGTAATAGAAGTCTGAGAGGCCTTATGTGATTACAAAATGTTCCTTCTTTTTCTCAAATATAAAAAACAAAACTACAAAAACATAAAAAAAATAAAATTATCTGGTTTTGCACTTGTTCATTTTTCTAAACTAGGCATACACCTTTCAGTACTGACAAGAAGGCTGGCGTCACATTTGGGCAATGTCTCAAGAGCTGTCTGAAGACTCACTGAACATCAAGTCTGTGAAAACACGTTTCCTTCTCAATGGAAATATAATCACCCCCTGATGTTCTTCAAATGAAACAGAGTTCTGATCTGAAAATCAGATGGTTTATAGTATTAGGAAGAAAACAATAAGTTTGAAAGTATAATCAATTGGAAAGCAAAAGGAAAAGCCTTAGAAAACATTTATCTCAAGAACTTGGTGCTGAGGATAATCTCAAATTCATTTAGTGCATTTTGTTAAAGAAAAAAAAAACTTGAAAGGATAAATCCTTCTTACAGTGTATTTTTCCTTATAAAACATGAACTGAAGTTACTGGTAATAAACAGTGACTGTTTCAATGTTAGGGTTCATTATTAACAATGTCAAAACATGACAGCAGCAATCTTTAAGAACCCAAATTAGACCAAGATAGGACTACAAAAAATCTGATGTTTCCATTGGTAAAGTGCCCCTTTTCTTATTTTAAATGAAAAGAAAATTAATTAATCATCAGCCACTAGCAACCATCATTTTGAGAGGTCTTTTAGGGCAAAAATTGAATAGTATGAAGAGGTTTACAAAAATAGATTAAGAACTAATACTGTAATTTTTTCTCAATTCAGTTTTGATAAATTGTACCTAATCATACAAAATCATACAAAAAATACCCCAAATTCAAACTTGATATAAAAAAGGGAGATATGAAATAACTCAGCGAGATGACAGATCAGACAAAATATAGGAATGAAAAAATTTTACACAGGGCACTTATTTCATGTCCAGATGTAAAAACCATTTTCCACTGACAGCTTACCTTCTTCCCATAAGCAATCACAGATTCTGAGTGGATCATGCAGTACAAAGCCACAGCAGTGAAATCTTCTTCTTTGATGCAACATAAAACAGTTCTATCTTTTCCTTATTAAAATGCCCACTGGTTGTCTATTTTTCTTTATCCCACTTATTTACATTCACAAGTTAACAAACAGTGTCAACAATTATTGTCGTGAACCAAGGGTATTGCTGGATGAGAGGCTGTATAAGACATACTTACTGATTGACTCAGAAGGTTTATTGAGTTCAACCCTCACTCCTTTTTCACCTGTTAGATATTTTATTTTAGCTCCTGCTCTCTCATCTGCATCAAAATACCCAACAGTTATTGTGTCCTTTGCGGCATATGGTGGTTGTACTTCATGAGGGCTGCGAGGGTCAGACCAGAAAAATAGCAGTCTATCAAATTTGAGTTCAATGTCAGAAAACTGGGCTTTGCCTTCTGGAAAATTCGAAGTATACCTCCACTTACCTTAGCACCCCACTCTTTATTAAGATAATATATACATGTCACACATCTCCCATCTCCATTTGGATTATCAACATACCACACATAACCTGTTCCATTGCCTGGATAACAGGCAACCATGGCTTTCGTCCGGCCATTGATTTTGTAGTTGCCCAGCTTCTCGTTACAGTGGCGGATCTGGTTGTCCATGCTGCTCATCAGCAGCCCAGTGGTTTCACAGCCGGGCTTCTTGCCCTCGATCCAGGTGATCTTATCCCTTCTGATGTCCTAGGAGGAGTCGCTCTTCGGGCTAACCAGCTGGCCATCTGTGAACCTGCCTGTGCAGTGCAGGGCGAGCATCTCGTCACCTATCTTGCCCAGGAAGTTGTCCACTACACAGATGCCACGCTTGTTCATGCAAGGCAGCGCCAGAAGCAGCTTCCTCGGCCCTTTGGGCTGCAGACTACACCTATGGCTTAGGCCCTCACTGAGCATGGGCTAAGCGGGTACAGGTTCGCCTTCTCCTGATACAGCGATGGCGGGTCAGCGGTTCCTCCTTCCCTGGCTCCACCTCTGCCGTAGCCGCCAGACCCTGGAGGCCCGGGTTTGCGCGAGGCGGGATGCAGCAAAGGCCTTGGCTGCATCTCCTGGCCTCTTGGGCTCTGGCCCCACCGGCCCTGGGCCGTGGCATTGTGGGAATGGCCAGGGTGCTGGTGCGAGCCTGCCCCGCGTCCAGAGGCGCCCTCTGGCCCTGGCACAGGAGCTCCTGCTTGTTCCAATCCTGGCGCTGGTGCTGTGGCTGCAGCACAGCAGGTTCTGCATCTTCCGCAGAGCTCACAGTACTACCGGTCTCGCTTGCTGCTCGGGCTCCACCGGCCAGGCCAGCCGCTGTCATTGCCCATGGAGGAGGCAATGGTGGTGGAATAGGAGAGATGGGGGCTGGACAGCCTAGTCCAGGGCCAGGGAGCAGGGAGAGAGGCAGGGAACGTTTTTGCGCCATGAACCCACCGCCCCTCTACTCCAGCAAGCCAGCGCCCCCGCCCTCAGCCAGGCCGCTTTCTCGTCCTTGGGGGCGGCCCCGCAGCGCCAGCGGCTGCTTCAGCGCCTCATTGCGCACAGGCTGAAGGTGTACGGCCTGCGTGGGTACGAGGATCTCCACTCTGGGCGCGCTAGACCAGCAGCTTTCCAGTCTGCCGCCTCAGCATCCAGGGCGGCCGGGCCCAGCTTGTGGAGCAGCGCAGGGAGTGCGGGCGCCACTCGCTCTGTGTGCTCTGCAGACACCACTGCTGGGTGGTGACCCTGGCGGGAGGAGGCAGAGCGAGAGCCGAGGGGAGCGCTGAGGGGATGCTGGCCGCGCACACGTTTGGCCCGCTCCTTCGATCTCCTGCACCCTGAGGAATGCGGCTGAGCCCTTGGTGATGGGCCCCTTCTGTGTCGGGATGGGCCGGGGACACCTAGAGACCATCGCGCTGCCACTCTGTGGTCTGCCAGAGGACACCCAGCGGGCAGACTCTCGAGCCCAGAGAGCAGGGGGCAGCGCAAGCTGTGCACACACTTGCTGAGAGAGGGCGCCGGCCTCGAGAGGGTCGCGGAGTGGTAGACTCGTAATCATGGCTGCTATTCGTTTAGGCTGACTCAGGTTGTGCTAGGGGCGCTCCTAGACACTGGGTTGCAAAGTGTCCATTGAGAAGGAAACGGAAATTCATAGAAGTAAAGCAACTTGTCCAAGGTCACGCAGAACTGGGACTCAATCCAGGAATCAACTTTGTTAGATTCCAAGGCTGTTTTTCCCATTACACCATGTGGCTTCTGCTTGAAGAAAGTTAATCAAAGAGCCTCAAAGCAGGCATTTGGTCTAATAGTTAAGACACCTCTGTCCCACACCTAAGTGCCTAGGTTTGAAGCCCGGCTCCAGCTCCAGACTCTAGCTTCCAACTAATGCAGACCCTGGGAGGCAGTGGTCATAGTCCAAGTAATTGGATTCCTGCCAACCATGTAGGAGACTTGGATTGTGTTGCTGGCTCTTGGTCTTTCACTTTTAGAAGTTACATATTCTGTCTTCAGGAGTGTGCATCCGTGGTGAGGTAGGTGCGACTCCTTGCGGACGTGAGGTCCCCCCATTCATTTATATTTAAGATTAATTAATTTACTTAAAAGGGTTACACAGAAAGAGAAAGAGAGGCAGAGAGAGAGAGATGCCTTTCATCTGCTGGCTTACTCTCCAACTGACCACACTGGCCACAGCTGTGCCAATACAAAGCCAGGAGCCAGGAACCAGGAGCTTCCTCCAGGTCTCCCACATGGGTGCAGGGGCCCAAGGACTTGGGCCATCTTCTACTGCTTTCCGAGGCCATAGCAGAGAGCTTGAGCAGAACTGGAACAACTGGGTCTTGAACTGGTGCCCATATGGGATGCCGGCACTGCTGGCTGAGGCTTCACCTGCATGCCACAGCACCGCCCTCCCATTCAATTTTAATACATGAGTACTCAGTAACTTGTGAATTATGTTTCTAATTACCACATAGTAATTATCTATTAGCTACTAAAAACAAACTCAATAAGTTTTCAGTATTCTTGAATTTATCACATTACTGATGCACTTTGTTGGCTTTGAACAAACTAATGTGACATTTATGTCTGTTTGACATTTTATCACAAGTTTACTAATAACCATATCTATTTCACCAAACTGGTAAAATAAGTACAAGAATTAAAAGCACATCTATGAGCCAGCACTGTGGCATTAGCAGGTAAAGCCATTGCCTACAGTGCCAGCATCCCATATGGGTTCGAGTTCTGGCTGCTCCACTTCCAATCCAGCTGCCTGCTAATGCACCGGGAAAAGCAATAGAAGATAGCCCAAGTGCATGGGTCTCTGCACCCACGTTGTAGATCCAGAAGAAGCCCCAGGCTCCTGGTTTTGGATTGGCCCAGCTCTGGCCATGGTGGCCATTTGGGGAGTGAACCAGTGGATGAATTATCTACCTCACTCCCTCTCTCTCTTTCTCTCTTTCTCTGCCTCTCTATAACTCTGCATTTCAAGTAAATAAAAAAATGTAGCCATAATTTTTAAAATGTTATTATGTAAAACTGGCAAGGAATTGAAAAATCCATAATGAACCACTCTGCAGTTACTTTAGTAGATAATGCTCGAAGATAAAAGGAAGCATTAGGCCAGCGCCATGGCTCAATAGGCTAATCCTCTGCCTTGCGGTGCTGGCATACTGGGTCCTAGTCCCGTCGGGGTGCCGGATTCTGTCCTGGTTGCCCCTCTTCCAGGCCAGCTCTCTGCTATGGCCCGGAAAGGTAGTGGAGGATGGCCCAAGTCCTTAGGCCCTGCACCCCATGGGAGACCAGGACAAGCACCTGGCTCCTGGCTTCAGATCAGTGCGATGCGCCGGCCGCGGTGGCCATTGGAGGGTGAACCAACGGCAAAAGGAAGACCTTTCTCTCTGTCTCTCACTGTCCACTCTGCCTGTCCAAAAAAAAAAAAAAAGCATTAAACCTGTTGCTACAGAAACAGACTGATATTCTCTCAGAATCTATCTTCCCTTTTTGCTATATAATCATAATTTCTACCAGATTAACATTAATTAAAAGTTTATAAAAAAATTAGGACAACACTCCTCATGTAAACTGGCCTGTATTCCTGTGTTTTAGTTTTGTTTCTCATACTATGATGCTTGTTTTTTGGGAATGATGAATGATGGACTCATATATACTCTTATATAACTCACCGGGTTGTCATTTTCCTATTTCTTTTCCATTTTAGTATTTTCTAACATTCCACTTTATGGGTTACTATGTTGATGTTGCCTGAATACAACATTTAAACATCTACATTTTGTGTATGCATACACAGGAATTTGTAAATGTATATATATTTTTGTGTGCACATATGAGAGACAGCATAGAATAATATTATGAGGAATCCTAACCCTCATTTCAAGCATTAAGCCCTCCTCTGACCTGGATTCATTGAGGCAGAGCACTGGGACTTCTCACTGTAATGGGCTGAACTGACTTTCCCAAAAGTGAATATCTTGCACCCCTAACCTCCAATGTGATTGTTTCTACATACAGGACCTTTAAAGATATAACAGAAGGAAAATGATATCAAGTGTGAGGCCCTAATCCAGATTCATAACTGTCCTTATAAGGAGAGCCACCAGGTATTCACATGGACAGAGGAAATACCATGTGAGCACACAGCAAGTTGCTGGCTGACTGGAAGCCAGGGAGTGAGGTCGCAAAAGTAACCAAGCCTGCAAACACCTTGATCTCAGACTTCCAATGTGCAGGACTATGAGAAACAACATCTGGTGAATTAAACCATCCCATTTGTTGTAATGTGTCATGGTGACTTTGGCAAAGTGATATACCCAATCCCTACCTGCTTAAATTGCACCCACCCAGAAGCTCCACAAAAAGATTTTTCAAAAAAAATATAGAAATTAAAAAATGTGTTTTTAGGTGCCCAGATGCCTAAATGAGAAAAAGAAATAAAATGGATGATAAATAAAACATTAGAAATATGTCCATTAAATTCTAGATATCAGAGAAAGTGAAAGAAAATTAAAAAATGAATAAATTATTCTTGTGTATATGCATGTGTTTTTGAAAAGCCCATACTTTGATCCAAGTAGAAATTATAATGCTTAATGATATAATAGCAGATTTAAAAGGACACTGATGGACTTTGGTGTTTCCACAGCACAGTGTCTAAATGAACTTTTGAGACCAGCATTGTGGCCTAATGGGTTAAGCCAGAGCCTATGATGCAATCATCCCATATGGATGCAGGTTCAACCATTGGCTGCTCCATTTCCAATCCAGCTCCCTACTAATGTGCCTGGGAAAGTAATAGAGGATGGCTCAAGATCTTGGGCCCCTGCATTCATTTGGGAAACCCAGATGAAGCTCATGGTTCCTGGCTTCAGCCTGGCCCAACCCTGGTCATTGCAGCCATTTGGGCAATGAACTAGCAGATAGAATATCTTTCTCCATCTCTGCCTCTGTATCTGAACCTCTCTCTTCCTTCTTCCCTCCCTTCCTCCCTTTCCCTCTCACTGGGGCTGTAAGAGGGAGATGAGCTCAGAGCTCGGGCATGGGCAGTCCCAGCAGGGCCTCCTGAGGCTGGACGGACACGCCCGGGGGCCCACAGCTGTTGCCTGCAGGACCGGAGTCTGGGCACTCCTCCGTTCCCGAGCGCCTCCTGGGTTCCCGCAACCACCCTTGGGCTGGGATGAGGTGCCACCTTGTGCATGGAAGCCCCGCACACAGGCAAGAAGCCCCCTAGGCCAACGGCCATGCCCGATCCTACAGCCTGCCCTGCCAGCTGCAGCCACAGAGACGGGAGGTCTGAGTTGGCAGCCCCCACTCCCGAAGCCTCCGCTGGCAGTTCATCAAAGGGCTAGAGCCGGCTGCGCCTCAGCAGCCTCCCTCCCTCTGGCCGGGCACTGCAAGACACACACCCAATTGTGTCCCCTGTGCTCCTGGAGGCCAAAGCCTGTTTTGGGTTTTAGAGTGGGCGGGCCCCCCTCAGCTTCCGTAGGCCATTCACCCACGGAGCCTGCCAGACCCCTGAACTAGGAGGCTACCCAGGTGGTGCTGCCAACTGACCCCAGGTGCTAGCTAGAGGCAGCAGCCGGCAGGGTAGGGGTGAGCACACATACCTGCAAGTGTCCCTGGGCCACACACACTGACTACCCTGCCTCGCTGAGTTGCAAATGAGCCCTCACTGAATCCTCGACCTAGGGGCTTGTGGGTGGGGCTGACCCAGGGTGGGAGGGTGGGGAGGGCTGCTGCTGGCACACACCCACTCCTGAAGCCCACTGGGGTGGTCCAAGGGAGATGAGCTCTGAGCTCAGGCACGGGCTGTTCCAGCAGGGCCTCCTGAGGCTGGACGGACACGCCCGGGGTCCCACAGGTGTTGCCTGCAGGACCGGAGTCTGGGCACTCCTGCGTACCTGAGTGCCGACTGGGTTCCCACCACCACCCTTGGGCCAGGATGAGGTGCCAATTGTGCGTGGAAGCCCCGCACACAGGCAAGAAACCCCCTAGGGCCACGGCCGCCCCCGACCCTGCAGCCTGCCTGGCCGGCTGCAGCCAGAGACGGGAGGTCTGAGTTGGCAGCCCCCACTCCCGAAGCCTCCGCTGGCAGTTCCCCGAAGGCCTGGAGCCGGCTGCGCCTCAGCAGCCTCCCTGCCTCTGGCCGGGCACTGCCAGCCACACACCCACTTGAATCCACTGTGTCCCTGGAGGCCTCAGTGCGTTTTGGGTTTTGGAGCGGGCGGACCCCCCTCAGCTTCCGTAGGCCATTTGCCTGCAGAGCCTGCCAGACCCCTGGCTCTAGGAGGCTGCCCAGGCGGCGCTGCCACCTGACCCCAGGTGCTAGCTAGTGGGAACTTTGGCAGGGGGGGGGTAAGAAAACACACCTGCAGGTGTCACCAGGCCACACACAGATTGACTGACCTGCCTCCGCAGATTGCAAATGAGCCCTCCTGGAATCCTCGTCCTAGGGGCTTGTGGTCAGGGCCGACGCACGGTGGGTGAGTGGGGAGGGCTGCTGCTGGCACACACCCACTCCTGAAGCCCACTGGGGCGGTACAAGGGAGATGAGCTCAGAGCTCGGGCACGGGCTGTTCCAAGAGGGACTCCTGAGGCTGGACGGACACACCAGGGGGCCCTGGGGTGTTGCCTTCAGGACGGGAGTCTGGGCACTCCTGCATCTACAAGCACCTCCTGGGTTCCCGCCACCACCCTTGGGTGGGATATGGTGCCACCTTGTGCGTGGAAGCACCGCCCACAGGCGAGAAGACCCCTAGGCACACAGCCGCATCCGACGCTGTAGCCTGCCTGGACGGCTACAGCCACAGAGACGGGAGGTTTGAGTTGGCAGCCCCAACTCCCGAAGCCTCCACTAGCAGTTCCCCGAAGGGCTGGAACCGGTTGTGCCTCAGTAGCCTCCCTTCCTCTGGCCAGGCACTGCAAGACACACACCCACTTGTGTCCCCTGTGTCCCTGCTGGCATACACCCACTGCTGAAGCCCACTGGGGTGGTAATAGGGAGATGAGCTTGGAGCTCGGGCACGGGCTGTCCCAGCAGGGCCTTCTGAGGCTGGACGGACACGCACAGGGGCCCTCAGGTGTTGCCTGAACGACAGGAGTCTGGGCACTCCTGCATCCCCAAGTGCCGCCTGGGTTCCTGCCACCAACCTTGGGTCGGGATGAGGTGCCACCTTGTGCGTGGAAGCCCCGCCCACAGGCAAGAAGCCCCCTAGGCCCACGGCCGCGCCTGAGCCTGCAGCATGCCTGGCCGGCTGCAGCCACAGAGATGGGAAGTCTGAGTTGGCAGCCCCCACTCCCGAAGCCTTCCCGGGAATTTCCACGAAGTGCTAGAGCCGGCTGCGCCTCAGCAGCCTCCCTCCCTCTGGCCGGGCTCTGCAAGACACACACACACTTGTGTCCCATGTGTCCCTGGAGGCCACAGTGCATTTTGGGTTTTGTAGTGGGTGGGCCCCACTTGGCTACCATAGGTCATTCGACCGTGAAGCCTGCCAGACCCCTGGCTCTAGGAACCTGCCCAGGCAGCGCTACCAACTGACCCCAGGTACTAGCTAGCAGCAGAAGCTGTTGGGGGGAGGGTGAACACACACACCTGCAGTGTCCCCGGGCCACACACACTGACTGCCCTGCCTTCCCGAGTTGCAAATGAGGCCTCCGGGAATCCTCGCCCTAGGGGCTTGTGGGTGGGACGGACAGCGTGGGTGTGTGGGGAGGGCTTCTGTTGGCACACACCCACTCCTGAAGCCCACTGAGGTGGTAATAGGGAGATGAGCTCGGAGCTCGGGCACGGACTATCCCAGCAGGGCCTCCTGAGACTGGACAGACATGCCCGGGGTCTCACAGGTGTTCCCTGCAAGTCTGGAGTCTGGGCACTCCTGCGTCCCCAGGCACCTCCTGGGTTCCTGCCACCAACCTTGGGCCGGGATGAGGTGCCACCTTGTGCGTGGAAGCCCCGCCCATAGGCAAGAAGCCCCCTATTCCCACGGGCCCCCCCGACCCTGCAGCCTGCCTGGCCGGTTACAGCCAGAGACGGGAGGTCTGAGTTGGCAGCCCCCACTCCCGAAGCCTCTGCTGGCAGTTCCCCGAAGGGCTGGAGCCGGCTGCGCCTCAGCAGCCTCCCTCCCTCTGGCCGGGCACTGCAAGACACACACACACTTGTGTCCCCTGTGTCCCTGGAGGCCGCAGCGCATTTTGGGTTTTGGAGCGGGTGGGCCCCCCTCGGCTTCCATAGGTCATTAGCCCGTGAAGCCTGCCAGACCCCTGGCTCTAGGAGGCTGCCCAGGTGGCGCTACCAACTGACCCCAGGTTCTTTTTATTGGCAGTGCCTTGTGGGGGGAGGGTGAGCACACACACCTGCGGGTCTCCCCAGGCCACACACACTGACTGCCCTGCCTCACCAGGTTGCAAATGAGCCCTCCAGGAATCCTCACTCTAAGGGATTACGGGTGGGGCCGACGAGGGTGGGGAGGGCTGCTGTAGGCACACACCCACTCCTGAAGCCCACTGGGGCGGTAATAGGGAGATGAGCTCGGAGCTCACGCATGGGCTGTCCCAGCAGGGCCTCCTGAGGCTGGACAGACATGCCCAGAGGCCCACAGGTGTTGCCTGCAGGACCGGAGGCTGGGCACGCCTGCATCCCTGAGTGCCACCTGGGTTCCCACCACCACCCTTTGGCTGGGATGAGGTGCCAGCTTGTGCGTGGAAGCCCCGCACACAGGCAAGAAGCCCCCTAGGCCCATGGCCGCACCCGACCCTGCAGCCTGCCTGGCCGGCTACAGCCACAGAGATGGGAGGTCTGAGTTGGCAGGCCCCCTCCCGAAACCTCCGCTAGCAGTTCACGAAGGGCTGGAGCTGGCTGCGCCTCAGCAGCCAGCCTCCCTCCCTCTGACCGGGCTCTGCAAGACACACACCCACTTGTGTCCCCTGTGTCCCTGCAGGCCGCAGCACGTTTTGGATTTTGGAACAGGCGAGCCCCCCTCGGCTTCCATAGGCTATTCGCCCGCGGAGCCTGCCAGACCCCTGGCTCTAGGAGGCTACCCAGGCGGCACTACCAACTGACCCCATGTGCTAGCTAACAGCAGCAGCTATTGGGGAGGGGTGAGCACACACACCTGCAGTGTCCCCGGGCCACACACACTGACTGCCCTGCCTCCCCAGGTTGCAAATGAGCCATCCAGGAATCCACGCCCTAAGGGCTTGTTGGTGGGGCTGACGTAGGGTGGGTAATGGGGAGGGCTGCTGTTGGCACACACCAACTCCTGAAGCCCACTGGGGTGGTAATAGGGAGATGAGCTCGGAGCTTGGGCATAGGCTGTCCCAGCAGGGCCTACTGAGTCTGGACGGACATGCCCAGGAGCCCACAGGTGTTTCCCGGGGGCCCTAAGGTGTTGCTTGCAAAACCAGAGTCTGGGCACTCCTGCGTCTCAAGCGCCTACTGGGTTCCCACCACCACGCTTTGGCCAGGATGTGGTGCCAGATGTGTGTGGAAGACCCGCCCACGGGCAAGAAGCCACCTAGGCCCACGGCCACGCTCGACCCTGAAGCCTGCCTGGCCGGCTACAGCCACAGGGACGGGAGGTCTGAGTTGGCAGCCCCCAATCCCGAAGCCTCCCCTGGCAGTTCCCCTAAGGGCTGGAGCTGGCTGCGCCTCAGCAGCCTCCCTCCCTCTGGCCGGGCACTGCAAGACACACACCCACTTGTGTCCCCTGTGTCCCTTGAGGCTGCAGTGTGTTTTGGGTTTTGGAGCGGGTGGGCCCCCCTCGGCTTACGTAGGTCATTAGCCCGTGAAGCCTGCCAGACCCCTGGCTCTAGGAGGCTGCCCAGGCAGCGCTCTAAACTGCCATCAGGTGCTAGTTATCATCAGCGGCCTGCAGGGGTGGGGGGTGAGCACACACACCTGCAGGTATCCCCGGGCCTCACACACTGACTGCCCTGCCTCCCCGGGTTGCAAATGAGCCCTCCTGGAATCCTCACCCTAGGGGCTTGTGTGAGGGGCCTACACAGGGTGGGTGTTTGGGGAGGGCTGCTGCTGGCAAACACCCACTCCTGAAGCCCACTGGGGCGGTCCAAGGGCGAGGAGCTCGGAGCTCAGGCACGGGCTGTCCCAGCAGGGCCTCCTGATTGTGAACGGAAACGCCCGGGGGCCCTCAGGTGTTGCCTGCAGGACCAGAGTCTGGGCACTCCTGCATCCCAGCACCTCCTGGGTTCCTGCCACCAACCTTGGGCCGGGATGAGGTGCCACCTTGTGCGTGGAAGCCCTGCCCACAGGCAAAAATCCCTCTATTTCCACGGGCGCACCCGATCCTGCAGCCGCCCTGGCGGGAAGCAGCCACAGGGATGGGAGGTCTGAGTTGGCAGCCCCCACTCCCGAAGCCTCCGCTGGCAGTTCCCCGAAAGGCTTGAGCAGGCTGCGCCTCAGCAGCCTCCCTCCCTCTGGCCGGGCACTGCAAGACACACACCCACTTGTGTCCCCTGTGTCCCTGGAGGCCGCAGCGCATTTTGGGTTCTGGAGCGGACGGGCCCCCCTCGGCTTCCGTAGGCCATTCACCGTTGGAGCCTGCCAGACCCCTGGTTCTAGGAGGCTGCCCAGGCGGCGCTGCCAATTGCCCAAAGTTGCTAGCTAGCGGCAGCGGCCGGCCACGGGGGGGAGCACACACACCTGCAGGTTCCCTGAGCCACACACACTGACTGCCCTGCACCCTGGGTTGCAAATGAGCACTGTTGGAATCCTCGCCCTAGGGATTGTGTGAAGGGCCGACGCAGGGTGGGTGTTTGGGGAGGGCTGCTGCTGGCACACACCCACTCCTGAAGCCCACTGGGATGGTCAAAGGGAGATGGGCTCAGAGCTCGGGCACGGGCTGTCCCAGCAGGGCCTCCCGCGGCTGCACCGGTACAGCTGTGGGCCCTCAGGTGTTGCCTGCAGGACCGGATCTGGGCACTCCTGCGTCCCCGAGTGCCTCCTTGGTTCCCGCCAACACCCTTGGGCCTGGATGAAGTGCCACCTTGTGTGTGGAAGCCCCGCCCACAGGCAAGAAGCCCCCTAGGCCCACGGGCGCACCCAATACTGCAGCCTTCCTGGCCGGCTGCAGCCACAGAGACGGGAGGTCTGAGTTGGCAGCCCACACTCCCGAAGCCTCTGCTGGCAGTTCCCCGAAGGGCTGGCGCCAGCTGCGGCTCAGCAGCCTCCCTCCCTCTGGCCAGGCACTGAAAGACACACACCCATTTGCATCCTCTGTGTCCCTGGAGGCCGCAGCTCACTTTGGGTTTTGGAGCGGGCGGGCCCCCCTTGGCTTCCATAGGCCATTCATCCACGGAGCCTGCCAGACCCCTGGCTCTAGGAGGCTGCCCAGGCGGCGCTGCCAAGTGACCCCAGGTGCTAGCTAGCGGCAGCGGCCGGCCACGGGGGGAGCACACACACCTGCGGGTGTCCCCGGGCCACACACACTGACTGCCCTTCCTCACCAGGTTGCAAATGAGCCCTCTGGGAATCCTTGCCCTAGGGGCTTGTGGGCAGGGCCAACACAGTGTGGGTGGGTGGGGAGGTCTGCTGCTGGCACACACCCACTCCTGAAGCCCACTGGCACGGTCCCAGGGAGATGAGCTCTCAGTTCGGCACTGGCTGTCCCACCAGGGCCTCCTCAGGCTGGATGGACATGCCCGGGGGCTCTCAGGTGTGCCTGCAAGACCGGAGTTGGCACTCCTGCATCCCCGAACACCTCCTGGGTTCCTGCCGCAACCTTGGGCTGGGATGAGGTGCCACCTTGTGTGTGGAAGTCCCACCCACAGGCAAGAAGCCCCCTAGGCCAACAGCTGCGCCCGACCCTGCAGCCTGCCTGATGGGCTGCAGCCAGAGACAGGAGGTCTGAGTTGGCAGCCCCCACTCCCGAAGCCTCTGCTGGCAGTTCCCCGAAGGGCTGGAGCCAGCTGCACCTCAGCAGCCTCCCTCCCTTGGGCCGGGCCCTGCAAGACACACACACACTTGTGTCCCGGAAGGCCGCAGCGCGTTTTGGGTTTTGGAGCGGGCGGGCCCCCCTTGGCTTCCATAGGCCATTCATCCACGGAGCCTGCCAGACCCCTGGCTCTAGGAGGCTGCCCAGGCGGCGTTGCCAACTGCCCCCAGGTGCTGGCTAGCGGCAGCGGCCGGCCATGGGGGGAGCACACACCCCTGCATGTGTCCCCGGGCCACACACACTGACTGCCCTGCCTCCCCGGGTTGCAAATGAGCCCTACAGGAATCCTCCCCTAGGGGCTTGTGGGTGGGGCCGACACAGTGTGGGTGTGTGGGGAGGGCTGCTGTAGGCACACACCCACTCCTGAAGCCCACTGGGGTGGTCCAAGGGAGATGAGCTCGGAGCTCGGGCACTGGCTGTCCCAGCAGGGCCTCCTGAGGCTGGACGGAAATGCCTGGGGGCCCTCAGGTGTTGCCTGCATTCCCGGGGGCCGGCCCTCCTGCATCCCCGAGCACCTCCTGGGTTCCCGCCACATCCCTTGGGCCGGGATGAGGTGCCACCTTGTGCGTGGAAGCCCTGCCCACAGGCAAGATGCCCCCTAGGCCCACAAGCGCGCCCGACCCTGCAGCCGCCCTGGCCGGCCGCAGCCACAGGGATGGGAGGTCTGAGTTGGCAGCCCCAACTCCCGAAGCCTCCGCTGGCAGTTCCCCAATTGGCTGGTGCCGGCTGTGCCTCAGCAGCCTCCCTCCCTCTGGCCGGGCACTGCAAGACACACACCCACTTGTCTCCCTGGAGGCCGCAGCGCGTTTTGGGTTTTGGAGCGGGCGGGCCCCCCTCTACTTCCATAAGCCATTCGCCTGCGGAGCCTGCCAGACCCCTGGCTCTAGGAGGCTGCCCAGGCGGCGCTGCCAACTGCCCCCAGGTGCTAGCTAGCGGCAGCGGCCGGCGGGAGTGGGAGCACACAAACTTGCCGGTGTCCTCGGGCCACACGGGACTGGAAGAGGAGCAACTGGGACAGAACCTAGTGCCTCAACTGAGACTGGAACCCAGTGTGCTGGTGCTGCAGGCAGAGGATTAACCTAGTGAGCTGTGGCGCCAGCCAAATTATTCCATTTTTTTGAAACATTTATCAATGACATAAACTATAGTCAGAGCCAAAGACAATTCTCTAGTCTTTGCTTTACTTGAATATTTTGCCATCTTAAATATTTATATACTTGGCCGGCACCATGGCTTAACAGGCTAATCCTCCACATTGCGGCGCCGGCACACTGGGTTCTAGTCCTGGTTAGGGCACCAGATTCTATCCCAGTTACCCCTCTTCCAGGCCAGCTCTCTTCTATGGCCCTCGAAGGCAGTGGAGAATGGCCCAAGTCCTTGGGCCCTGCACCCACATGGGAGACCAGGAGAGGCGCCTGGCTCCTGGCTTCGGATCAGCATGATGCGCCTGCCGCAGCGGCCATTGGAGGGTGAACCAACGGCAAAAAGGAAGACCTTTCTCTCTGTCTCTCTCTCTCACTATCCACTCTGCCTGTCAAAAAAAAATTTATATACTTGAGAAAGAAGTAGATGGAAATATATTGAGACTTTTTTTAAAAAAGATTTTATTTATTTGAGAGGCAGAGTTACAGGGAGAGGAGAGAAAGAAAAGTCTTTTTTTTATTTTTTTGACAGGCAGAGTAGACAGTGAGAGGGAGAGAGAGAAGAAGGTCTCCCTTTTTGCATTGGTTCAGCCTCTAATGGCTGCTGTGGCCAGCAGGCTGCAGCCAGCACACCACACTGATCCAAAGCCGGGAGCCAGGTGCTTCTCCTGGTCTCCTATGCGGGTACAAGCCCCGAGCACTTGGGCCATTCTCCACTGCACTCCCGGGCCACAGCAGAGAGCTGGGCAGGAAGGGGGGCAACCGGGACAGAATCCAGCACCCCGACCGGGACTAGAACCTGGGGTGCCAGAGCTGCAGATGGAGGATTAGCCTATTTAGCTGCGGTGCCGGCCCCAGAAAAGTCTTCCATCCACTGGTTCACTCTCCAAATGGCCCAAGCTGCTGGAGATGGGCTGATCCAAAGCTAGAAGCTTCCTCTGGGTCTCCCAGGCCATAAACAGAGAGCTGCATCAGAAGAAGAGCAACTGGGGCCAGTGCTGTGGCTTAGTAGATTAAGCCTCTGCCTACAATGCTGGCATCCCAAATGGGCACCAATTTAAGTCCCAGCTGCTCCCTTAATGATCCAGCTCTTTGCTGTGACTTGGGAGAGCAGTAGAGGATGGCCAAAGTCTTCAGGCCACTGCATCCACATGGGAGATCTGGAAGAAGCTTCTGGCTCCTGGCTTTGTATTAGCCTAGCTCCAGTTGTTTGTGACCATTTTGGGAGTGAACCAGTGGATAGAAGACCTTTCTTTCTGTCTCTCCATCTCTGTAACTCCACTTTCAAATAAACAAACAAATAAATAAATAAATCTTAAAAAGAAGAAGAATAGCATCCAGGAACACATACTGTTGCCCATGTGAGATGCTGGCACCATGGGTGTAGTGTTAGCCTACTATGCCAGAGAGAGAGAGAGAAAGAGAGAGAGAGAGAGAGAGAGAGACCTTTAATCCACTGATTCATACTTCACATGCCCACAGTAGCCAGGCTGGAACAAAGTCATAGCTGAGAGCCAAGAATGTAGTCCTGGCCTCTCATTTGAGATGCAGAAGCCTACTTGCTTGAGTTGTCAGCACTGACTTCTGGTGTCTAGATTTGCAAAAATCTAGAATTAGGAGCCAGTGCTGGAAGCACAGCCAGAAATGTTATTGTAGGACTAGGGCACTAGCCTAAATGACTGCCTCACTTCTAGAATCTTTTGCCTTGCCATAGTTGAAACTACTAGACAGCCTTCTGGAAGCCATCCTGTTTGTATCATGACATCACTGATGGTTTCTTCTCTTTTTACTGGTATCTTGTTGATTCCATGCTGCAATTCACCTTGACAGGTTTGACCCTATCTGGTCTGACATGTCTGTTTCCTTCAGCTTGTATTTCTTGCACAGCATGTATACCACTATATCTATGCCCTGTTGAGTGTTTATTTGTAGCTGTCCAAATGGCACCTCATGCCACACAATTCTAAATTGAAAACCTGGGCTGACATTGTGACATTGTGGTATAGTGGGTTAAACAGCTGCCTAGGATGCTAGCATCCCTTATGGGTTCTGGTTTGTTTCCTGGTTGCTCCACTTCCAATCCAGCTCCCTGCTTAGGGCCCCTGTGAAAGCAACAGAAGATGGTCCAAGTGCTTCGACACCTGCCACCCATGTTTGAGACCCAGATGAAGCTTCTGGCTGTTGGTTAGTCTGGCCCAGCTCTGCCTGTTACAGCTATTTGGAGACTGGAGCAACAACTGGAAGATCTTTCTTTGTCTTCTCCTCTCTCCCAAAACTATGTCTTTCAAAACAAATCAGTTAATCATTAAAAATAAATAAGATGAAAAACACATAATTTATTTTCTTTTTAAATATTGCTACCAAGTATCCTTGACCCAAATCATCAGAATGAAATTTTCCTGGAATGCTCTTCTATCTTTTTTCCCCAGGAACCTTTTAGTTAAGGAATACAAACTTCAAGCATTTCATAATTAAAACTTTAAGAAAACAGTGATTCTTCCAACCATACCCACCCTCCCACCCACACTCCTACACGCTTTCTTTCTCCTCCTATTTGCATTCTTATTTTTCACTAAGATCTATTTTCAAATAACTTTATACACATATGATTAATTGTACTAATTAAATATTTCAACAAATAATATGAAAAAAAAACTCTTCCTCAATAGTTGAGACAAGGGCTATTCAGTCATTGCTTCTCAAAGTGTAAATTTCATTTTTATAGATTACCTTAGGTGCTCTATTAGTTATCACAGATCAGGGAGGACATATGGTATTTGTCCTTTTTGGACTGGCTTACTTCACTAAGTATGATGTTTTCCAGTTTTATCCATTTTGTTACAAATTAAATGATGTTTTTAACCTTTGTCAGTATTCCATGGAGCACATATCCCATAAGTTCCTTTTTAAAAAATGATTTATTTATTTATTTTTTTAGCAAAATACTGATTTTAATTAAACATAATAAGGTAAACTCTAGGCATCATCATCTTCCAGCCTAAAAATTAGCAAAAACTGTTGAAACAAGGCACAGTTTTTTCTGCATACTTGTTCCGTGGCTCCAGTTACAAAAAAAAATAATAATAATAAAATAACTTTTAATGAAAATGTTGAACATAAAAATAGAAGTCTTAGGCCGGCGCCGCAGCTCAGTAGGCTAATCCTCTGCCTTGCGGCGCCAGCACACCAGGTTCTAGTCCCGGTCGGGACACCGATCCTGTCCCGGTTGCCCCTCTTCCAGGCCAGCTCTCTGCTGTGGCCCGGGAGTGCAGTGGAGGATGGCCCAAGTTCTTGGGCCTTGCACCCCATGGGAGACCAGGATAAGCACCTGGCTCTGCCATCGGAACAGCGCAGTGCGCCAGCCACAGCGCGCCAACCGCGGCGGCCATTGGAGGGTGAACCAACGGCAAAAAGGAAGACCTTTCTCTCTGTCTCCCTCTACTGTCCACTCTGCCTGTCCAAAAAAAAATAGAAGTCTGAGATTTTAAAAAAAGATGTATAAAAAGCCCCACAAAACTCATCAACGTTGTCTCTTATCCTACAAAATAGCACCAGTAAGAAGAGTAAAACGTGTTAAAAATCGTCACAGACAGCATTTCTGAAATGCAGCCTACTTAGCCTGGCCTCCCCTTCCTCTAAAAACATGGGATAAAAAAGGATTCTAAAATCTGCAGGGGAGGGGCAAGCTGCTGCTGTGCATCCCCTGGCCATCTCTTAGATGAGGGGAAAGTGAGAACCTGTGCTTTCGCCCCTGGCTGTAGGGGCAGAATGAGGCCTGAGGGTTGGGGTGGGGGGCATCATGTGGGAGGTCCCTCCTTCATGCCCCTCACACAGGGAGAGGGGACAGCCAGGACTTGTCTACACAATATGGCAGCTTATACAACACAACCAGCCCACCCCTTCCTGAGGTCCCCTGAGAGGTGTCCTGCACTTACTGGGAGGGACTTAGCTACAAGTGGCCCCTGCCCTTGGGTGTGTGGGGGAAAACAGCCCTGAACATGGTGATGACATCATCCCTGCTGACAGTCACCATTGTGGAAAATACAAAGGTCCTGACAGCAGCCTCCAGTCCTTGTACCCCTTGCAAGAGGAGAATGTGCCAGGTCAAAATCAAGACCGACATTTACATCCATTCCTGTTGCTAGCCCTAGAGACAACCCAGGCCCTGAAAAAGACCCTTCGCTACATGTCTCAGAACACGGAGGGGCAGGCTTTGTTAAAAATCCGGTTTACAGTCGCTGTCTTGAGCCATCTGCCAGCAACAACCCGAATATTGGAGAGCTGTCGGCACTGTGGTTTTGGTATCTTAGCCATCGTTTCCTCTGAGCGGTAACCCAGGCTGGGGGAGAAACTACCTACTTCAAGTTTTTAACATTTAGAAGTAAAAATGAGCACCGTGTGTGGCCGCTCTTAGCAGCCAGGTCTGAACTGTGCACAAGCAGGTGGCACCTTGCGGTCCCCTGGAAGAGACAGGGTCAGGTGGCTCTGCTCCCACCAAGCAGGAGAGAACTGAGGTACACGGTGAGACCCCACCAGCTGAACTGAGGCAGGGCAGAGCCTGGTGCTGCCCCTGCGTGCACCTGTGCGGGACTATTCACAGGCAAAGTAGTCCTTCAGTGGGGGATTTATTTATTATTTATTTGAAAGTCATAGTTACACAGGACAGGCAGAGAGAGAGAGTCATCCATCTGATGGTTCACTCCCCAATTGGCCGCAACAGCCAGAGCTGCACTGATCTGAAGCCAGGGACCAGGAGCTTCTTCCAGGTCTCTGATGTGGGTACAGGGGCCCAAGGACTTGGGCCATCTTTTACTGCTTTCCCAGGCCATAGCAAAGAGCTGGACTGGAAGTGGAGCATCCAAGACTCACCAAACCAATGCCCATAGGGATGCTAGCACTGCAGGCAGCCGCTTTACACACTACACCACAGCACCGGCCCTGATAATCTTTTTCATCTGTATTTCTCAGCATGGCACTGATTTTGGTAGAACTTAACCTTCAGGTCTCTCTTTTTTGCTTTCTTTGGACATTCATAGGCTTCCCAACTTTCCTTTTTTCTCATGGTAATCCAAATGATACTCATATTTTATGGTGTAATTCAATAGTCATAATGTTCCATGTTGCACTCAAATCCAGAATCTTGAATAATGCCAGGCCCCCTTGTTCTCCACAGGGGTAGCTACCCTTGGCCCCTAGACCCTTTCACAGAGAAATAAGTTATGTGCTTTCTGTGTACCCCATGTAGAGGCTTAGAGCATGGGGGGGAAATCATAGCAATCTGCCCATTTTGGGGGCAGAAGTAGGGAGAGACCTCTGAGTTCACACGAGACACTCTTCACGGAGGCCTTGATTATGCACCCTTGCTGCACATGTCTCTGCCCTCTGCAGCGTCCTTCCTCTGCAATCCCACTGTACCCATTGGCAAGGACTCTCGGGGTTAGATTGCTTAGGTGTTGTGTTTCCTCTGTATCACTCTTGGCCTCTCTACAGCTTAAACCCTCCATACTTTTTTGTCAGTAATGTTGCTTCTGACAAAATAAAAAATAGACTTAGATATATGTTTTCATAATTTTAGATGGGGTCAACTTTTTGAGACATGATGTTTTAATCTTGCCTTTTATGATTTTGAAAGCCATGTTTTATGTATATTTCATTCTCCTTTCCTTTGGCCAATTTTGAGCATTTGGAAGCATTTACTTGGGGTCTATTTAACCCATTCACATATTGAACAGTGTTGTCATTGCCATAACCTTCAGTTATCAGTTACTTGAGAGATGACAGATTGCTCTTGATTCCCAAAGGATTGCTTGTACTTTTTACAAGAACTGGAGGAGGCAACCTTAAACAATAATATATAAAATAAGAATACTCTCTGACTCCTATTACTTGTCCAGCGGTGGTCATGTTTCATCTTTTTTAATGATTCATTTATTAATTTGAAAGGAAGAGTTACAGAAAGAGAGAGAGATTCTATCTGCTGATTCATTACACAAATGGCTGCAATGACTGCTGCTATGACAGTCTGAAGCCAGGATTCTGGAAGAATCTTCCACATCTCCTATATGCATGCAGGGGACCATGCCCTTGGCTTATCTTCTGCTTTCTGAGATACCTCAGCAGGGAACTGGATTGGAAGTGGTGCAGAGAGGCTTGAACACGCACCTATATGGGATTCCAGTGTTGCTGGCAGTGGTTAACCTTCTATACCACAGTGATGGCTCCAATAATATTATTTTATTTTATTGAACCACCCAAATAGGAGTTTTCATGGGGATTCTTTGAGTCTTGCAGGTATAAATTGTGTGCAAGTAATAATTTTTTTCAAGATTTAAAGGTTAAGCTATAGCCTGAATCCAATATGGGTCTGGCTGCTCCACTTCTGATCCAGCTCTCCTAATGCACCTGGGAAGGCAATGGAAGATTGGCCAAATCCCTGGGACCATGTAGCCATGTGGGAGACCCAGCAGAGCCTCCTGATTCCTGGCTTCAGTTGATTCCAGCCCTGGCTTTTGCAACTGTTTTGGGAGTGAGCTAGCAGATGGAAGATCTCTCTCTGTATCTCACTTCCTCTCTCTCTAACCCTGACTTTCAATTAAATAAATATTTTTTACCAAAGAAATATTTTAAAATGTATTTTCTCAATGCCTTTGTTGATGATCATGAAATTTGTTTCAGTAGACCTCTGAATATCATGAAATATGACAGGGGTACTTCATAAATGTTTGGGAAATAGAATTGAGATGTAAGTTATTTTTTGGTGCTGCAAATCTTGAAACCATATATACTCAATAATTTTTTTTAAAAAAATGTATTTATTTGAAAGACAAGAGTTACAGAGAGGGAGAGCCAGAGGGAAGAGAAGTCTTCCATCCACTGGTTCACTCCCCAAATGGCCACAAGGGCAAGACCTGGATCAATCTGAACTCAGGGGCTAGGAAATTTTCCAGCTGTCCCATGTGGGTGCTGGGCCCCAAAGACTTGACCATCTTCCACAGCTTTCCCCGTCCATAACAGAGAGCCTATTGGAAGTGGAGCAGTCAGGACTTGAACCAGCACCCATAAGGGATGCTGGCACTGCAGGCAGCAGCTTTACCCACTATGCCACATAGCTGGCCCCAGATTTTTTAATATTGAGATTTTCATTATCCCTGGAATAAACATTAAAATTCCTTCTCTCCTGTCCTTTTTTTATTATGTCCTTCCCTACCAGTAGGTGTCAGAGTTTCCTCAGATCCTGTTCACATTCCTTTTCACATTATGTTATCCTGTTCTTTATATTTCATTCACTCTGATCACTGATATTCTGCTACTTAATCTCTACACTGAACTCTACCTCATGTTTCTAGTTGCATTTTGTTGATCCTGACATAATTAACAACAGAAACTTCAAACACAATGTGTCCAATTTCAGTCTCATGTCTTTTCATCATATTCTTGCTGATTTTTTTTCCCAATTTCAACATCCTATGCCAGTGCCCACGCAGTCTTTCATACATACATCATGGAATTGAACTCCACTTTTGATCCTTTGCCCAGCCAATTATAACTGAATTGTGTTCTTGTTTCCTGTCTTTTTTTTTTTTTAATTTTTGACAGGCAGAGTGGACAGTGGAGGGAGACAGAGAGAAAGGTCTTCCTTTTTGCTGTTTGTTCACCCTCCAATGGCCACCGCGGTAGGTGCGCTGTGGCCGGCGCACCACGCTGTTCCGATGGCAGGAGCCAGGTGCTTATCCTGGTCTCCCATGGGGTGCAGGGCCCAAGGACTTGGGCCATCCTCCACTGCACTCCTGGGCCACAGCAGAGAGCTGGCCTGGAAGAGGGGCAACCGGGACAGGATCAGTGCCCCGACCGGGACTAGAACCCAGTGTGCCGGCGCCGCAAGGCGGAGGATTAGCCTACTGAGCCACGGCGCCGGCTGTTTCCTGTCTTTTCTGTTCAGTATTCTTACTACTATATCTAAAGGTTAGTGGTCATGTCTCTTTTTGATTTCTCCTCTAATTCTTCCTCTCTATGACTCCATTCTCTTTCCAGAGTTTGGCTCTTAAAATGCAAATCTTCTGAGGGTCGGTGATGTGACATAGGTTAAGCCTCTGAGTGTGGTACCAGCATCCCATATGGGTTCCCATTTGTGTCCCAACTGCTCATCTTCTGATCTAGCTCTCTGTTTGTGTCCTGGAGAAATAGTAGAAGATGGCCCAAGTGCTTATGACATGCACCTACATGGGAAAGCTTGAAGGAGCTCTTGGCTCCTGGCTTCTAAGTGACTCAACTCTGGCCATTGAGGCCATTTGGGAGTGAAGGAGAAGATGGAAGACCTCTCTCTCTCTCACTGTCTCTCTCTCTCTCTCTCTCTCTCTCACTGTCTCTCTCTCTCTCTCTCTTTCTCTCTCTGTCTACAACAAAGCCATCCAGTCCTGGGCTTTTCTTTTTTTGGGAGGGAGTTTATTACTGATTCAATTTCTGTCTTGGTTATGGATCTGTTTCAGTTTTCTATGTCTTCGTGGCTCAATTTAGGTAGGTTTGTTGTGTCCAAGAACCTATCCATTTTCTAGGTTTCCCAGTTTGTTGGCATACAGCTCTTCATATAATTTCTGATGATTCTTTATATTTTTGGGTGTCTGTTGTTACAATTCCTTTTTCATCTCTAATTTTAGTGATTTAGGTCTTTTTTTTTTTTTTGGTTAGTTGGTCCAATGGTGTATCAATTTTGTTTATTTTTTCAAAAAACCAGTATTTGCTTTTGATTACTTCTGTGTAATCTTATGATCAGTTTTTGGAATTCCATTCCTTGATCTTCTTCCATCTCATCATCTTCACAATGTAGTACTGAAATGCTGTTCTTTTGGGGGTGTCATGTTGTCTTTCTTATTGTTTCTTGAATCGGTTGGTTTGTTGTTTGGTATTTGCAAATTAAACTCTGCTGGGTTGAATATTATTTCATTCAAATATACTTGGAATCTCAGAATGTGATTTTATTCTGAAATAGAATCTTTGCATAGGTAAGTAACTAAACCAAGACCTTTCAAGATCAGAATGGGCCCTAAATTTAATGTGTTTTTTCTTAATATTTTTTATTTATTTGAGAGGCAGAGGCAGAGGTAGAGAGAGAAAGAGAGAGAGAGGGAGAGAGAGAGAGAGAGAGAGGTCTTCTACCTGCTGGTTTACTCCCCATATGGCCACAATGGCTAGAACTGTGCTGATCCAAATCCAGGAGCCAGGAGCTTCTTCCAGGTCTCCCATGTGGGGGCAGGGGCCCAAGGACTTGGGTCATTTTCTACTGATTTCCCAGGCCACAGCAGAGAGCTGGATCAAAAGTGGAGCAGCCAGCACTCGAAGTGGTGCTCATAAGGGATACTGGCACTGCAGGTGGAAGCTCCACCTGCTACACCACAGTGCTGGCCCCCAATATGTATTGTTTTTATAAGCAGGTCATATAGGGACCAGTGCTGTGACACAGAAGTTTAATCTCCACCTGTGGCACCAGCATCCCATATGGGCACCGGTTCTAGTCCCGGCTGCTCCTCTTCCAATCTAGCTCTCTGCTGATGGCCTGGGAAAGCAGTAGAAGATGGAGCAAGTCCTTGGGCCCCTGCACCCATCTGGGAGACTTGGAGGAAGCTCCTGACCCGTGGCTTTGGATCAGCCCAGCTCCAGCTGTTGCCACCATTTGGGGAGTCAACCAGCAGATGGAAGATCTTTCTCTCTGTCTCTGCTTCTCACTGTCTGTAACTCTACCTGTCAAATAAATAAAATAAAATATTAAAAAAAGAAAACCATATGAAGACACGCAGAAGAGAGATGTCATGACAACAGGGGCAGAAATTAGAGAGATACAGCTTCTAGCCACTAAATGCCAACGATTGCAGGCAATCATCAAAAGCTAGGTAAAGGCAAGGAGGCATTCTTCTCCAGAGCCATTAGAAGGAACTTGGCCCTGCCGACACGCTGATATCAGACTTCTGGCCTCCAGAACAGAAAAAGAATATATATTTATTCCACATTTTTACATGCCTATCCCATTTTAGTTGTTTTAAGTTACCTATTTTGTCATAATTTTATGGCAGCATAGGAAACAATACACATTCAAATGCTTCTATCTTTTACTCTGAAACATCAGATTCTGCATTTATTCACTAGCAAGGCATTAATCTTTCAGTCTGTCCTTCTCCAAGATAAATCTGCATTGCTTCAAACATTTTTGATGTAGCACAGTTACTACAACCTGGTTGATTCTGTATCCTGCAACTCTATGGAATTCATTTTTGGATTTAATAGTTTTTTTTTTAATTTTCCTTTTTAAAGATATATCTATTTTAGTCCAGCCACCACCTGCCATTCCGCTATACCATGTGTACACTGATTAGAGAGTCCTGGCTCCTCTACTTCCTATCCAGCTTCTTGCTAGTGCACTAGAAAATCAGGGGAAGATGGTTCAGGTGCTTGGGCCTCTGCAACCCATGCTTCTGGCTCTCCAGCCATGCCACTGTAGACATGTGGGCAGTGAACCAGGATCAAAGATCTCTCTATCTCCCTGTAACTCTGCCTTTCAAATAAATGAAAGAAATCTTGAAAAATATTTATTTGCTATGTTTGCTTGCTATAATATTATTTGAAAGGCAGTTACAGAGAGAGAGAGAGAGAGAGAGAGAGAGAGAGAGAGAGAGAGAGAGAGAATGAATCAGTTTTTCCATCTGCTGGTTCACTTCTGCAATAACCAGGGCTGGGACAGGCCAAAGCCAGGATCCAGGAGCTTCTTCCAGGTCTCCCACGTGGTTGCAGGGGCCCAGACACTTGGACTTTGGACCCAGGTGTATTACCTGAGAACTGGAATGGAAGTTGAGCAGATGGAACCCACACTGGTATCCACATGAGATGCTGTCATTACAGGAGGCCACTTAACCTCCTCTGCCACAGTGCTGGTCCCTATTTGTCTTAAAAGCAGGAGACTCTGAGATAGGCAGAGATAGATGGGGAAAGAGAGTGAGAATGCGAGTTTATTTCTTAAATGGCTACTACAACAGCCAGATCTTTGGCAGGCTGAAGCCAGCAACCAGAAAATACATCATTGTCTCTTACACTGGGTAACAGGCACATAAGGCTTGGACCATCCTCTGCTGCTTTCCCAGGCATATTAGCAAGAAACTAGATCAGAAGCAAAGTAGCTGGGATTAGAGCTGGTGCTCTGATATGGGATGCTGGCAACACAAACAATGGCTTGACATGCTGCACAATTCAGGACAATGAATAGCCTCTCATGGAATCATTAGGGCTTCTAAATAGCTAAGTTCCAGTTTTATTTCTTTTTGTCACTAATTGCTCCCACTACATGTTTCAGTCCTGTACACAATTGAGGTGATGAGAGCAGACATCCTTGTATTTTTGTTGTTACAGGAAATGTTTTTCTTTTTTTTAAGATTTATTTATTTATTCCAAAGTTAGAGTTACACAGAAAGAGGAGAGGCAGAGAGATAGAGGGGTCTTCCATCTGCTGGTTCACTCCCCAGATGGCTGCAACAGCTAGAGCTGTGCCATCAGAGGCCAGAACCCAGGAGCTTCCTCCAGGTCTCCCACATGGGTGCAGGGGCCCAAGAACTTGGGGCCATCTTCTACTGCTTTCCCAGGCCACAGCAGAGAGCTGAATCAGAAAAAA
The DNA here is from genome assembly GCF_033115175.1 of Lepus europaeus. Lineage (NCBI taxonomy): Eukaryota > Metazoa > Chordata > Mammalia > Lagomorpha > Leporidae > Lepus > Lepus europaeus. The sequence goes on along the minus strand of NW_026909276.1, from coordinate 9,949,743 downwards.
GCAGCTGGACTAGAACCAGCACCCATATGGGATGCCGACACTTCAGGCATTAATCATTCAGGCTTTAATCCATTGCACCAAGCGCTGGCCCTGGAAATGTTTATATTTTCAAGGAGTCAGGAGAAACAGAAAGAAATATTCCATGCTCTGGTTCATTCCTGATGGCTGCAGTGGCCAGCCTTGGGCCAGCCCAAAGACAGGGGCTTCTTTTGGGGCTCACATGGGTTACAGGGGCCTAAGCACTTGGAGAATCTCCTGCTGACTTTTCCTGGTCATTAAAAGGGAGCTTCATCAGAAGTGGAGCATCTGGGACATAAACCAATGCCATATGAGAGGTTGGCATTAGATGGTGACTTTACCAAGTATTCCACAATGTCTGCCTGAGAGGAAAAGTTTTCAAATTTTCACTGTTGACTGTGGTGAGCTTGTCATTTATGGCCTTTATTTTATTGAGATACATTTCTTTTTTAAAAAGATTTATTTATTATTTGAAAGTCAGAGTTACACAGAGAGAGGAGAGGCAGAGAGATAGAGGGAGGGAGGGAGGGAGGGAGGGAGGGAGGGAGGGAGGGAGGGAGAGGTCTTTCATCCAATGGTTCACTCCCCAGATGGCTGCAATGGCCTGAGCTGTGCCGATCCAAAGCCAGCAGCCAGGAGCTTCTTCTAAGTCTCCCACACAGGTGCAGGGGCCTAAGGACTTGGGCCATCTTCTACTGCTTTCCCAGGCCATAGCAGAAAGCTGGATAGAAAGTGGAGCAACCGGGTCTTGAACCAACACCCATATGGGATGCCAGTGCTTCAGGGCATGGTGTTAACCTGCTGCGCCACAGCACTGGCCCCTGAGATACATTTCTTGTACACTTAATCTCTTGACAGTTTTTTCCTTTATCAGGAAAACAGGAATTTCACCAAATGCTATTTTTGCATCAACTGGCATGATCACATGTTTTTTTCCATTTAAAAAATTTATTTTCATTTAATTTTTAAAAATATTTATTTATTTATTTATTTAATTTTTATTTATTTTTGACAGGCAGAGTGGATAGTGAGAGAGAGAGAGACAGAGAGAAAGGTCTTCCTTTTTGCCATTGGTTCACCCTCCAATGGCCTGCTGCGGCCAGCACATCTCGCTGATCCGAAGCCAGGAGCCAGGTGCTTCTCCTGATCTCCCATGCGGGTGCAGGGCCCAAGCACTTGGGCCATCCTCCACTGCCTTCCCGGGCCACAGCAGAGAGCTGGCCTGGAAGAGGGGCAACCGGGATAGAATCCGGCACCCCAACCGGGACTAGAACCCGGTGTGCCAGCGCCGCAAGGTGGAGGATTAGCCTGTTAAGCCACAGCGCTGGCCAAAATATTTATTTATTTAAAAAGCAGGTTTACAAAGAGACAGAGGCAGAGAGAAAAAGAGAGAGGGATCTTCCATCCACTGGTTCATTCCCCAAATGGAGATAATGATCAGAGCAGGACTGATTTGAGGCTAGGAGCCAGAAGCTTCTTCCAGGTGCCCCACATAGGTGCAGGAGTACAAGAGGTTGGGCCCTCTTTTGCTTATTTTCCAGGCCATAGTAGAGAGCTATGTCAGAAGTTGTGTAGCAGGCACCTATATGGAATGCTCTCCCTCTCCCTCCCCTTCTCCCCCACTCCCCCTCTCCCAGTTGGCAACTGGCCCCAAGATTTAATAATTTTTAACACTTTGCTATATGCAATTCATATGTCGATGTAATACATTCATGTTGCATCACACTTTTTTTAAAGAGTTATTTAATTTATTTGAAAGAGTTACAGAGAGAGGTAGATACAGAGAGAGAGGTCTTCCATCCGCTGGTTCACTCTCCAGATAGCCACAATGGCCAGAGCTGTGCTGATCTGAAGCCAGGAGCCAGGAGCCTCTTCTGGGTCTCCCATGCAGGTTCAGGGGCCCAAGGACTTTCTCACAAGTGCATATTGTCATGTAGCTCAACAGTAGCAAGTGCAACATAACTACTTGGCCTGAGCACATAACTTAACTACTTAACACACTTATCAATATCACTAATATCACTATCAGTAATATAATTAATATCACTTAGTATAACTTATAGCTGACTTAACACACTTGCTGAATTACTTAACTTAACACAACTGCTTACCTTAACATATACCTAACTTAACAATATCACTTATTGGCCAGAAAATCAATATTCTTACACCACAAGTCACAACAAACACTATCAAAGTAATCTCAAGTACTATCACAATGAACAACACAAGCACAGCAAAAGATTCAATACATGACATTGGTTTGCTACGTATCTAGGCTTGCATCACTGTCATGAATGTGTTTCTCCTGTGGGGAGTGTGCAGTGTCCAGGGTTCAACGTCCCAGCAGGGACGGTCCTCAGATCAGTCACTTCCAGGCAGCAGGCCTGGAGTTCTCAGATGAACGGGGAAGTGTGAGGCAATGGGTAGGTGATAAGATGGTGAGGTGGTGAGGTGAGGCGATGACTCGGGTAGCACAGTGACAGCCCTGCTACTAGTGCATGGCGGCGAGGCAGTGAGGTGGCAAGGTGGCAGCTTCACTGGTCAGGCAGGGCAGCACAGTAGCAACACAGCAGCTCCGCTGGCCTCTGGATCCCATTGTCGCCTTGTACTGCATAGCTAGAAAGCTAACCAGCTGACTCTTCGGCTCAAAGTGTGAGGAGATCCAGAGGTTCGCATGCACTGGGCCATACACACACACACACACTCACACAGACAGTGGATATTACAGCTCAGGGACAGCTCTGCAGGTCGGCTTGTGCTGCTACCTGCTCCATGACAGTAGTGGGCTGCCTTTTCAGCTCTGGATGTGTGGAGATCCAGAGGTTCACACATACCAGGCCCTTGGTTCAGTGGCAAAGCCGAAAGTGTTACAGCAACTTTTATTAGACAGGAACCAGACAGGAACAGGGCAGCTCATGCGGCTAAGGCCACTCAGGAAACTGTGGCTGGAATGGCTCAGGAACGGGTGCAGCTCAGGAAGCTGTGGCTCAGACAGGTCAGGAACGGGTCAGGAACTTGTCAGTGACAGATCAGTGACAGCTCAGCTCCGCTCCGCTCTTCTTTCTTCTGCTCCCAGTGGTTTCACACAGGCCATGGTCCTTGAAAAAAACCCCATTTTCTGGCAGTCCTCCAGCTTGCCATCCCCTGACTTGTCCAATCAGTGCTGTTTCCTCCTTGCTTATGTTTGAACAGTGCAGTCTGTGTGGGTAGGAGGGTATTGCCTATAGCACACTGTTATCTGACTGACCAGAGATGTCTGCTTGGTATGATTAGGAGCATCTCCCTAACAGCCATTAGGTATTGCATCAGCTCCTGACTTATCATGAATAACTGCACTTTACTTTCTTGTGTGGCTAGTGGTAACTTTTTACTTTTTACTGTGGAGTTTCCACAGTTCACCTCCTTTCCAGGTAGCGGTGATCCGTGACTTATTTTGAGACTCCTGTGGGATTCCCCACAGACTTGGGCCATCTTCCACTGCTATCTCAGGCCATAGCAGAGAGCTGGATCAGAAGAGGAGCAGCCGGGACTAGAACTGATGCCCATATGGGATGCCAACACTTCAGGCCAGGGCTGTAACCTGCTGTGCCACAGCACTGGCCCCATGTCACACTTATTGATTTGTATATCTTGAAATGTGCTTGTGTTTTATGAATAAAAGTTATGGTAAATGATCCTTTTATTTTTCATATGTTTAAGATCATATCATTAGCAAGCAGAAAACTAGCCCTTTTATTTGCAAGTTTTACTTTCTTATCCAATTGCTTTGATGTGAATCTAAGTGTTAGATTCAGCAGATGTGAGAGTGCGTATCTTTATCTTGTTCTTGAACTTTGAGGGATACTTTTCACCAAGAATAGTGTCATCTTTAGCCTTGTCGTTTCTGGCTTCTATTATAATAAGGTATATTTTTTTCTATCCCTAATTTCTTTCCTTTTTAATGATTTATTTAATTATTTAAAAGACAACATTACAGAGAGAGAAGCAGAGAGAGACAGAGAGAAAAAGAAACCTTCCATCCACTGGTTCACTCCCCAGTGGCCACAATGGTTGGCGCTAGTCCAGGCTAAAGGCTGAAGCCAGGAGGTTCTTTGTTGTATCCCATGAAGGTGGTAGCTGAAGTGTTGCAGTTGGGATGTGAATCAGCACCATGTGGGATTCTGGCATCACAGGCAGCAGTTTTAACTGCTTTCTACAATGCTGACCCCTCTTGCAGTTCTTATAGTCTTTTTTAAAAAAAAAAAAGTTTATATACTTCATTTATAAGGCAGAATTACAGAGAGAGGGAGAGACAGAGATCTTCCATTCACTAGTTCAACTCTCCAAATGAATGCCCAACTGATGGCAGGGCTGGGCCAGGTCAAAGCTAGGAGCCAGGAGCTTCATCCAAGTCGCCAACATAGGTGCAAGCAGTTGGGTCATCCACGGCTGCTTTCCCTGGCATATTAGCAGAGACCTGGATCAGAAGTGGAGCAGCTGGGACTTGAATCAGTGATAATATGGGATGCTGATGCTGTAGACAGTTGCCTAACCATCTGTACTGCAACACTGACCCTGTCTCTCTCTCTCTTTTTTAAAGATTTATTTATTTGATAGTCAGAGTTACACAGAGAGGAGAGAGGCAGAGAGAGAGAGAAAGAGAGAGAAAGAGAGAAAGAGGTCTTCCATCTGATGGTTCACTCCCCAGATGGCCACAACAGTTGGAGCTTTGACGATCCGAAGCCAGGAGCCAGGAGCTTCTTCCAGGTCCCCACTTGGGTGCAGGGGCCCAAGGACTTGGGCCATCTTCTACTGCTTTCCCAGGCCATAGCAGAGAGCTGGATCAGAAGTGGAGCAGCTGGGTCTAGAACCGGCACCCATATGGGTTGGCAGTGCTTCAGGCCAGGGCGTTAATCTGCTGCACCACAGCATCAGCCCCTGGCTCTGTCTCTTGAATTTTTTAAATAATGAATCTGGGTTGGTTTTGCCAGATGCTTTTTTCTTTGCAACTGTTACAGAATACAAAATTAAGAGAATTTATATAACCTAAGAACCAATTTTTGAAAAACAAATTCTAGCAGAAAAAAATAAATATATAGGAGTGAATTTAATCTAGGAAGATAATTACCTGAATGCTGAAAATTTTATAATATTGATAAAAGAAAATACAAGAGAAATAATTGAAACATTACTCAAGTTCATCAATTAGAATAGTATTAGGATATTCTTACTATCCAAAGCAATATACAGACTCAATGCAATTGCAAAGTTTCAGTGTTATTCTTTAACAAAACTTTTTTAAAGATTTATTTATTTGAAAGAATTGCAGAGAGACAGAGAATGAAGTGTTCCATCCACTGGCTGGGGCAGGGTGCTGATCCAAAGCCAGGAAACAGGATTTCTTCCAGGTATCCAAGGACTTGGGCCATCTTCCACTGCTATCCTAGACCATAGCAGAGGGCTGAATCATAAGTGGAGTAGTCGGTACTTGAACTGGCACACTTATGGGATGCTGGTACTGCAGGTGGTGGTGTTAGCCACTGAACCACAGTGCCAACCAGCCCCTCTTTAACAAAATATTTTAAAGTCCCCAGAATTGTACAGAACTGTGAAGGATAATGAATAGTCAAGTCAATATTGAAGTAAAAGAAGAATGCTGGAATGGTCACACTACTTAATATATTTTACAAAGCTATAGTAATCAAAATAGCATGTCACTGGCATTAAAGCAGATACACTAAGCAATGGGCAGAATAGAGAACAAGTCATTAAACTATAGCCAATTGATTTTTAAGGTGTCTAGAACAGATGATGAAAAATGAGTAGTCTCTTCAATACAAGATGTTTGGAAAAGTCAACCTATTTTTTGCATTTGAAGAGAAATTATCCAGATAACATCAAGAGCCTAGAGTGCTTCATGAAATTTATGGAGTAATGTGAGGGTATTTTAAGGATGAAAAGAGAGGAGGTTGTAGGCATTTCTTTAATTTATTTATTTGCTTACTTATTAATTAACACAGAGAGAGGGAGAGATCTTCCACCTGCTGTTTCACTTCCCCAGATGGTGGCATCAGCCAGAGCTTGATCATGCCAAATCCAGGGATCCAGGAGCTTCTTCATGGTCTCCTGCTTGGGTGGCTGGGGCACAAGTACTTGCGTCATCTTCCACTGCTTTTGCAAGGCCATTAGCAAAGTGTTGGATGGGAAGTGCAGCAGCCAAGACTAAAACCAGTACTCATATGGGATGCTGGAGTCATAGTTGGCAATTTCACCTGTTACACCACAACAGCAGCTGCTGTAGGTGTTTCTTTAAGAAAAAACTCCCTAGTTCTGGGTTTAGCTGTAGTGATCTTCTGTATAAATAGAAGGTTTACACAGCCAGCTTCTGCATAGCTTTATCTTGCAGGTGCATCACCATTCTACAGCAGTAATAAAAGCAACATGCTAGCATTTCTGTACCTCAAATGAAACCAGAGAAATTAGTGATTTTTCTACCAGAAAACTTTCAGTTTAAAACCAGGAAGAGTCATTGATTAAGACTTTGCGTGCATGGGGCTTCCACTTTAGTGTAGAGGATAAAGCCACTGCTTGCCTTGGCAGCATCATATGGGCATGGGTTTGAGTCCCAGCTGCTCCACTTCTGATCCATCTTTCTGATAATGCACCTGGGAAATGAGCAGAGGATGGCCCAAGCCCTAGGCTCCTGCAACCACTTGGGAGACCTGGAAGAAGCTCTTGGCTCTTGACTTGGGTGGGCCCATCTCTGGCTGTTGCAGCCATTTGGGGAGTGAATCAGCAGATGGAAGATCTCTCTGTCTCTCCCTCTCTCTCTTTGTAAAGCTATCTTTCAAATAAATAAATAAATATTTAGCAAAAATAAACAAGACTTAGAATGAAGCCAGACATTGTATTTTAAGACATGTTGAGTTCGGAAGCAGTCCACACAGCAGACTCATAGAATGACAATCATTTTAAATAGCATATAGATGTAGCATTAGGTGTGAGAATATTAAGTATCATATCTAGTTCCCATCTCTTTTTCAAAATGGGAGAGCACTCTAGAGATTATGGTTCTAGCAGAGTCTTTTTGTGTCAGTTACTTCCATCATTCATTAAAAATCTTTATTTATAACTTTTTTGCTTTATCTAATTTGCTTTAGAGTTCACACCAGTGACTCACTACATCTTGACTTTTGTTTCTTCCTTGTGTTCAAGATCTATTTCTGAAATCTCAGCTGATCAGTCATGTTCCATCTGTCTCTTGTTGCAAAGTTGTATTTGACCTGGTTTTTCATGCAGACCCATGTCAAGATAGAAACATTTGATGAGAAGATGTCAGTGTAAATATGTTTTTAGTCACATTTGATTAACAATGAAGATTTAGGAGTGGTCTTCAGGCTAACTTTATCTGTAGTCCATTGTTAAACTTAGATCTATCTGTTCTGTATACAGAAGTCATCGCCCCGATGTACCTAGCCAGGATTATTTTGCTGGGAATTGTACTTCTATAGAAGTAAGCCATTCAATAGGCCCAAAATTCAAAATAAAAGTGCTTAACAAAACCAACAAGATGATAACAAATTGAGTTACATCTATGCATATAAGCTATGCAGAAGTTATATGTTAAAACAGTGAACAAGGTTACAAGTGAATAGCAGAATACCATAATTAACATCATATAAGTACACAGGAAATGCTTATTAACCTCAGTGAAAGTTTTCAGGCCCATGAACATGGGCTGGTATTGTGGCCCAGTGGTTCAGCTGCCATCTTTGATGCCTACATCCCATGTGAGTGCCAATTTGAGTCACTTCTGATTTGACTCCATGGTAATGGACCTGGGAAAGCAGTAGAGGATGATATAAGTGCTTGGACCCCTGTCACCCATGGGGAAGACTCAGATGAAGTTCCTGATTCCTGGCTTCAGCCTTGCCCATTCCATATATTGCAGCCATTTGTGGAAGACCTCTCTTTCTCTGTCTCTCCCTCTTTGTCTGTAATTCTGCCTTTCAAATAAATGAAAATTAAATATTTTAAATAAAACAAGAACAATGAACAGAGTTGTGATCTGAAAGAAGGGGTATTACAGTGTGCTAACTACTTACATTAAATACGTATAATGTCTGGTCCAGAAATTCTAAAAGTTAAAAATTGAATCCAAGACAGGCTTATGTTTTCTTTTTTAACTGCAATATCTGGTATTTTCAAGTTTTGGGGTTCATTAAGAAGTGACAACTCTATTCACTAATTGCAAGGCTAGGAGTTCATCATGCCAGATATTCTGTGCATAATTTTTGTGTTTGCTAATGTTTTCAAGGATATTGTGGTATGATGATAATAGATTCTTCTTTTTTTTTAATTTATTTATTTTTATTTGAAAGCCAGAATTACAAAGAGGCAGAAGCAAGTGGGAGAGAAAGATGTCTTCCATCTGCTTGTTCACTCTTCCAAATGACCACAATGGCCAGAGCTGGGCTGATCTGAAACCAGGAGCTTCTTCTGGTTCTCCCACACTGATGCAGGGGTCCAAGGGCTTGAGCCATCTTCCATTGCTTTCCCAGGCCATAGCAGAGAGCCAGATCAGAGATGGAGCAGCCGGCACCTGAATCATTGCCCATATGGGATGCCAGCACTGCAGGTAGCAACTTTGCTTGCTATGCCACAGTGCCGGCCCTGATAATGGATTCTTACTGAGCTCATACAATAACGTTGCCACAAGAAATCAAAAAAGTTTTGCATGTTAGAGGAATCAAGTAGGTGGAAAAGTAAACATTTCCATCTGTTTACAAAACTATACTAAGTATATTAACCAATAGAAATTGTAGAAATCTTCCTGAATCTAGATGAAACACTGAAATGCAGAACCAAAAATTTTTAAATAAAAGCATAGAAATCCATAAATATGATTCATTCAATCTCATTTAACTAATTCTTGTTTGAATTCCACTAGCAGGTTTTTTGAAAGAATTATTTTATTTATTTGAAAGACAGTTACAGAGAGAGACAGAGACAGAGAGAGAAAGCACTTCCATTTGTTAGTTTACTCCCCAAATGGCTGAAACAGTTGGTGCCGAGCTGATCTGAAGCTAAGATCCAGGAGCTTCTTCTGGGTCTCCCATGTGGATGTAGAGGCCCAAGGACTTGAGTCATCCTCTGTTGCTTTCTCAGGAAGATGAATAGGAAGCTGGATCAAAAGTGGAGCTCCCAGGACTCAAACTGGTGCCCATATGTAATGCTGGAGCTTCATGCCAGGGCTTTAACCCACTGTGCCACAGCACTGGCCCCTCTACTAGCAGTTTAATGGGGTTTTTAGTTTTTTCTTTCCCTCAGCATTCTGGAAATTATTGTCTAAAGTAGCCTAAGATCTGTATTTAAGAATTTTTTTGTTAAACTGATTTCAACTGTTTTTAGAGAATACAAAATTATGGATGGCACAATCTTTAAATATACATGGTTAAAATGAAATTGATTAATTGACATGAGCCACTTACATTCATTCCATACAGCATGTTACAAAGCAACTAAAGAGAGTGTCAGCATTGTGGCATAGCATGTTATGCTGCCACCTCTGATGCTGGCATCCCATATGGGTTATACTTCAAGTCCTGGTTGCTCCACTCTGATCCAGCTCCCTGCTAATGCACCTGGGAAAGCAGCAGAGGATGGCCAAGTGTTTGGGCTCCTGCACCCTTTTGGGAGGTATGGGTGATCCTGTCAGACTGCCTGCCTTGCCCATGCAGGAGGTTGAAAAGGCATGGTGCACCATGCCTCCCAGGAGTGACCCCATGGCCTCCCTCCTGGCAGGCAATGGGATCCCTGGGTGCATTTCCCTTAACCACCACCAATCAGGTAAACTACTCCTGGGTGTGGCCCAGGCCCACCTGGAAATCTACTCTTCCAGCTTAATGGAGAAGCATAGCAGTGCCAATGTCAGCTTCATCCTGTAGAATTAGTATTGCCCTGAATTAGTTATGCTCCCACTGCCTGCCCTTTCAAAAGTATACATGGTTGTTAATAAAGCAGACATGATCACCAAAGCCTGGCCCATCCTTGGCTATTGTGGCCCTTTGGGGTGTGAACCAACAGAAGATCTGTCTCCCTCTGTCTTTTCTTCTCTGGAATTCTGCCTCTCAAAAAAATAGATAAATCTTTTTAAAAGGAAAGAAAGAAATGGAATGAGTTTACAAACCTATTGTCTCCCGTCCCGTAGGCCTCTGGGTCTCCTTTTTATCAAGATAACCATCATGACTGATAACAACACAACAGAATTATCAGATTTTAAAACTTATATAACTTTTAGGAAATTTATATATCAATGGTATATCTATATTAATATAATTTAAAATTGAGCATAATTTTATGACAGTACTTTACATACAATCTAAATTGCATAATCATCTATTACCTCTACAAGATAGGATATATCCTTTGAAACATCAAGGGTTCCTGTTGGAACTCTCAAAGTGAAAAAATTTAGAACCTTGATTCTGAGAAATCTGTTAAGGATGCCAAAGGGGCTTAAAATATTTGGTCAAAATAAACTCCCTATTAATTTTGAAATAACATCCATCCACTTAGAGTGATTCAACCAGTTATAAACCAGATTTATTTTATCTGATGTTTTTTTAAGATTTACTTATTTGAAAGAGTTACACAGAGAGAGAAGAAAAGGCAGAGAGAGAGGTCTTCCACTTGCTGGTTCACTCCCCAATTGATCACAATGACCAGAGCTGTGCTGATCTGAATCCAGGAGCCAAAAGCTTCCTCCCACTTGGATGGAGAGGCCTAAACACTTGGGCCATCTTCCATTGCTTTCCAAGGCCATTGGCAGGGAGCTGGACCAAAGTGGAACAGTTGTGACTCAAATCAGCACCATATGGGATGCTGAGTCAGATGGCAGTTGTACCTGGTACACCACAACACCAACCACAACACCAACCCTGTAGGCATCTCTTTAAATAAAGTTCCTAGTCTTGAGTTTAGCTGTAGAGATCCTCTGCAATTTTTTTTCAGCTGGTACTAAACAATTCAGCTTTTATTAATTTATATCTTGCATCTTAAAAAGGAAACAAACAAAAAATAGATGAGTTAGCAGAGCCTGGAGAGCTCCCTGCACAAATGCAGACAGAGGCAGACAGGATTCAGGAAGCTGGATGAGCACAAGGAGGCAGCACCATCTGGGAGTGGGCCTGGACCCAGGGGTGCCTCAGGATCTGGGCCAGGGGCAGCCACTCTGACGGCTGGGATCTCAGAAGCCTGGATATCAAGTCTTGGGCTCCCAAAGACATTGTTACAGGAAACTTCACATCCACCTTAAGGATGCGTCTGTATGTCTCTGTGAGAGATGCTCTCAAAGGGTGAATTTCCCACCAGCAGCTCGTAGCAGAGCACCCCAAAGTGTTGCACTGCCAGTTTCTGCACAGATTTTTTTAAAGATTTATTTATGTGGAAGGCAGAGTTATAGAGAGACAGAAGCAGTGAGAGATCTTCCATCTGCTGGTTCACTCCCCAGATGGCTACAATGGCCAAAGCTGAGCTGATTCAAAGCCAAGAGCCTTGGTGATTCTTCCAGGTCTCCCATACAGGTGCAGAGGCCCATGTATGTGGGCCATCTTCCTCTGCTCTCCCAGGCCATAGCAGAGACCTGGATTGGAAGTGGAGCAGCTAAGACTCAAACCAGTGCCCATATGGGATGCTGGCACTGCAGGTGGCAGCTTTGCCCACTATACCACAGTGCCAGCCCCTCTGCACAGCTTTATCCTGCAGTTGCATCACCATTCTATATCAATGAAACCAAGAACACACTACTATTTCTATACCTATAATGAAAGCCAGAAACATTAATAATCTTTCTTCCAGAAAACTTCCAGTCCAAACCAGCAGTAGAGTTATGAATTCAGGCTTAGTGTGGATGGGGCTGGCACTATTGTGTGGAGGGTAAAGCCACTGTCTGCTTCACCAGCCTGTGTCCTAGATGGGCACAGGTTCAAGTTTCAGCTGCTCCACATCTGATCCATCTCCACGCTGAGATACCTGAGAAAACAGCAGAGGTTGGCCTAAGTGCTTGGGCCCCTGCACCCACTTGGGAGACTTGGAAGAAACTCCAGGCTCCTGACTTCAGGTCAGCCCAGCTCTGGCTGTTGCAGGCATTTGGGGAATAAACCAGCAGGTGGAAGATATTTCTGCCCCCCCCCACAACTCTGTTTTGCATGTAAATGAATAAATCTTTATATTTAAAAAAAACCTTAGAGTTGGTCTAGACATAGCATTTTAAGACATGTTGAAAACACTTTGCCAGTGTCTAATGTGCAAAATCACACTCTCCAGTCTTATCTATAGAACAAAGATGAATAGCTAGTTTTCATATGAATGGAACAGAGATATGGACTAGCTACAAAGAAAGTTTGGGTAACGCAGATTTCTGTATACCTTTTCCATCTTTCTTGAACCCAGGGAAGGCCCAAAATATGTCTTTAATCAATATTCAGACCATCAACATCCCTCTTTCCTAACTCAAGTCAGTGTGAATTGTGACTCTTACTTTCTCCTAGACATAGGCATGGGTGAGGGCTTTGAGTTTAGCATTCTGTGCTAAGATACCTTGTAGCAATGCTACTCCTTCCCAAGTTTCCTGGGGAGTTACTGCTGCATAGTCAGCATGTGATTGTTGTCTGTGAAACTGTTTCCACCCATGATTGTTTCTAGTCTGTAGTTTCTAAAGCAAAGGACATTTCTTCCAAGGGCCATCTGTATATCTATACCATTATTCACAGGCCATACCAAATTATCAATGTAAGATTTAGCCCAGGGGCCAGCACTGTGGTGTAGTGGCTAAAGCCGCTGCCTGAAGTGCTAACATCCCATATGGTCACTGGTTCAAGTCTTGGCTGCTCCACTTCTGACTCAGCTCTCTGCTATGGCCTGGGAAAGCAGTAAAAGATGATCCAAATCCCTGGGCGCCTGCACCTGCTCAGGAGACCCAAAAGAAGCTCCTGGATTCTGACGTTGGATTGGCCCAGCTCCTACCATTGTGGCCATGTGGGGAGTAAAACAGTGGATGGAAGACCTCTCTCTCTCTCTCTCTTTCTCTCTCTCTCTCTCTCTCTTGCTCTCTCTCCCTCCCTCTGCCTTTCAAATAAATAAATAAAGATTTAGCCTGCTATAGTTTATTGGATTTCAAATCCCATTTCAGTTTCCATAGCAGGGTCAGACCAGGTGATTTCATGGGCTTTTTATGGCCTACACTATGGATGTTCCCTACTTCTGCTAAAGGGACATTTGTTAGATCCAGCCTGCTAGTACACACTTGTTGAATGTCATGATTATTCACATATATGTGTCCCAGAGGGGTCTCGTGGCAAGATGGGTGGACTATCTTCTACTGCTTTCCCAGGCAATAGCAGAGAGCTGGACCAGAAGTGGAGCAGCTGGAACTCAAAGCTGTGCCCATATGGCATGCCGGCACTGCAGGCAGTGGCTTCACCTGCTATGCCACAGTGCCAGCCCCACTTTTATATAATTTCTATGACATTTATATCAATAACATATCCATGTTAATATAACAACATTTAGCATGATTTTGTATAATAGAACTTTATATAAAATCCAAATAGACTAAGTAGCTATTGCCTCTATAAGATGAGATGCATATCCTTTGACATATCCAAGGGTCCAGCTAGAAATCTCAAGGTCAAAATGCTTACAACCTTGATCCTGAGAAATCCTATCAAGAATGCAAAAAGGGCTTCACATGTTTGGTCAAAGCTTTTCTTGTCATGGAATCCTCTCTGGATTTGGGGGACCAAAAGTTGGGAATTTCTTACACCCAGGGGGCTGAAGCTCATGGCTCTAAGGCAATCACCATGCTGAAAAATTATTATATTGACTCCTCAGGTATCCTAGTCTCTACTGTGGACAGCATATTGATTGTCAGAGTGCTTTGCTTGCACACTAGAGTTTCTCACCTGATTTCACCCTGATATAAAAGTTGTAGGAAATCATGGGAGTAGCCATTAGGAGCTTAGGTCTTGAGACATCACCAGACACTGGGTTCCACATTCCCCTTCCTTCCCACAACTAAGTTCAGCTAAGTCAAAGAAAAAGGGTAGCTCTTTGTATTTCCTTTCTGAAAACATCAATGCTAAACACATTTAAGTGAAGTCTTCTTTAGAAATTTCAAGTTGGATGGGCTGGCACCATGGCTCACTTGGTTAATCCTGTCTGCGGTGCTGGCATCCCTTATGGGCACCAGGTTCTAGTCCCAGCTGCTCCCCTTCCAGTTCAGCTCTGCTGTGGCCCGGGAAAGCAGTGGAGGATGGCCCAAGTGCTTGGGCCCTGAACCTGCATGGGAGACCAGGAAGAAGCACCTGGCTCCTGGCTTCAGATTGGTGCAGGTCCGGCCATTGTGGCCATTTAGGGAGTGAACCAACAGAAGGATGACCTTTCTCTCTGTCTCTCTCTCTCACTGTCTATAACTCTACCTGTCAAATAAAAAAGAAGAGAAAGGAAAGGAAAGGAAAGGAAAGGAAAGGAAAGGAAAGGAAAGGAAAGGAAAGGAAAGGAAAGGAATTTCAAGTTGGAGAGAGAACATTTATCCAAGTTCTATGATCTAGATATCTGATTATTTTTAGCATCTTTGAGCAAGAATTGTTAATGAGCTTTTCATCTTCAATCACCAAAGTCCTTCTTGAAAATCCCATGGCCCACTCTCCCTTTGTCTGACCCCCATTCATATTAGGCATGTGCGTGAACACATGGGACAGCACCCAACATTGCACATATGGTTGTCATTATGACCCACAACCTGCATACATTAACCAGAATCTCATCTGGTGGTCTCTCAGCATCACCCACCCAGGTTGCTGCACTCAACTCAGACTCATCTAAGTTCAGAGGAGCATAAGGGGAAGGGCATGTAGTCAGGAGGCCACGCTGCCTTGAAGGGCTACCCCTGCCACATCGCCTTCTGAAAATATTGTTGCTATGGCAACTTTCCAACCTTGAGGCCAGTGCTTCATACTTCTTCTGACTGTAGGTCTACACACATCCCTTGGCCTCATCAGGCAGTCCAGGAGCAGACTCACTCCATGCATACTGCAGTGCTGGCCAGGCAGAGGCAGGATTAGCTCAAACCACTGCTACCAGTCACCCCTGATGTGTCAACAGCGGCAGCCAGTACCACGAGGCCACAGCTCACAACACGTCTTCAGGCCTTCTGTGAGCATCCTACTCTGTGGGCAGATGTGTGATGCGGCAAGCCTCTGAGTCTTCTGCTGGATCCTTTGACCAATGGGCTCTAGAGGGGCAGGGCTTTCCCTCCCCAAATTTTTTCTACACTGTCAAGACAGTGCCTGCCCAACTCTGGTCTTAGGGGATTTGTCATTGCTAGAGCATGTACTCAGGGGTGGGAGACTGGGCACTTCTGAAGTGTGAACAGGATTTTCTATTTATTTTTTTGCTTTGTAAGGAGGACTCTATGGTTGAGCATGACCAAAGTCCTCTGCCTCAGTTTTTGCCCCTTCAAGTACACCCATAAGGTGAGAATAGATTCATGAGTCTTCCATTTACATGATACCTCAAGATTCTGTTCATTCAGCCATTCACATTCACATGTGCCCTGTGATGTGGGGCTATGGGAGGTCTGGTGGCTTGAGAGGTTTATGCTAAGAAGACAAGGCCAGAAAAGAGCCTTCCTATGAAAGAGGGAATCTCAGGGTTAAAAAGATTCTGGCTTCAAATGTTGGGAGCTCCCACAGTCCCCTCAGCCAAAGCCAGAGATGATTTTCTCTTTCTTGGTTATGCCTCTCTGCAAAGACATGGACACTAGGATAGAAGTTGGGAGATCCCAGCCTTGTCCAGGTTAATGATTGGTTTGACAGCCTGCCAGTCAAGATCCATGTGCTGATCCCAGCTTCAGTTACCAAGCTTCTACCTACCATGTGCCTATTTTCATTTCATACAATGGTGTCATTTCTGGGCTCTGCTACCTCTGAGATCTGACCCTTTTTTAAAAGAAAAATTTATTTATTTATTTATTTGAAATTCAGAGGTAGAGGCAGAGAGAGAAGGGGCCTTCTTTACACTGGTTCACTTCACAATTGGTGGCTGCTATAGCCAGAGCTGCACTGCTCAGAACCCAGGAGCCAGGAGGTTCCTTCAGGTCATCCCATGAGGGTGCAGGGGCACAAGGACTGGTGCCATCTGCTTTCCCAGTCCACAGCAGAGAGCTGGATCAGAAGTGGAGCAGCTGAGAATTGAACCAGTGCCCATATGGGATGCTGGCACTGCTGGGGGTGGCTTTACCCTCTACACCACAATGCCAGCCCTGAGATCTGACCTTAACCTGGTGGTTTCTGCCTGATGGGCATGGCATCCACAAATGATGTAGGTGATTGTATTGTGCACCTACAACTTTTCTCACATTGTTTTTAATTATCTATATCCTTGTCATCCATCCACCAGGACTGAAATTGCCTTTAGGGTAATCATGATATTCACGTTATTCGTGTTGCATCAATTATACCCAGGAGAGTACCAGGCATAATACAGACAAGTCACCCCGTCTCCATTCATCCTCTGCTCCTCGTTCCCACAGTGCTAGGGGCTCTTGCTCTTCTCCTCCTCCTCCACCCCTCCCTCTGCACAGCTACCATCACCATGAGACCCTCACACACCCTGCTCCTCTACTCCCTCTGACCCCATATGCTCTCCAGTTCCAATGGATCCAAATGGGATGACATATCAAGTATGGAAGTTTAGTTGTACTCATGAAGCAAAGCTACAGTGCTCCACTATCACTAAGTGAATTGTGGATCTTGGCCTTGAAAGCTCTGATTGTCGTGCTCAGTTCTATGGTCCTATGAAAACTGAGAGCATGGCAGAAATTAAGGAGATGCCTGCCTGCATATCACATTCAGTTAGGAGCCACAGAGCTCTGCAGCATTGTTGTTGGAGCCCTTTCCATTTATTCACTGCTCAAACCTATTGCTTTATTTCCTGCTTTGTGTCCATCCACTTGTATCAGAGTAGCCAGGACAGAGTGAGTTTTTATGAGTCATGATGGTGAGCCAGTGGCTAGACACCTTACATGGACTTTATAATGTGTATTTTGGTTATTCCAGGAAATTGTTTTTTAAAGATTTGTTTATTTATTTGAAGTAGTTACACAGAGAGAGAAGGAGAGGAAGAAAGAGAGGGAAAGGTCCTCCATCTGTTGGTTCATTCCCAATTGGCTGCAATGGCCAGAGCTGTATCAATCTGAAGCCAGGAGCCAGGAGCCTCTTCCAGGTCTCCCACATGGGTACAGTGGCCCAAGGTCTTGGGTCATCTTCTACTGCTTTCCCAGGCCATAGCAGGGAGCTGGATCAGAAGTGGAGCAGCCAGGACTTGAACCGATGCCCATATGGGATGCTGGCACTGCAGGTGGCAGCTTTACCCACTATGCCATAGTGCTGGCCCCTCCCCAGGGAAAATTTTTTTTACTTCTTTTCTGCTTAATTCTGCTTTAGTTACCTAAAATTGGTGAATATATAAATTGTGAATTAATGAGGTATTCCAAATTTAGCTTTGAATTATATGATTTTGTGGGTGTGTTTATTCATTCATTTATTTATTTATTTGAAAATCAGAGTTACACAGAGAGAAAGGTCTTCCATATGATGGTTCACTCCCCAATTGGCCACAATGGCCAGAGGTGTGCCGATTTGAAGCCAGCAGCCAGGAGCTTCCTCTGGGTCTCCCATGTGGGTGCAGGGGACCAAGTATCCTCTACTGATTTCCCAGGCCATACCAGAGAGCTGGATTGAATGTGAAGCAGCAGGGTCTCAAACAGGGGCCCATATCAGATGCTGGCACTTCAGGCCTGGGAGTTAACCTGCTGTGCCACAGCACCAGCCCCTAAATTTTACTTTTTTATTTAGACCTTTCTTATAGACATGGATTATGTGTTTTAGTTTCTAAGTAACTGCATCATAATGAGGACCATTGTAGATTGTAGCAGTTAAAAATATTTGGCTTGATGATCAACATAAGGCTTATAGATAAGTAGCTACCCATGAGATTGTGTCCTGGATTTAGGGGAAGTTTATAAGTCAGTTGGAGGTAGCCTTTTATTACTGATGAACATGAACGTACTGAGAACACCTTGTCCATTAAATAATAAAATCCAAATGAAGGTTTACACATGAGTTCCCTCCTGCCTCATCTACCACTGAAATCCTGTTGTTTCTGCCTTTTGGATCTCCCTGTAATTTGTTGCCTGTTCTTCATTCCCACTACCACCATACCTTGGTTCAGGTCCTACTAAATTACCTTTGATATACTTTTTAATTGACCTCTCTGCTTTTTTTTTCTTACCTTTGTGTCAAAAGCCTCTTAGTTCATCCCAACCTTTTCTGATTGCTCAGGATCTCTTATTCCAATATCTAGGAAAATCATGTGGCTGGTAGTTCTTTCAACACACCACACAAAAGAATGCTCAGTAAATGCTTACTAAATAGTGAATGGAAAGCCTTACAAAGCTAGGGTGAACATTTAACCCGCTTGGCCCTGGATGGTTTCTGTTTATACATTTCAGCCCTGTGTCATTATTAACATGTCTCTTTTATTATCAAAGTTGTCTCTGAGCAACAAATTATACATTTGGCAGTCGTCAAATAAGTATCTATTTCATTGTCTCTTCAACTAGGTAGTTCTTGGGGATCAGAAATTGTATTTGTTTAATTTTTATAGACTCATTTATTCATTCAACTAAAAGAATGACTCTATCAAGATGCTGAGTTTTAATGTCAAAGCAAACGTGTTTCTTGCCCTCCTGAATTTTCATTCTGGCAAGAAAAAGCAGTCTACACAAAGAATATTGCCTGACATAATAAACATTAGTGTGAAGGCTGGTGCCGCGGCTCACTAGGCTAATCCTCCACCTTGGGGCGCCGGCACACCAGGTTCAAGTCCCGGTTGGGGCACCAATCCTGTCCCGGTTGCCCCTCTTCCAGGCCAGCTCTCTGCTGTGGCCAGGGAATGCAGTGGAGGATGGCCCAAGTGCTTGGGCCCTGCACCCCATGGGAGACCAGGAGAAGCACCTGGCTCCTGCCATCGGATCAGCATGGTGCGCCGGCCACAGCATGCCTACCATGGTGGCCATTGGAGGGTGAACCAACGGCAAAAGGAAGACCTTTCTTTCTGTCTCTCTCTTTCTCACTGTCTACTCTGCCTGTCAAATAATAATAATAATAATAAACATTAGTGTGAAATGAATGGATACATTTAAGCATTCCTAATCCAGCAATTCTAATCCCATGAATTATAATTGACAGAAATAATCACAAACAGAACTCCATGTCATCCTGCTTCCATTTACATTTCTACTTAAAATCTTAAAAACCAAACACCACACGTATACCTAAGAATGCATAATATTTATATGCTATCTTGATATTAAACATGAGAAAAATAACCATATAGCAATAGCAACTTTGAATCTCCTTTCTTTTTTAGAGAAGTTATAATCCTATGTGTTTCTCTACAGTGAAGATTAGGATTGTAGATACTCTTCCTCTTCCTCACTTTTTATTTTAGAGATGAGAAATCTGGGTTTTAGAAACTGGGCCCCAAGATAAAAGAAATATTTCTTTTTCTAAAGAAGATTTTTTTTTAATTTGAAAGGCAGAGTTACAGAGAGGCAGAGGCAGAGAGAGAGAGAAGTCTTCCATCCACTTGTTCACTCCCCAAATGGCTGCAATAGCCATAGTTAAGCTGATACAAAGCCAGGAGCCAGGAAATTCTGGGTCTCCGATGTGGATGCAGGGTCCCAGGCATTTGGGCCATCTTCTACTGCTTTCCCAGGCTAGACCAGAAAGCTGGATTGAAAGTGGAGCAGCAGGGACTTGAACCAGCTCCCATATAGAATGTCGGTGCTGAAGGAGGAGGCTTAGCCCACTATGCCACAGTGCTGGTCCCTAAAGATTTCTTAAACCAATATTTCACTTTGGTTGGCCTTTAACCTAGACTTTTTTACCATACTTCCATGGGCAAATTTAATTCTAATCTCTTTCCACCTCAGCTTTCTCTTTGTAAATTGAGAATACTGTCTCCAGAATTAACCTAAGGTATAATTGATACAAAGTAAGGCATTTACTCTGGTAATCTGGCCCCTAGAAGATACTTGGCAATGTTAGTCCTGTATCCAGTTCGCTCTCTCTCTCTCTCTCTTTTTTTTTTTTTTTTTTTGTACTTGGTGAATTAGAGGGTGGTGTAAAATGCTTTGAAAAGAACCACAAATAAAAGACACAAATAAAAATTGTATCCTCAAATCTAGATGTTAAACTATGCTGTGTACACCTGTGCTAAGAGTTACATTGAAATCCTTGTCATTCATTACTTGAGAGAAGCTGTCCAGGAATAAAGCAGTCAGTAGGATTTTTCTGAGGGAAACAGCGTGTGTGAGGGAACCGGGGTTTGGGACTCAGCAGCAGTGGCTGTCACTTCTTAAGATTTTGTTCAAGAAAGGAAGAACAGCAGCTGACCCTTGAGATCTGGGGTGGGAAGGAAGGGAAGGCGGGATGTAAACAAAAGCAAACGCCCTCTGGTTCCCAGCCTGTCTCCGCCCACCCCACACTTAAGTCCTAGGAGAGGGCCAGTAAGTCTATCCAGGAATGCCCTGGCCTGGACTCCATTTCCCAGAGTCACCCGGTGCTCTAACGTTTTCCTGCTCTGAACGCCTGTGTGCGTGTGCATGCGGAAGAACGTGCGCATGCGCGTGCCTTTCCAAGTGGCTCGGAGTTGGGAACGGAAGTTCATTTACTGATCAGAGAGGGCCCTGAGGGGCCGCGCTGCTCCTTCTCCCGCATTCACTGGGGAGTCTTGCTCTGCAAGTGCAGTTGCAGGCAGTTCGGGAGAGCAGCCCCAGACCTGCCGCCCGCCGCTTCTGTGCCTCTGCATCTGCCACCGTGGGTCCCAAGTTCCAGCGACTCCTGTCCCACACTCCCCGCTTTGCTTCCCGTGTGTCCTGAAGAAAGGGGACCTGCTCCCTAGATTTTCCACGGCAAGTATGGAGAACAGGAGGGGGCATCTATGCGTGTGTGGGAGAGGGGTGGGTGCGATGGCGGGTGGCGGCTCCCAGACCTCGATCACTTGCTTCTAAGTGATCCTGGGAGCTTCTCCGGCAGAGTCAAGGCTGGGGCCCAGGTGTTGTGTCTTCCACTGTCGCTTCCCGGTCTCCCAACACTTGGCCGGTCCCACGGGCTGCCTCGCTCAAAGTCTTAAAGTACACTGGACGAGGAACGGCACAAGCAGGGCAGTTGAGAGCAGGGGAAGGAAGGAGTCCCATTCCCTATGTTTAAATAAGCCCAGTTCTCACTGTGGGTGGGTCAGAGAATGCCTTGTGGCTGGGCCTCTGGCTATATCCCCTGGTAGTTCCAGCTGGGCGGGGCTCGGTGGCCCTCAGCTGGAGCCTGAGGCAGTGGAGAGGTGGGGATGGAAGATCAGAGTAGGATCTGGCTCCTGGCCCCCATGCTGGACCCTGTGGACACATCTGACAGCTGGGGCGCTCTGTGTTTGGCTGACTTTCCCAGAAGCACGTGAAGCTTGTGCAGTAGCTTTGTGGATTGATCGCTCCTCCGTGTTTAATTAACACTCTTTTTCAATCTGGAGATTGAGGCCATGGAAACATAGCTGATTTATTTTCCTGCTTTTCGATTTCTGTCTTCAACCCTTCTTTCTTCTCATGTTATTAGGGATGTCAACTTTTATTACCTGCTGCTAACCCCTTTGCAAAGTGAGTAGTGAACTGAAATTAATGCAAGTCTACCGTGTGAGTTAATAATGAGCTACTTCAATCTGGATTTTCATAATGGAGAGCTACGAAAACATAAATACAGAAAAGTATCAATTTTTCTTGTCTAGTTCTTTACAGTCACTCAATGCTCCACCGAGCTGATTATCTTACAGTCCACATGGTTTTAATTAAGAGGGCCAGTTACTTTTTTTTTTTTAATTTGACAGGCAGAGTTGGACAGTGAGAGAGAGAGACAGAGAGGAAGGTCTTCCTTCCATTGGTTCACTCCCCAAATGGCCACTGTGGCTGGTGCACTGTGCTGATCCGAAGCCAGGAGCCAGGTGATTCCTCCTGGTCTCCCATGTGGGTGCAGGGGCCCAAGCACTTGGGCCACCCTCCACTGCCCTTCCAGGCCACAGCAGAGAGCTGGACTGGAAGTGGAGCAACCAGGACAGAATCTGGTGCACATATGGGATGCCGGCACTGCAGGCAGAGGATTAACCAAGTGAGCCGCGGCGCTGGCCCATTACTTTTTTTTTTTTAATTAATTATTTATTTATTTGAAAGGCAGAGTTGCAGAGAGGCAAAGACAGAGAGAAAGAGAGAGATCTCCCATCTGCTGGTTCATTCCCCAGATGGTCACAATGGCCAGAACTGCATGGATCTGAAGCCAGAAGCCAGGACCTTCTTCCAGGTCTCCCACACAGGTACAGGGGTCCAAGCACTTGGGCCATCTTCCACTGCTTTTCCAGGCCATAGCAGAGAGCTGGATCAGAAGTGGAGCAGCCAGGTCTTGAACCGGCACCCATATGGTTTTACCCGCTCAGACACAACACCAGCTTCAAGTTACTTTTCTTATTCTGGGTTCTGTGTTTAACCCCATGACATTTTCAACATGGGAGGATATTAGTGGTAGATTTTCAAAATGACTGGTCTGTGGAAGCCTTTGTACAAGGTGTTAATGTGAAGAGGGGTAAGGAAGAAAAGAGAAAATGTGCCCCTCTCCCCGCACAGAGATGCCCACACAGTGCGGTAAAAGATGTGGCTTTGGGCTGGCACTGTAACTCAGTAGGTTAATCCTCTGCCTGTGGTGCCAGCATCCCATATGGGCACCAGTTTCAGTCCCAGCTGCTCCTCTGATCCATCTTTCTGCTATGGCCTGGGAAGGCAGTAGAAGATGACCCAAGTCCTTGGGCCTCTACACCCATGTGGGAGATCCAGAAGAAGCTCCTAGCTCCTGGCTTTAGATCAGTGCAGCTCTTCTGGCCATTTTGGCCAACTGGGGAGTGAACCAGCAGAAGGAAGACCTTTCTCTCTGTCTATCCATCTCACTATCTGTAATTCTACCTCTCAAATAAATAAATAAAACATCTTTTTAAAAAAAGAGCAATGTGGCCCTGAAAACTAGTGCTATAGACTTTCAGTATAATGAAGTTTTCACTTGATTAACTCAGTGATTCATAGATTCTGTTAGAGTCCTGTTGTCACCAGATTACTAATCTGTGAAACTCATTTAGCATAGTAAAGTTACCTAGGAAGTAAAAATAGAAAGGGAATCCTGGATAGAGGTTGCTAGGGTAACAGCATTCTTTCTCTGAAACCCAGTGTTTTTGACCTTTTCTCCCATGTACTCCCTATCACAGTGCTTGTGAGTGGACAAGCAGTTATGTGTTTCTGCTAAAAAGAGTTGCTTCACACCCAGGAAACAACTGTAAGACACTTTCTCAGCAACTATGTTGTGTGTACATTAATACGAACTTGAAAACAGCCAAGAACAGGCTTCCTGGACTACTCAGGCTAACTCACTGTTCTTGGCACATCATCCCCTGCTCTGCTAGAAGTTTCCGGCAAGTTCTTTAAAATTTTTAGGAGAGACATGTTTCATATGAGAGACATAATCTGATAATGTAGCAGTGATGTCTTTAAGAAAAGATGCCATGTGAGGAAGCAGTCTGATGTGTCCACTCATCTTCCCATTAATAACTCTCATTGATGTCTAGCACAGGGTGGCAGAAGCAATCCTCCTTCTGAATTGCATCAAGCCAGGAGGATTCATCTACAGTTTATCTGAGCTTTCCTTGTATGAGGGAATAACCAAAATACTACATTGTATAGGGTTTTTTTTTTTTTTTAATTTTATTTACTTGAAAGGCAGATTTACAGAGAGATGGAGAGATAGAGAGAGGTCTTCCATCCATTGATTCACTCCTCAAATGGCCACAATGACTTGGGCTGGGCCAGGCTAAAACGAGAAGCTAGGAGCTTCTTCTGGTTCTCACACTTGATTTCAGGGGCCCAAACACTTGGACCATCATCCTTTGCTTTCCCAGGTGAATTAGGGAGCTATATTGGAAATGGAGCAGCCAGGTCTTGAACCAGTGCCCATGTGGGGTGCTGGCACTGCCAGGGTCTGCTTAACCTACTATACCAGTCCCATGTGCATTTTTCAAGGAGGGGAGGGGTTAAATTTTTTCTAATATGACTTCGAATAAAGATTATAATTTGTAGTAGATGATTTTGGTTATATTTTGAGTTTCATTAAATTTCTATATTTTTTAAGTTAATGAGTACTAGTAGTTACCTTATTTTTTTTAAAGATTTATTTATTTTACTTGAAAGTCAGAGCTACAGAGAGGAGAAGCAGAGAGAGATAAGTCTTCATCTGCTGGTTCACTCCCCAGTTGGCTACAGTGGTCGCAGCTATGCCAATCCAAAGCCAGGAGCCAGGAGCTTCTTCTGTGTAGTAGTTATGTTATGTTATGTCATCCTTGCTTTGGATAAACAAACTCTCTCCCATCCCTCATTTAAAATGCTTTTTAAAATAGGTTTATTTTGAGGGCTGGCACTGTGACATGGCAGGTGAGGCTGCCACCTACAGTGCTGGCATCCCATATGGGTGCTTGTTTGAGATCCAGCTTCCTGCCGTGGCCTGGGAAAGCAGTGGAAGATGGCCCAAGTTTTTGGGTTCTGCACTGCATGGGAGACCTGACAGAAGCTTCTGGCTCCTGGCTTCAGATAGATCCAGCTCTGGCCATTGCAGCCATTTTCAGAGTGAATCAGTGCATGGAAGACCTCTCTCTGTGCCCTGCCTCTCTGTAACTCTGCCTTTTAAATAAATAAATTTTTACATGCTACACCATGGAGCTGGCCCCAAGACCTAACAGGTTTTCTGGGTGCTTATCCTGGGGTTCACTTTGAGCACTAAGCATAGTTATTCTGTGTGACTGAATATTTCATGTTCCTTCTTATGGAAAAGTTTTTCTCATGATCTGAGTAGTTGGCTACATCTACCCATAGTGGAAACTAAAACTTAATTTGGCATTTGAACACCCAGAGTGCTGATTCCTGTAATCTTCTGAATTTAATCAGAAAATGTGTTTTGAAACATTTGGTTTATGAGTAGGCAGGGCAGTTTTCCTGGATCCCGTGTGAATTGGTGAACTGATGGTGTTTTTCTACCCCACATTATATTCTGAAATTTACTTCATTTTATTTTCTTAAAATAACTATATTTGTAATTTGCTCCCCTCTTCTGAAGTGTTTGTGCTGAAGTGTTTCTAAAGTGTTTGTCCTTCTTATAACCATAGACATAAGTAGCCCTTTTCATTCTCTTTATGATGCTATAAGAGCAATGGGACATTGCAACTCTCTCCCCTGGCAGTACATCTTCCTCAATGTTTCTCTTTGAATTAGTCCCTGGGTTAACTTGGCTGCACAAAAGGCATATACCTAAACCCAGTGTACCTATTGAATGAAAGTCATCATAAAATCAATATGCCTTGTAAACCTCTCATCTTTTGTTTTGAAATGTGTTGTGAATGTGTCTTTTATGTCAGTGTCTGTAAGCCAGAGACTTCCCACTTGAGGCAGAAGGCTGCTGAGGGACAGCACAACTGTAGCTTTGCTCTGTTACTTTACTGTGGCTACTCTCTCACCCTTTCTCTTTATTTTATTAAGATTTAAAAATTTTATTTTAAAGCAGAGTTACAGAGAAAGAGGCAGAGACAGAAGGATGGGGATCTTGCATCTGCTGGTTCACTCAAGAGACTGCAATGAATAATGCTGACTCAGCCTGGAAGTCCAACCCAGTGTTCCACGTTGGTGCAAGGACCCAAGTACTTGTGCCATCTGTTTCTGCTTCCCCAGTTGTGTTAGCAGGGAGCTGGATCAGAAGTGGAACAGCTGTGACTCAAACTGGCACTCATGGGGCTGGCATTGTGGCACAATGGGGAAAGCCACCATCTGCAATGCCAGCTTCCCAGATGAGCAGCAGTTCATGTCCCAGTTGCTCCACTTCTAACCTAGCCCCCTGTTGTTGGCCTGAGAAAAGCAGCAGAGGATGACTCAAGTGTTTGGGCCATTGTAACCCATATGGGAGACCCAGATGAAGTGCCTGGCTCCTGGATTCTGTGTGCTTCAGCCCTGGCCATTGCAGCCATCTCAGATGAAAGATCTCTCTCTTTTATAGCATTTATTTATTTATTTGCAAGGCAGAGATAGAGAAAGGGAGAGAATGAGAAAGAGATTATCCATCTGCTGGTCTACTCCCTAGATGGCTGCAATGGCCAAGACTGGGCCAGGCCCAAGCCAGGCACCAAGAGCTTCATTCAGGTCTCCCACTTGGGTGGCAAGGACCCAGGTATTGGACCATCTTCTACTTTTCCAGGGCCACTAGCAGAGAATTGGTTCAGAAGTGGAGCAGCCAGGACATGAACTTGTGCCTATACCAGATGCCAGCACTGCAGGCAGCAGCTTTACCTGCTAATCCACAATGCCATCCCATCTGACTCTCCCTCCTCTCTGTAACTCTGACATTTTTTTTTAAGATTTATTTTATTTATTTGACAGAGTTACTGATAAATATAGAGACAGATAGAGAGGTCTTTAGTCTGCTGGTTCACTTCCCAAATGGCTGCAATGGCCAGATCTGAGCTGATCTGAAGCCAGAAGCCAGTAGCTTCTTCCAGATCTCCATGTGGACAAATGGCCAAGGACTTAGGCCATACTGTGTCACTTTCCAAAGCACATTAGCAGGAAGCTGGATTGGAAGTGGAGCAGCCAAGACCGGAACCAGAGACCATATGGGATGCAGGGATGCCTCAACCAGCTATGCCACAGCACTGGCCCCCAAAACTCTGACCTTCAAATAAATCAATTTTTTTTAAAGGGTGGACACACATATTGGATCCCAGCATTTTATTTTGTGGTGGCTTAATCCACTGTGCCACAAAGCCAGACCCACCCTTTATCCTTCTGATGACTTCTGTGTCATGATCTTGGTGATATCTGCTGAACAACTGTTGGTATTATGTTAGACTTTTCTGTTTTATTTTGGTTGTCATTTGTTGAGTTTATTTTGGCTGCCACTTTTGGGTAGCAAGCTGTGATGTCATCAGTGGCTAAAGTTGCCATGTGTTAGGCTGGCACTGATTCTACCTTTCCATTTCTTCAAATAGAAGTGGAAAATGAAATCCTCTTAAGACTAACATGCTACAAAGTAACAACTGGAAATCAAGCTTCCTTTCTTCTCACCTAACAGACCCAGCTGGTCTCTGTGTTTCTCATTTTAGCCCAAACCAATATAGCTTCCTAGAGCAGAATGAAGCTTATTTTTTAAGGCAGAATTCATAGTTGTGGAGTGTGTTTTCCAAAGTGAAATGGAATTCTGGCCTGGACATCCTTGAGATCGTGATCAGCAGGGTGGGGAAATTCTTAGCTATGTCCATTCACATCCTTTCCTTTTTGTTCAATGTATTCCTCCTCCCTTACATAGTGCTCCGTGCTCTCCTTCTGTTGCACACACACAAGGCGTGTCTGTGATTGAGGCTGTTTGTGTACCACTGCAGTATCTGGAGTTGCCTTTGTCTCCATCTCTAACCAGAAACTCAGATGCAGAGTGAGGAGGGGACTGTCACCCTGCCACACAGGGTTTGGGCCCCTTGCTCCTTTACTTTTCTTCAGTGCAGGAGCAGCCTTAAATAGAGCTGTACTGGGTAGTATTGTTTCTTTTAGATTCGAGTGCTTGGATAGCAAAAGAAATACATATTTTTTTTCTTATAGAACGGATTGAGGAGGCACTACATAAAGTCAGCAGCAACTTTCTTGGATCCTGTTACATGTCAAGATGAGTCAGAATATTCAGGGCCATTTGTTAAATTTTTAAAAAAATTAAAACTATTTATTTGAAAGGTAGAGTTACAAAGAGAGAGAGACATAAATCATTTATCCATTGGTTCACACCCCTATTGGCCACAATAGCTGCAGTTGGACTGGATTAAAGTCAGGAGCCAGTATCTTCCACATTTCCCATTTGGGAGTAGGATCACAAGCACCATCTTTTGTAGCTTTCCTAGGCACATGAAGGAGCTGGATCAGAAGTAGAGCAGCAGCTGGGACATGAACTCATGCACAACATGGAATACCAGCATCACAGGCAATGGCTTTCCCACTATGCTCTACTGTCTGTTTTTATTATTACTATTTTTATTTGAAAGGCAGAGTTAGAGAGAAGCAGAGGTGGGGGGGGGGAAGAAAGGCCTTCCATCTTCTGGTTTACTCCCCAGATGACTGCAATGGCTGGAGCTACCCTGAACTGAAGCCAAGAGCTGGGAGCCTCTTCCAGTTATCTCACATGGGTGCAGGGGCCCAAGGACTTGGGTCATCTTCTACTGCTTCCCCAGACCTTAGAAGAGAGCTGGATCAGAAATGGAGCAGCTGAGACTCAAACCAGTGCCCACATGGGATGCCAGCAGTGCAGGCAGCAGCTTTCCCTGCTAGGACCCAGTACCAGCCCCTCTATTGTCTGTTTTATGGAAATATATATTTAAGGGATATTAGAAGGCCATTCAGGCCCTCCCTACAAAACATTTTGAAATAATGATTGCCAGTCCACAAGACTGCTTCCAAAGGGAGAGAGCTGCAGGGACAGAGAGGCAGCAATGTAGAAAGGGTATGAGGAACAAGGGAAGATGTGAAGGCCAGAAGAAATCTTGAAAAGTATTCTGAAGGATAAAGTAATAGGACACAGGACATTTGTGCAGATTTCTATTATAGGGTGTTCCTTTTTTTTTTTTTTTAATTAGAGATAATTTCTAACATAATTTGTGATATACTTGACTCACTTTTCAGTTTTCTTCTTACAGATAAGATGTGCTTATAAGATATAGAGGGGCTGGTACTGTAGTTTAATCCTCTGCCTGTGGCACTGGCATCCCATATGGGCACCGGTTCTAGTCCCAGCTGCTCCTTTTCTGATCCAGCTCTCAGCTATGACTATGACCTGAAAAAACAGTAGAAGATGGTTCAAGTGCTTAGGCCCCTATACCCAAGTAGGGGACAGAGAAGAAGCTCCTGGCTCCTGGCTTCAGATCAGTGTAACTCTATCTGTTATAGCCATTTGGGGAGTGAACCAGCAGATAGAAGACTTTTATCTCTGTCTCTTCCTCTCACTGTCTAATTCAACCTCTCAAATAATTAAAATCTTATAAGATGTAGAGAAGTACTGGAATTAAATGCAATAGTACAGTCCTAAATATGCAGTTAGCATTAAATTTTTGTTGAGAAAGGGATGAGCTTGGCTTTATGTGTGTCTTGCTTAGAGCAGAACTTTTTTTAAAAAAGTTTATTTAATGAATATAAATTTCCAGTGCACAGCTTATGGATTACAATGGCTTCCCTCTTCCATAGCTTCCCTCCCACCCGCAACCCTCCCCTCTCCCGCTCCCTCTCCCCTTCCATTTGCATCAAGATTCATTTTCAATTCTCCTTATATACAGAAGATCAATTTAATATAAAGATTTCAACAGTTTGCACCCACATAGAAACACAAAGTGAAACATACTGTTTGAGTACTAGTTATAGCATTAAATCACAATGTACAGCACATTAAGGACAGAGATCCCACATGAGGAGCAAGTGCACAGTGACTCCTGTTGTTGACCCAACAAATTGACACTCTAGTTTATGGTGCCAGTAACCACCCTAGGCTCTTGTCATGGGTTGCCAAGGCTATGGAAGCCTTCCAAGTTTGCCGACTCTGATCATATTGACACAAGGTCATAAAAGACAGAGTGAGGATAGTAACCAATGATCCTAAGAGTGGCATTTATCAGGTTTGAACAATTATACAGCATTAAGTGGGGAAGAGGACCATCAGTACACACAGGTTGGGAGTAGAGCCATTGGAGGTAGAGTAGAGGTTATGATTACAAAGGAATGAGGCCCAAGTATGCTAGACAGGGTCTAGAACAAAGGACAGAGTCATTATTAGAGGAGCTAAGAAAGGTGCTGTCTAAGCTACAATTAAGTTTTCTGATTGAGAGGCAAATAGAACCTGATAGAAGGGGCTTGATAATAATCTGGTGGGCTTTAGGCCTTGTAAGTTAAGAGGCCCAGACCTATCTATCTCTACATGGGGTATATCCTAAGGGAGGTGTGAACCTCCTAGGGGAAGGCACTCTGTTGACTTTCATTGCTTAGCTGGCCTGGGAGGAGAGCTGGCCAGGTAAAGGCAGGGGGCATCTCTAACAAGAAATTTACAGTTCTGCCTGCAATGTTGCTGACCCTACTTGACCATCCCCTCAGCTGCAGTGGTCACTTTGGAAGTTGGGCTGAGTGAAGAGCTTTTCAGCTTAGAGCCAATAAGATCTGTGGCTCTGACCTGGGCATCCTTCGACTCCAGGGCAGGTCCATTTCCAGTGATCCAACTCTTGGCAGAGCTGCCAGGGCTCTTCAGCAGCTGACTTCTGCTGAAGCCCAGAGTTACCACATTGAAAGCCACTGCAGTGGACTGGCCTGTTGGGTCTCCTTGAGGACAGATCACTGTACAGATCAGCCATTCATAGGCCTGCCACCCATTGCTTCTGATGCCGAGCTTTCTTTTCCTCCTGGTTTTTGTTAAAGCAGACCAGAGGATGCAAGTCAAGGGAGTGCCCAAGTCCCATCTCTAAACTTCGGTGGCCTGAACTACAAGTCTATAGTCACAGGCATGTTCTGTAGTAGTTTTTCTAAGGTAGACAATGCCCATGAGGAAAATTATATTCTCACTTTAAGACTTTCTTTCCCTTTGGTCTGAAAGGGAGGTTTTTTCTACTTACTGTATACTTCGCTGATGGCGAAGTGAATCTAGCTATGAGATTATTATTTAAGTTCTTATTTTGGCTATGCTATTACAAAAAAATGTTAGCCATCTCTTTTATAAGGTCTAAAGATTAAATTGTGCGTCCTACAGATTCCTTCATAATAGAATTAGTACCCTACCTTGAAGAGAATAGAGAAATGAAAGAACAAGTTGGGCTTAGAATAGAGAAATGAGGGAGCAAGTCCTAGATCGCTTGCTGACAATAGCAATATCACATGAATACTTAGCAAACAGTTTCAACCATTAGATAACAACTTAAGAAAACATTTACCAGAAGGTCCAATGCATTCTATAAATTTTTAAGAATCATGTATTTGAAAACACCTCTTAAATATCTAACATGGTGTAGTTTGTTTAACCAGTAAACTTAAGCACAACCATATAAAATGTTTTTAGTTTCTTTCTACCAACACGTTTAAAACATATGATACAGAGACTAAGGTCACACAAATTAAAATGTATCTTTGATTGATTTTAGCAGCTTAAATTTATGGACAATCTTATCTATAAGCCATTTAAAATAAAACTCTTAATAAAATTTCCCCATGTGGACATACAATATGTACACACATATAACATAGCTTAGTAGACCAATATAGCAATTTTAATAATAGCTTTTAAAATCTTTAACTCTTTTTGTAGATTGCCAATTGATTTGAATTGCTTTTTGTTTTTGGTAACCTCAGTTAACCATACTTTCTCTCAGTTGGTACTGTTAATATATTATTGGCTTCATCTGTTTACAGAGCCATCCCAAAGTACTGAATACAATAGAAGTGGCTGGAAAAAGTCCATAGGAACCTATAGGAGGACAGCTAAACACAGAACCAACAACGCTTTAGTTTTATGAGCAGCAAATCATATATAACTGTGGATGACAAAAGACTTTAAGTCGCCATGTTTAAAATTATAAACTCATCAGCCAACAAGAGGCACTTGCTTATTTCACAGTATTTTTGAAAGCACCTGTAGGATTTTACAAGTATTTAACCCTTTAGGCCTCTGGGGCTTTCTCATTAAGATAACTATCATGTCTAGTGACACAAGATCATTAGACTTTTTAATTCTCAAACATTTGTATTAATAGCATTTTCCATTATAGAAACTTAAAGTTTGGTACCACATCACATCTTGACAGTACTTCTAGTATAATCCAAATAGCCTGATTAGTTGGTGCCTCTATAAGATGAGAGACATAGGTCCTTCGATTTTTTCAGTTGGGCCCAAACTGGAAAAACCAAAGTCCAGGGTTTACTGGAAATTTTAGAGTCCAGGTTGTTTGAAACTTTGATTTTCTGAATGCCTGTCAAGAATGCCAAGAAGGCTCAAAATCCAAAATATCTGGTTGAAATAAGATTCCTTAAAATCATGACATAACATAGACCAAATTTGATCATTGGTACAAGGTGATTATTCAAATCTTTGAAAATAAGCATATATTTAAATAACCCTTAGCTCTTAATAAAAATTCAGCTATTTTTGAACAATTAGAATTTAACAGACATCAAGAAGAAAGTAATAGATTACTTTAACACATTGCTTTAACAGAGCATCAGAGTTTAATTCTATGGTCAAAGAGAAATTGAGCTTCCTGTGATCTTTTGCTGTGAGGTTTCCTTCCTTTACCTTCTTTCATATTGGTGACCATGTTTCTGGGTTTCTGTGTTTCTGTGTTTCTGTGTGTAACACATCTTTAAGCATCTTTTGCAGGGCAGGATGAGTGGCAACAAATTCTTTCAATTTCTGTTTGCTATGAAAAGTCTTAATTTCACCTTTATTCACAAATGAGAGCTTTGCAGGATACAATATTCTGGGCTGGCAGTTTTTCTCTCTTAGTACCTGGGCTATGTCTTGCCATTCCCTTCTAGCTTGTCGGGTTTCTGATGAGAAGTCTGCTGTGAGTCTAATTGGAGATCCTCTAAGAGTAATCTGACATTTCTCTCTTGCACATTTTAGAATTTTTTCTTTATGTTTCACTGTGGTGAGTTTGATTACAACATGTCGTGGTGAGGATCTCTTTTGGTCATGTTTATTAGGGGTTCTATAAGCTTCCTGTACTAAGATGTCTCTGTCCTTCTCCAAACCTGGGAAATTTTCTGCTAGTATCTCACTGAAAATGCCTTCTAATCCTTTCTCCCTCTCCATGCCTTCAGGAACTCCTAGAACCCGAATGTTGGGTTTTTTAATAGTATCCTGTAGATTCCCGACAATATTTTTTAGATTTCTAATTTCTTCTTCTTTTCTTTGGTTTGCCTGTTTCCTTTCCTGTTCTCTGTCTTCTAAGTCTGATATTCTCTCTTCTGCTTCGCCCATTCTGTATTTAAGGCTCTCTAATGTGTTTGTCATTTGATCTATTGAATTCTTCATTTCATTATGATTTCTCGTCACTATCACAGTTTCTTGTTCTACTAGTTGTTTCATTTCATTTTGATTCCTCCTTAATATTTCATTTTCCTGAGAGAGATTTTCTATCTTGTCCATTAAGGATTTCTGTAGTTCAAGAATTTGTTTTTGAGAACTTCTTAATGTTCTTATCAATTTTTTGAGATCCGCTTCTTGCATTGCTTCTATCTCATCATCTTCATAATCTTGCATTGGGGTGTTTTTTCATTTGGGGGCATCATAGTGTCTTCCTTGTTCTTGTTACTTCAGTTTTTGCGTTTGTTGTTTGGCATGTTGGAGATATTTGGTTTCTTCACTGTGGTGTTTTTTCTTGTTACACTATGGCTCTATATTAAGTGGACTGTCTGCTTTCAGTGGAGCCTTAGAGGCTTGAGATGAGTGTGGACTGAGAGCTGTGTTTGGTTCCTCAGGGTTGAGGGTGTGTCAAGGATGACACTCCCAGGTTAGGTGTGGTAAATCTCTCTTTCTTTCTTTCTTTTTTTGATTCAAAAGTGAAGTAATTCTGCACAGCTGAATGTAATTGGAGGTAGTTAGCAGGCAAATGATATACCCACAGGAGCCAGAGATTGGAAGCTCTTTCCCAAGGACCACACAGGGAATCTGTGCTGCTCTCGGTGTGGGCTCCAATTCTCCTGCAATCTCCCAATGGGTTGCCAAGTTAGATGCTAATCTCCTGTTATTTCACCCCTCCCCCCAGAGTCAGGTTTTTCTGCTAGGCTCAGGGCCGGTGCAGACCTGAGGTTGCCCTGCTTATGACGTATGTCAAAATGGTGCCTGCTCTTTGTCTTGCTAGCCCTTGAGGGGTGAGCGGAGAGAGAGAAACTCGTGTCCGTATCGGTAACTTTTTTTTTTTCCTCTCTCTCTTCTAGTTAGCCTGGTGAACTTTTCCCCACAGAGTTTCAAGCCTCGTTCCCTCTAGCCTCCTCTTTCTGCTTGCCCGCTGGTGTCTCCAGCTATGGAAGTTCGGCTCACCTCGCGTTCCAGCGCTGGTGTGTTGAGACTGCCGCTGGTGTCCCGAACTTGGGCTCCCACGCTCTCCACGCAGGTCCACTGTGAATCACTAGTTCCAGAAGAGTTTCCTCTGCTGTTTTTTCCCCTACTCTTCCTTGACCCTGCAGTATCTCCACTTTTATTAACCTGTCTCTTCCCCGGACTAATAGTGTGCTCCCTTCCTATTCTGCCATCTTGCCGCTCCTTAGAGCAGAATTTTTATGACTGAATTTGAGATAATTAAAAATCAGTTTCATAATTGAAACATTGACCATTTTTACTACTGCAGCCTCCCCCTCACTCTGTATCCCTATGCTGATAGTCCACATGAAGGTACAACAGAAAAAGCAGCCTGCATATCTGGAGTAATGCAAATATGCCCTTTGCTTAAACAAGGGGATTGATCGACTGGAGTTCTTTGTGATTCAGTTTGCATTTTTCTGTAGAGTGAAATATAGTGATTTGGGTAAAGTATCTCATCTTCTAGTAGATGATTCCAATTGGCTTTCTTATCCATCTACTTCACATCACAGGTGATTCCCAAGACAGGTATTGGGCTCTATAAAAAAAAAAAAAAAAAAAAAAGTAGCCTCTTTAGAGTTGATGTATTTCTCCTGGAAAATTGGAGAAATGTTTTGTAAGAAGCAGTTCATGGAGGATGTGTACTCCCCTAGTAATGAGACTGAAGTGATTCCCTTTAATTGCCCCTCCATGAGCTAGTTCTTGAGGCTCATTGATCAGGACAAGAATGCTAATATTTATAGGCCAATTATGAATTATGCATGTTTGTCTTACACATGAGATGTCTGCAGATCTGTTTCTCAAGGCCTTTAAGATAAAATAAGAAAATTTTGTAACAAAAGAGAAGGTTGGCATTGCCTGTTGCCTTAGTCTAGGATCTGTGCATTTATTACCCACTTAGTACTCTGACTCCTATTGTGCGCATCTCCTGATGGTTCTTTTTTGGCCATTCCTGTGTCCAGATTCCTTAATGGGTGACAATCTTTGTCCAGACTTCCAGTGTGATTACTCAGCCCAAATTGGAGTTGACTAGTTTGTGTACCCACTTTAGGATTAAGGTGGTCCAAAACTGCCAGTGCCCAATGACTGGGCTGCCTTTATGCTCACTCAAGAGGTAAGACTCTGGGCACAGGTCTCAAGTGGTTTGTTTGGTCCTCTTCCCTTTATCTCCCTGGTGACCAGGCTGATTCTCAGGTAGGCAGGGAACTTGTTGGCTCACAGAAGTCTCCAGATTTCTGTTTTGCATTCATCTGCAAAATATTTGAAAGTTTCCTCTTGGATCACCAAAGTCCTGAGTAGGGAGTTTTATTTTGTATTGAGATGTGTCTTTATAAAGACAGGTGTCACTGAAGACTGTGTGTCCTCAGAATTAACTGAACTCACCCAGGGCTGCATGGAGTTCCAGGATCCTTGCTTCAGGCTGAACATTGCCTGCTGTTGTGAGCATTTGGGTGTGTACCAGAAAATGGAAGAAATCTCTCCCCCCTCCATCTCCCCCTGTCTTTCAAATAAAATGAAAAACAGATAAAAATTGGGAAAAAATGTGTTTTTCCTTGTGTCCTAAGGAAAAAGTAATTACTGTTGCTACAGGTAGAACTCATTTGTACACTTCACAAATACTCATCAATCTCAGGTTAAAGGTTTGTTGATCACTGCTGGCTGGGCTGCCTACTCAGCTCCCATTCTGTAATGCATCCCCTTCCATCATCTGCAGTTCACTTTGGGTGCTCATAAAACACCAAGCTGCCCCCTGACTTTGCAGCCCTGTGTTCTTTATGCATAGCTTGGCCATCGTCTCACTTTCTTTAGCAGCATGCTAATTTTTATGAGTACTTCACAGGCAAAGAATAATGAATTCATTGATTTTCTCTGAGCTTTTGCCCTAAGTGGTTTATTTTCTGAAATTGATTTTGGGTGATGTGTAGCACTTTGCTGGATTAGAAGTTGGGGTGCAGAATTTGATATTAGATAAATAGGGCTGTCACTGCCACTTGCACTGTGCCCCACCCTGCAACCTATGCCTGCCTTTGGATTCTGTTTATATAGAGTGTTGGAATGAGGCAGTAGTGATTCAATAAAGGAATAAATTTTCAATTGTTAAACATTTTTATTTTTATTAATACAAAGAGAACAGATTGCATAAGAATGTAATTCCAGAAGAACATAACCATACTTCTCTATTTCCTCCTCCTTTCTTCCTTTCTCTTTTTAAGGATTTAATAAGCTGGCTTTTTTCCCTAACCTAGTCTTTACCCCTTCATCTCCAGCCTTCCTGTCCATTTGTTCCTACTTTACAATCTGCTACTTTAAGCTTTTTCCCCCTTCTTTCATGCATGTTTTTGCCTACTCCTACCCCAATTCCAAAGAAGGAAAAATGAATAAAAATCATGATATTGATTCAATGACAGGAATCCTATCCAGAAATACAGAAAAAAGTTACCTCCTTTTTCTTTTTATTAACAATTTATTATTGATTTACCTTTCTGGAAGAGGCAGCTGGAAGTTCCCCGAGGTCTGTCCTTAGGATGTGAGGAGAGCCAGAGATATTGGATAGACTCTTTACAGTCTGTTTTACTGTGAGAGATGTTGTTCCACTTGCCTGTGGCAGAAAAAAATGAAATTTCAATCATTTTTTTCTGCATTACTAATTTTTATGAAGAGTCTTTTCTTTATCAATGGATAGAGACCTGTCAAATTTGCCATGAGCAAAAAATTTCACAGACACAACTGCTTCCAGAGGAGACGCATGCCTCTCCATTCCCATGTGACCTTCCCCTGAGATCTCCAGGTGGCTTCTCTTGGTCTCCTGAAAGCAAAGAGAAGATTCCAACCACAGAAAAAGTTCACTACGACTGTGGTGTTGTTTCTTGGAAATTCCTGTCCAAAAAGTAATCATTTAAGAACACCAGGGGCATTTTATTAGTTTCACAGGACTCTCTTCTTCCTGGCTCAGTGGAGAGGAAAAATAACCAAAGTTGAAGTATGATTCTAGGCAAAGCACAATTATTTTTCTGCATAATGAAAATCCTCATTTTTTTCTGCACATTGTTAGTCTTACATGGGTTAGAAAGAAAAATACCATTTAATGTCTTAGAACTCTCCAGTGTTAAAAAGTGCAAGAATTAAAAATTGCTATTTTATGCTCTTATAAAGCTCCAAAAGCATTAACATTGTGCATTTCTGGGTGATTGGAAAATTCTAAATTTGAAGTCAATTAATTGGCTTTGCAGAGTAGGAAGAAAATAATTGGTTTATTAATTATTTATAAAGAGAGACTATGAGAGAAGCTATTCATTGCTACCAATTGTCTATGATAAGCTTTAGTGTTTATGAAACAATGATTCATTTTATTTTATGAGCTATGTCCACTTGAAGTTGCAAAAGAAAACATACAATAGTGGTTGCAATTCACTTTAACAGATTTTTTGAAATATTTTATTTATTTATTTGAGAGGCAAAGTTTCTGACAGTGAGAGGTAGAGACAGAGAAAGGTCTTCCATCCATTGGTTCACTCCCCAAATGACTGAAGAGCCAGAGCTGCTCTATCCAAAGCCAGGAGGCAGGTGCTTCTTCCCAGTCTCCCATGGGTACAGAGGTTCAAGCACTTGGGCCATCTTCTACTGCTTTCCCAGGCCATAGCTGAGAGCTGGATTGAAAGAGGAGCAGCTGGAACTAGAACCAGTGCCCATACGGGATGCCGGTGCAGGAAGTGGAGGATTAACCTACTGCACCATGGGGCCGGCTCCACAATTATCTTGAGAACAGAGACATTTATTCCTGAGTCTTTTACTCTTCATATATTTATGAGATGATGTCTGATTTCTTTTGGAGTTCTCTTTTGTTCTTTGATTATTTTCTATGACTAGTTTCTTAAAAGGACTTGCATTGTTAACATCTACAGTTAGGCCAATGAAGTCCTAACAGGGCACTTGTCTCTAGAATTAGAGGAGTGCTCATCATTCTCATACTGTGTTCTGTTGCTGTTCAGTCTGTGACAGTGAGACATGTAAGTAAAAAACTAGAAACTCAGCATGTGGTTACCCCACAAGGAATCTTACCTTGTCTGCATCTGAATAATTTTGATAGCCAGATGTTTTTAAGTTGCTAAATATTCTCCTAATTTGTATTTATTTAAAGACTATTGACTTAGTACCACAATTTTTATTACCATAAGTTGATTGCAGATTAGGAATTTACAAATTCATACCTTGACTAGAAGTTTTACTTTGTAACAATCACAGACTAGCAGAAGTCATAAACCATTAACCCTCATTTTTCTAAAATAAGAGGTTGTAATTAATATGAG
Organism: Lepus europaeus; assembly: GCF_033115175.1. Lineage (NCBI taxonomy): Eukaryota > Metazoa > Chordata > Mammalia > Lagomorpha > Leporidae > Lepus > Lepus europaeus. Next base: position 9,911,111 of record NW_026909276.1, on the reverse strand, counting down.
TATATAAAGAATATATTTTTGGGGATGGCGCCATGCTCAATAGGCTAATCCTCTGCCTGTGGCACCAGCATACAGGGTTCTAGTCCCAGGCAGGGCACTGAATTCTGTCCCAGTTGCTCCTCTTTCAGTCCAGCTCTCTGCTCTGGCCCGGGAAGGCAGTGGAGGATGGCCCAGGTTCTTGGGCCCTGCACCTGCATGGGAGACTGGGAGGGGGCACCTGGCAGCATGGTGCGCCGGCTGCAGCATGCCAGCCACAGTGGCCATTGGGGGGGGGTGAACCAACAGAAAAGGAAGACCTTTCTCTCTGTCTCTCTGTCTCTCTCACTGTCCACTCTGCCTGTCAAAAAAAAAAAAAAGAATATATTTTTAAGATTTTATTTATTTATTTGAGAGGTAGAATTACAGACAGAGAGAGGGAGAGACAGAGAGAAAGGTCTTCCTTCCGCTGGTTCACTCTCCAGATGGCTGCAATGGCCAGAGCTGCACGGATCTAAAGCCAGGAGCCAGCTGCTTCTTCCTGGTCTCCCATGAAGGTGCAGGGGCCCAAGCTCTTGGGCCATCTTCCACTACTGTTCCATGCCAAGCAGAGAACTGGACTGGAAGAGGGGCAGCCAGGACTAGAACTGGCACCCATACAGGATGCCGGCACCACAGGCAGAGGATTAACCTCTGCACCGCAGCACCAGCCCCAAGTACATGAAGAATTTAGAACAGAAAATCTACCAACCTCATGGAGTTTATCTCCTTTTCAAAACTTTTTAAAACCTTTAGTATGCAAAATGCTAATTTAAGGTGCTGTAATTAAATTCACACAAACAAGAGATGTTTTAGTATGTTTTACTTCATTATTTAAGTTAGATACTGTTAGGAAATTCTAAATTATTTTGTGGATAAATTGTAATTTCATTTCATAGGTGTATTTGAGTAGAAACACAAGCTTTTATAATCAATTATTTATGTTTAAAACATATGCTTATGTATGTTTTATATTAAAATAACAGCATTTTATGAAGTTTAGATACATCTTGTTCAATACAAGCCTTTTTTTTTAAAGTTTTCTTTAAAAAGAATCTTTGTATTTATTTTTTTAACACAGCGAATTCAGAAAAAAGCATTTGGGAAACCAACATTATTAATATTAACTCTGAAAGCCTTTCTACCTCTTTACTGAATGATTTTTCCTTCTGTCAACTTTAAACTCTAATGAATAAAAATTGTGTTTTGAACATAAGTTTTTCATGTTAATCTAACACTTTAGGGCATTTGTTTTATAAGTCTTAAGGAAAACAATAAGGTAATCTTTCATCTAGACAATTCTGGAATCTTTTATTAGATTTAGAATTTTACAGCAAAGTAATATGATCTCTTTGTCCAAATATTATGGTGTTTAAAAAATTTCTCTTCATGTATGTAAATTAATAAAGCTTATTTCCAATATATATTTTCTGTGTTTTCATTTGCTGAAGCAGGGTTCAAAGGGTGTTTTTAGGATCTTGCCAACATCAGCCCTATGTTCCCATAAATTATTGGAGCCATTAAATGGACAATAAAAACTGGTTGAGGCTACTGATGAATGCTTCAAAAGGAATCTGATACACACAGATTTTATTGTCATATTGAATTCAACTGAAGTCTTTCTTGAAACTGTACTCTTGATAGGCTGAAGACAGAGTAATGGAGTTAATTCTTTATGCCAAAGATATGCGGATCTGTTGTACAAAGGCTTCATTCTCTGTTGATCATCAGTAACTTGAGGTCTTTCTGTAGATTCTGAATGGCAGTGCTTACAGCTTCATATTGCAAAGCACTGGCAGCATATTTGCAGTATTTCTGAGCTCTCACAAAGTCCTCAGGGGTGAGGTGGGTATCGCCTTGGGAAACTGTACTGAAAGTGCAGGATCAATGGCTGGACTACTCTATAGAGTAGGTTGCATAGTATTCCTTGTTACACCCATGCTATGGGCACTTTCGCTGTTGTGTTGGCTGGGGCATGTGCACCCAGAGGAATCTGTATTCAACTATAGCTGTCTGATGGCATGCTGCCTGGGTCAACTGCTGAAGATGAGGATGGCTGAGGTGTGTTGAGTGGGCAGAGATGCTACTACAGCATCTTCATTTTCTTCACCATCAATATCTTCCTCAATTGCAATAGAGCCTGCTTGAGGAGTCTCCTCATTCTTTAAGCAATTATGGATATATGTTGCCTTCCACCTTGCATACTTTGTGTTTCACATTTTCATCAGTGTTATGTTAAACACGGTTATGACATCTATTAAAAGACTTGCAGTATAGAAGAACTTGATCATGTTTTTTGTGAAATAGCCCAGCACAATGTTCACTGTCTGCATATATAAACATTTTCCAAGAATAATTCCCGAAATGAGCAGAACCAACTGCTCCTTGGGTAATAGCTTCATTATCACCCCCACTGTTTCTTTTTGTTGTTGTGAAGAACCTGAGCCTGGATCAAGGCACAGCTATTTTAGACTAGGCCTCCATCTTGTAACTCAGGACTGACCAGACCCTGAACCCTAAGGCAAAATCTCCTGAAAGAAGAAAAATAAACTCCCCTTGTGATAAACTCCCCTAGCAACAGCCAATCAGCAGATAGCAGGGAAATACCTGCTATCCAGGTGTCTTTTCAGGCAGTTAAGGTGATTGATAACATCCCAAATCCCTGCAGTTTGGCACGTACACCCTAGCGGCTCGGACCCTATACTTTAACCAGTCATTTTAAAAAGCATCAACCCCAAAGCCATCCAACCACCTTTACTAGTCTATTCCCAACACTGGATTTACTAATCAATTTTAAGAGATGTTCTTTAAATTCTCACAGAATGAGATGATTTGCTGAATGGTGCTATAATGTATAGAATGTCTCTGAAAACCCTATATAAACCCCACAAAGGAAATGGGATGGGTCCTCATCAGAAGAACGCTGTGATGATTGGAGGAGTGGACCCTAGCTTGAGCTAGAACAATAAACCTCTTTGCTTTTGCATCATTGAAGTCTCTCATTGGGATAATTGTGTCCCATCCAAGTCTGGTCTAACAGTTGTTATTGTTCAGATTTATTTATTTATTTGAAAGGCAGTTACAGAAAGGCAGAGAGATGGAAGGAGAGTTGGCCTCTGCCATCCTCTAGTTCACTCCCCAAATGGCCGCAATGGCCAGAGCTGTGCTGATCTGAAGCCAGGAGCCAGGAGATTCTTCCAGGTCTCCCACATGTGTGCAGGGGCCCAAGGACTTGGGCCATTTTTCTGCTTCTTTCCCAGGCCAGAGCAGAGAGCTGAGTCAGAAGTGGAGCAGCTGGGACTTGAACTGGAGCACATATGGGATGCCAGCACTGTAGGCCAGGGTTTTAACCTGCTGTACCACAGTGTCAACCCCCCACCTATTTATTAAGAGCTCCTAACTGACCTGTTAATTTTGATAAAAATTTATGACACTCAAGAGTTTTATTAACAATATTCATTCTAGTTTGCATGGCATATAAATGACCCCCTTGGTAAAATACATAATGATCAGCAATGGCTGCCAACACCCACCCCTCAGATCAATTCTTGAGCAACTATTCAGTAATAGGCCACCACAGAGCCCTACTTGTCATGCCCCTGAGCCATCAGGTGATGCTGCATGTTCTTTTATTTTTTTAATTTTTTTTACTTTTTTAAATTTTGACAGGTAGAGTTATAGACAGTGAGAGAGAGACAGAGAGAAAGGTCTTCCTTCTGTTAGTTCATCCCCTAAATGGCTGCTACAGCTGGCACTGTGCCAATCCAAAGCCAGGAGCCAGGTGCTTCCTCCTGCTCTCCCATGGGGGTGCAGGGCCCAAGAACCTGGGCCATCCTCAACTGCCTTCCCGGGCCACAGCAGAAAGCTGGACTGGAAGAGGAGCAACTGGGACAGAACCAGTGCCTCAACCGGTACTAGAACCCAGGATGCCAGCGCTGTAGGCAGAGGATTAGCCTAGTGAGCTGCGGCGCTGTATGTTCTTAAACTGTGGGGAGAGTGGGGGCAGTGGAGCAAGCTCGGCCATCTCCACTCTAGCATATCACCACTTTCTCAAGCCTATACTTTTTTCAAGTACATATTCTTACTTCACAGAAAAACAGTTAAAACCAGACTGACTGTTGTAAAAATAATTCAGTGGTTATAGAAGTCTACTCATACAACATTTAAAATTGTGATTTTAAAAAAAGATTTATTTATGTATTTGAATTGCAGATTTACAGAGAGAGAGAGAGAGAGAGAGAGAGAGAGAGAGAGATTGACATCTCTGCTGGTTCACTCCCCAAATGACCACAATGGCCAAGGCAGGGCTAGATTGAAGCTAGGAGCCAGGAACTTCATCCAGGTCTGCCACATGGGTACAGGGATCCAAGCATGAGAGCCATCCTCCACTGCTTTCTCAGGCTCATTAACAGAAAGCTGGATCAAAGTGGAGCAGCCAGGACTCAAACCAGCACTCATGGGATGCCAGTACTGCAGGCAGTGGCTTAACCCACTAAGCCACAGTGCCTGCCCCAAAATGATTTTTGGTTTCTGTATGATAGCCATACTAACTGGGGTGAGAAGAAATCTCATTGTGGTTTCTGTTAGCATTTCCCTGATGGCTAGTGATCCTGAACATTTTTTTCATGTGTCTGTTGGCCATTTGAATTTCTTCCTTGGAAAAATGCTTGTTAAAACTGCGTTTTAATATAACAGGAAAAATGGCTGTTGCCCATTTCTTAAACTGGATTGTTTGTTTTGTTGTTTAATTTGTTGAGCTCATTAGAGATTTTGGATATTTTTACTAATAGTTTGTGAATGTTTGCTTCCATTCTGTCAGTTGCTTCCTTTGTTGCAGTTCAGAAGCTTCTTAGCTTGATATAATCTACTTTGACTATTTTTCCTTTTATTGCCTGTGCTTCAGGGGGTCTTTTTCCAAAAGTCTTTGCCTATGACAATGTCTTGCAGAGTTTTCCTGATATTTTCCCCTAGTAATCTGATGGTATCACATAGATTTAGATATTTGATCTAATTACAGCTAATTTTTGTACAAGTTGCAATATGGGGATCTTGTTTCCTACTACACTGTGAAGAAAAAATTTTTCCAGCACCATTTTTGAAGAGATTGTCCTTTCTCCAGAATTGCTTTCAATTTGTTTCTCACAAACTAACTGGTTTTAGATGTGTGGATTAATTTTCAGAGGTTCTATTCCTGTTTCATAGGTCTACATGTCTTTTGGCATGCCAATAACAAGCTCTTTTGATTATAACTGCCCTATAGAAGATCTTGAATTCTGGAATTGTGATGCCTCCAGCTTTGCTTTTGTTAAGATTGCCTTGCATTTCATACCAATTTTGACATCATCTTTTTCCTAACTCTGAGAAGAATGTTGTTGGTATTTTGATTGAGATCACATTGAATCTGTAAATTGCTTTTGGGGGGCTGGCACTGCAGAATAGTAGGTTGAGCCTCTGTCTGTGGCATTGGTATCACATGGATGCCAGTTTGGGTCCCAGCTGCTCCTCTGATCCAGCTCTCTGCTCATGGCCTGTGAAGGCAGTAGAAGATGTCCCAAGTGCTTGGTCCCCTGTATCCATATGGGAGATGAGGAGGAAGCTCCTAGCTCCTGGGTTCAGATCAGCCCAGCACCAGCCATTACAGCCATTTGGAGAATTAACCAATAGTTAGAAGGCATCGCTTTCTGTCTCTCCCTCTCTCTGTCTATAACTGCCTCTCAAATAAATGATTATAAAAGTAAAATAAAAATAATTTCTTTTGGTAGTATGGAAATTTTGATATTAGTTCTTCCAATTTATGACATGGAAGATTTTTATTTTTTGTGTGTTTTCTAATATTTCTTTAATGTTTTGTAATTTTTCTTGTAAAGATCTTTCACACCCTTGACTAAATTTATTCCAACCATAAAAATTTTTATGGTTATCGTGAATGGCACTGATCTGATGAGTTATTTTCCAGCCATGGCATTTTTGTGTGTATAATGGCTATTGATTTTTGTGTGTTGATTTTATATCTTACAACTTTACCAAGCTTTCTTATGAGTTTCAATAATCTCTTGGTGGAGTCTTTTGGTTTCCCAATATTTAGGATTATGTCATCTGCAAACAGATTACTGGACTTTATCCTTTCTAATTTGTTTTCCTTTTTCTTGCATTCTTGCCATGGCTAAAACTGTTAGTAGTGTATTGAACAGCAGTAGTGATGGAGAGAAACTTTGGTTTCAGATCTTAGTGGAAATGCTTCCATGATTTCCCATTCAATATGATGTTGGTTGAAGATTTGTCATATATTGCCTTGATTGTGTTAAGGAGTGTTCCTTCTATTCCCAACTTGCTTAAGGTTTTTGTAATGAAAGCTTGTTGTTTTTTGTTTTTTTGTTTTTTTGTTTTTTTAATTTTTGACAGGCAGAGTGGACAGTGAGAGAGAGAGACAGAGAGAAAGGTCTTCCTTTTGCCGTTGGTTCACCCTCCAATGGCCACCGCGGTACCATGCTGTGGCTGGCGCACCGTGCTGTTCCAATGGCAGGAGCCAGGTGCTTCTCCTGGTCTCCCATGGGGTGCAGGGCCCAAGCACTTGGGCCATCCTCCACTGCACTCCCTGGCCACAGCAGAGAGCTGGCCTGGAAGAGGGGCAACCGGGACAGGATCGGTGCCCTGACCGGGACTAGAACCCGGTGTGCCAGCGCCGCAAGGTGGAGGATTAGCCTAGTGAGCCGCGGCACCAGCCTGAAAGCTTGTTTTTTATCAAATGCTTTCTCTTCATCTATTGAGATCATCATGTGGTTTTTATTCTTTAGTTTGCTAGTGTCACATATCACATTTATTGATTTGCGTATGCTGAACCATCCCTGCCTACCAGGGGTACATTCCACTTGGTCCAGGTAAATTATCTTTATGATCTGTTGTTGGATTTTATTAGCTAGCAATTTGTTGAGAATTTTTGCATCTGTGCTTATCAGAGATATTGTTCTTTAATTCTCTTTCTCTATTGTATCATTTTCTGGTTTAGAAAATAAGGTGACACTGGCCAAATAGAAGGAGTTTGGGAATACTCTTCTCTTTCAATTGTTTTGAATAGCTTAAGAAGAATTGGAATTGATTCTGTTTTAAAAGTCTGGTAGAATTTAGCAGTGATACTTTCTGGTCTTGGGCTTTTCTTTGGAGGGTTTTTGTTACTGATTCAATCTCTGTCTTGGTTTTTGGTTTGCTTAGGTTTTCTATATGTTTTCATGACTCAATTTTGTTATCTGGTATGTTTCTTGATTTCTTCTAGGTTTTCTGATTTGTTGATCATTGTATGTGATGCCCACATTCTATATTACAGTACTAATATAAGTTTTCAGTGTTCCACTTCCAAACCAGGTTCCTGCTTAATATCTCTGGGAATCATGGGGTAGTGGCTCAAATTCTTCAGTTCCTTTACCTAAGTGCAAGATCTACTACTTATTAGGGGACCTGAGAGCCTGGTCCAGCCATAGCTGTTGCAGACATTTAGAGAGTGAACCAACATATGAAAGACCTCTCTGCTTCTCTCTCTCCACCCACTTTCTGTGTATTTCTCTGCCATTTTTAAAATCATTTTTAAAGCTATTTGTTTATTTGAAAGTCACAGTTACAGAGAGAGAGAGAGACATAGAGAGATCTTCCATCATCTGGTTCACTCCCCTGGTGGCTCTAATGGCCAGTGTAGGGCCAGGTTGAAACCAGGAGCTTCTTCTAAGTCACCAATGGGGGTGGCAGGAGCCCAAGTACTTGGGCCATCTTCCACTTTTTATCAGACCATTAGCATAAAGCTAAATCAGAAGTGGAACAAGTGTCACTTGAACCGGTGACTATATGGGATGCCAGTATAACAGATGGCAGCTTTGCATACTGCTGCAAAACACCAGCTCCCTCTCTGCCTTTCAAATAAACAGATCTTTAACAAAGAAATGAAAATGTACTTAAGATAGTAAAAGTCATCTATTGGAATGATTACATTTTAAAAGATTTATTTATATATTTGAAAGGCAGTGTTAGAGTGAGAAAGGGAGAGACTGATCTTTCTTCTGGTTTGTTCTCCTCCAAAATGGCTGCAATGACTGGGGCTAGACCAGACTGATCTCATAAGATAGGAGCTTCTTCCAGATATCACATGGGTTCAGGGGCCCAAGCATTTGGGCAATCCTTTGCTGCTTTCCCAGACACATAAGCAGGGAGCTGGATAAGTTTGGAGCATCAATATCTGTGACATCCTCCTTGCAGTACAAGGATATAGAGCCCATCTGGCACAATTAACGTCCTATTTATGGGTGAGCCAAGTATAACAGCTTCCAACTCTCAAGGTTTGGACTAGATGGGTTCTGAGGAATTGTGTTATAACAGATATAAATCCATAACTCTTGGTTTAAGCTTTTGTTAGCAGATAATGGCTGTGACTACTTTGGGTCTCTGGATTGTCACCAGTGAAGGCATCCAGATTAACAGGAATGAGATCAACAGTCAGCAGAATGGTGTCCAGCTGAACTTAAATGGTTTTTCTTTTTTGTTAGAATAGTGACCTCCTGCAGTACCCTGGCATCTGGACATAGACAGTAGACATTGGAAGCCGTCCCCTTTGCCAAATGGAGTATGCCAAGTTTTGGGTCTATCATTTATTAAGGAGGCCTTAGTAGCCATCCTCACATTTTAATGTTATATATCCATGGCCAAAGTCCTACTAGACATCAAGGTTTGTTGAATCACAGGCTCAAGGTGTGTAGGTGACTGTTTTTCCAGTATAGCACACTTAATAGCCATCTAATTTAATTTTACTGGCACATAGCAGGGTTCCAAAAGAGGTTATTTCTTGCATCACAGCCCTTGAGAAGTAATGGATATCATAGATGATGCAAAGAATTTAGAAGGCGTATGAGCTCCACAAGTGAAGAAGTCACTGAGAGCACTAATGATAGTGCCTACATGGTTTAATTTGACTGATTTTAGCACTTTTCATTGGAAAGGGGCCATTTAAGCTGGGCTGATTTGTAGCATCCATGACAATTAATTTTTTAAATGAGGCATGCATTGCACCAAAACCCAGGAAGGACTAAAACGTATTAGCATCGTATGTTCTGCACAAGTGTGTCAAACAGTCTCATTCAGGGAGGAAGTCATCAATGTGATATATTCTGTGCTCCTGATAAAAGGTGGGTAGTTAAACTCTTTGCAAAAATTGTGTTTGATGGCAAAGTCAATGAGATGCTTGTGTATACCCTAGAAGAAGTGTCTTTCCAAAGTGAAGGCAAACTAGACTAAGGGGCTGTTGGAAAAGCTTTGAAAAACACATTTGCCACTTTTGTAATAGTTGACAAGTCATTTTTCTATTAAGAGGCATCAGATATGTTAATATTAGATATTAGATATAAAGTGTGGTGGACATAATCAATGGCATGTAGCATTAAGATTTTAGTAATCTACCATGAGATGCCATTTACTTTTTTCCAGATCCAACAGGAACAATTGGGCTGCCAAGTGGGAAAGAACTGGAATAATCACCTTTTTGTTAATTAAGTCTAATGTAATAAATTTTAATGCATGAAGACATTGAGTTTCCTTTTATTATGTCATCTTAATTATTCAAGTTTGGGACCTGTGGAGTGTTATTTTCCCTAGTTAAGTTGTAGCATAAAATTTTTATTTTAATAATTGCTGTGTTAGGCCTTCTCTCCCACCTGTGGGATTTTCTGAGTACATCTGACTATTGGAAATTTAGGTAATACTATAGTTAAAATGAGATGTACCAAATAAATTATTTTTTCTTCTGATATATATTTTGGAACTTTTCTAAAATGGTATTGAGTACCCTGTTTAAATTTAGTGGGATCCCCTGGGTAAGACTGTTATTTGAGCCACATTACTGATTACACCTATGAAACTGTGAATAAATGTATCTAGAACCTGGAAAATTTGATGTCTTATGCTGAAGAGACATAAGAATCAATGTCTCTATCTTTTTTAATTAAATAATTTAAAAATAAATTTTAGATGTCTAAAAGGATGAAATTATATTTTTTTTCAGAAATTTATACCTACATACAACTATAATTTATACATTTTACATTTTCCTTCTTTAGGTTTTTAATAAGATTTATTAGGGCTGGCTCTGTGGTGTGGGCAGAGGCCCACATACTTGGGCCATCTTTTGCTGCTATTTTCCCAGGTTCAGTAGCAGGGAGCTGGATCAGGAGTGGAGAGATTGGGACACAAACTGGCACAAATATGGAATGCCATTCTCGTCTAGTAAAACTTGATCAGATAACACTGATTGTTTCTAGTAGTGATATTTCTATTAGTGATAAGTAGCTCAAGCTTGACCTCAAAATTAGTCCTTGTCAGATCCTGAATTAGTTTCACTCTGTGATCATCACTCTTTTTTTCTTAGGGACTATATTTTTCATTATTGATTCAGTAAAATCAAGTATTAGAGATCCTATTTCTAAGTGCTTGAAATTATAAATGCTGGTCATTACTCAGAAGGTGTATATAGGAGTTGGCACCATGGCTCACTTGGTTAATCCTCCACCTACAGTGCCAGCATCCCATATCAGCACCGGGTTCTAATCCTGGTTGCCCCTCTTCCAGTCCAGTTCTCTGCTGTGGCCCAGGAGGGTGGTGGAGGATGGCCAAGTGCTTGGTCCCCTGCACCCACATGGGAGACCAGGAAGAAGCACCTGGCTCCTGGCTTTGGATTAGCGCAGTGCTGGTGATAGCAGCCATTTGGAGAGTGAACCAACAGAAGAAAGATCTTTCTCTCTGTTCTCTCTCTCACTATAACGCTACCTGTCAAAAAAACAAAACAAAACAAAAAAAAAGGTATTTAAAACCAGTGAGAGGAAATGAGTTGTAAAAGATCAATCAACAGGCCAGCACCGTGGCTTAACAGGCTAATCCTCCACCTTGCAGCGCCGGCACACCGGGTTCTAGTCCTAGTCAGGGTGCCGGATTCTATCCCAGTTGCCCCTCTTCCAGGCCAGCTCTCTGCTATGGCCCAGGAAGGCAGTGGAGGATGGCCCAAGTCCTTGGGCCCTGCACCCACATGGGAGACCAGGAGAAGCACCTGGCTCCTGGCTTCGGATCAGTGTGATGCGCCAGCCGCAGTGGCCATTGGAGGGTGAACCAATGGCAAAAAGGAAGACCTTTTTCTCTCTGTCTCTCTCTCACTATCCACTCCTCCTGTCAAAAAAAAAAAAAAATCAATCAACAACAGTTGAGTGTTGCATGCTGCCTTCCCACTTTCTTCTCAGGAATCCCCACAGAATTCACAACCGTAATTCTAAAATCAGCAACTCCTGCTGTCAGAAGTGTGTGGCTACCACTATAGGGAGCAATAATTTTTAGAAAGGACAAGGCAATCCACTATTTCATTATACTATTCTTGTTTGATGCCTACAACTTCATTTTCTGTTTCCATTGTATGATGCTTGGAACTAAGCAATAATTTTCTTCTGGGTCTGAGATGAAGCTAAATAAGATAGAAGTTCAAAACTGAGGTCCCTGAATTTGTAGAATGAAGTCACTGAAAGGCAATTACCAGATCAATGATGGTATAGGCATTTGAATAGCACAATTCATACACTATCTATAGAAAAAATGACCAATAGCTGTGGGCCAACAGTCAATGGCCCATGAGACCATCACACAAATCCTCAAGAGTTTGACTATAATTTCATGCCAATTCTCATTTAGACAAGAAGAGAAGTAAAAGCAGGAGCTCCATGACACCCTAATATTTTTCTCTTGCCTAATTTGTGGCAGCAACCACTACTTCAGTGCAGGTGGGTTTTTTTGTTTTTTTTTTTTTTAATATAGCTTTGTTAAAAATATACAGATAATTGGCCGGTGCCATGGCTCAATAGGCTAATCCTCCACCTTGTGGCGCCAGCACACTGGGTTCTAGTCCCGGTTGGGGTGCCGGATTCTGTCCTGGTTGCCCCTCTTCCAGGCCAGCTCTCTGCTGTGGTCCGGGAGTGCAGTGGAGGATGGCCCAAGTGTTGGGCCCTGTACCCCATGGGAGACCAGGATAAGCACCTGGCTCCTGCCTTTGGATCAGCACGGTGCACCGGCTGCAGCGGCCATTGGAAGGTGAACCAACGGCAAAGGAAGACCTTTCTCTCTGTCTCTCTCTCTCTCACTGTCCACTCTGCCTGTCAAAAAAAGAAAAAGAAAAAAAATATACAGGTAACTGGATGTGATGGGTAGATGAATTTCAGGATGTTTTGGGTAAAGAATTACTAGATAGTACATTTTTAAATATTCACAAAGATTTTACAAGGCATTCATGCTGTTTTCAAACAATATTAATCCACCAAATTATTACTATTTTACTGTGAAATATGATCCATTGATGGTCTACAAATTGTTTTACTAGGTAAGATCAAGCATCATTTTAAAGGATTAAAAATGATTTATTCAGGGATATTATTTTCTTCTTTAAATGCTAAAGTTAAAAAGAGTCCTTGGAGGGTTTTTCTAAAAATATGTAGAAGTATTTGAGGGTTTTAGAACCACAATTTAATTATGAGAATTGAAAAAAAATACTATATTTAATGACAATTTCCAAAAATTCTTTCCACATTTTAATTTCTCCACTTATAGTATGTTTCTTTCAAATGTATTTGCCAAGCCAGGAATTAATGAGGAATTGGAATATTATGTGAGCACTTCATGTGGTTACACACGTTTTTAGGTACACCCACTGTATCCTAAGAGGTTCATTTTCCAGCAGTTTTCTTCCTAATGGAGGTGTGCACTGTTTTACAGGGAAGGTAGCTTCATCTGCCCGTGATGTCAACAGGGAAAGATGATGGAAAGTCTCCTTTGTTGTCCTTCTCAGCATATGCCATTGCAATCACTCCCACCATCTTTAGAGAATTTCTGGTCCTGAAGCTGTCCCCATATTGCTCAAGAACTGTGTGATTGATTTCTATGTCTGTGAATGTTAGTGTGGGGGTAAAAGAAACTTTGTAGAGAAGGACCGTTTCCTGTCTCTTGGTGGCATAGGTGCAGTTGTAGATCGGAGACATTATAATCTCTTATTCAGGTACAACCTTATAGACCTTGGCTGGTTCAAGAAAGGGTACCAGTGGTAGATCCTTAGTTCCAAAGCCATAGAAGGGATGAATAATGTTGGATTTTCAAGCATTTTTTTTTTTGTCAGAAGATGAGGGGCTAGCGCTGTGGCTTAGCAGGTTAATGCCCTGGCCTGAAGTGCCAGCATCCCATATGGGCACCGGTTCTAATCCCGGCTGCTCCTCTTCTGATCCAGCTCTCTGCTATGGCCTGGGATAGCAGTAGAAGATAGCCTAAGTCTTTGGGCCCCTGCACCCACATGGGAGACCCAGAAGAAGCTCCTGGCTCCTGGCTTCAGATTGGCACAGCTCCTTTGTGGCCATCTAGGAAGTGAACCCGTGGATGGAAGACCTCTCTCTCTGTCTCTACCTCTCTCTGTAACTCTGCCTGTCAAATAAATAAAAATAAATCTTTTTTAAAAAAAAGATGATGTGTCTGATAGAAGTCCAGTGGGTCTCTAGGTATACAGAAAGGGGTTCTAAAATTTCTGTAGACAACTGGTCTCATACAAGATGGCCATGGGCTGGAGATGGGTGTTCAGACCATTTGAGCTGAATTGTATATGAGCTGAATGTAGGTTGCACCTCTGTCACTGTTTACTCATCTCTAAGATGAGCGTAGCAGCAATACTAATGAAATATTCTTACTGTGAGATGTGTGCAAGCTGACTTACACTGTGTTGCAATTGCATTTATGGGGTTTCTGGTGTATCTTCTTTAAATGAAGTTTCCGGTATCCTGCACTGTATAGCCTGTCCAGTGCTACTCATTTGAGGTTACTGAACTTATACAATGCCTAGTTTCTGGGAACATGGAAGTTTGGGTACTGGGGGACAGTCCCATTTCCTTTGGAAGTTAGTAATTGTTATGGTATTTGAAGAAGGGAGCTCTGCACATAGGAATCTTTTCTAACAGAATACAACTTAATGCTCTCTGAGACAACACCTCAAGGCTCAGAGCAGAGACAAGAGTCATTGAAATGTAAAGATCCTAGTTGCATGGTCCAAGCAGTTATGGATCATACTGACCAGAGTGAACAAGATATACTTGATATTACCTTACCTCATCCATTATTTTCAAGACTTGGTGGTAATAGAAGTTCTGGACCAGCATTCAAAAGAGAGGCATGAATGGATTAGAAGACAGTGGTCTTAAGGATGTAGCCTGGGGTGGAGGGATAACCTCTCATATCTGAGAGTCACCATCTGCACTGCTTCCTACCACATGCCCATTACTTCATTCCACTACCAGGATCTCTAGAAATGGAGGTCTGTGAAACCTAGTCTGTCATATACTTGGTACCTGGGCTATGCTGCTGCCCTCTGTATTCTAATAGTCCTTTCTGGTAGCTCAAAGAAGTTTTGCTAGGATCTCTGTAAAAAAAATGAAACAAATTGTATTTCAGGAGAAAAGTGGTTTGAGTAATGTCACATGATTTGTAAATACCCGGCACCCTAACTTCTGTCTAATGTTCTCTATCTTGCCACACTTAATTAAAAAACATTTATTTTTCAGATCCATTTCAGAAATTATCACCAGTTCAAATAATACTGCTTTAGAAAACTTCCCTGAGCATGTCTTCCCTTTTGCTCCTAATGCTGTTTGGAGTATGACTTCAAAAAGCATATCATGAGGCCAGTGCTGTGGCAAGGCAGGTTAATGCCCTGGCCTGAAGCACCCATATCCCATATGGGCATGGGTTCAAGACTTGGCTGCTCCATTTCTGATCCAGCTATGGCCTGGGAAAGCAGTAGAAGATGACTCAAATCCTTGGGTCCCTGCACCCATGTAGGAGACCCAGAAGAAGCTCCTGGCTTCAGATTGGTGCAGCTCCAGCCATTGCAGCCATTTGTAGAGTGAGCCATTGGATGGAAGACCTCTCTCTCTCTGTCTCTCCTCTCTTTGTGTAACTTTGACTTTCAAATAAATAAATACAAAAAGCATATCATAAAAAATTTCCCCCTTTCAGTAATTTATTCTTGAACAATATACAGTATACATGCAGCTACAGAAAATTAGTGTGAACCTTTATCCTGCTTTCTGAAATAGTAAAATTATATTAAATCAGATTCATGTGATAATAAGCTTCTTAAAATATAAACCAAAAGAACACAATGACCATATATAAGTCGAAATGTGAAGAACAACCTTATGGTCTCCAGATAATTTATTTGTGTGAATCTCAAGACTTTTATTTTATTTTATTTTATTTTTTTTTTAGTATCAGCAGCTTTTCTAAGGTCTAATTGAGAGGCAAAATTGTGTTTATAGGAGCTTTTTTCTAAGTTTTTTAAAAATTTATTTGAAAGTATTGTATATAGAGGAGAGACCCAGAGAGATCTTCCTTCTGCTTGTTCACGTCACAGATGGCCGCATTGAGCAGGGCCGGGACAGAATGAGGCCAGGAACCAAGATCTTCTTCTGGGTCTCCCACATTGGTAGCATTTGCCCAAGTACTTGGATCATCTTCCATTGCTTTTCTCAGGCCAACAGCAGGAAGCTGGATCAAAAGCAGAACAGCCAGAACTTGAACCAGTGCCCACATGGGGTGCTTGCATTGCAGATGGCAGGTTTTCTTGCTATGTGACAATGCTGGGCCTGTTTTATGGGAACTTCTAAATGAAATTTTGAAGTTGTATGCATTGTAATTTGCATGTAATTCAACTTTCTGCCATACTTACTTGTATGTATCAGCATTTGATGTAGGACAAATCAGAAAACACGATGGCTTAGCAAACAGCCATTTGATTTGCAGTTCTGACTCTGTGTTATGGGCTTCACTCAGCTGGACAATTCCTATGATTAGTCTGAGAGCAGAAATGAGAGTTTCATCATTTGGGGAACTGATTGAGCCTTCACTTAAGTGTCTCGGGTTTGTGGTGAATCTTGGCTACATACCATCTCTTCAACAGGAAGGTTTTTCAGAAGATAACTGTCAGAAAAAGAAAATCTGAGAAGGCAAATACTTTACAAATTGTCTATTTCTGGGGCTGGTGCTGTGGCATAGCAGTTAAAGCCACCGCCTGCAGTGCCAGCATCCCATATGGGTGCCAGTTTGAGACTCAGTTGCTCCACTTCTGATCCAGCTCTTTACTACAGCCTGGGAAAGCAGAAGATGGCCCAAGTCCTTGGGCCCCTGCCCCCATGTGGAAGACCTGGAAGAAGCTCCTGGCTCCTAAATTTGGATCTACACAGCTCCAGACATTGCAGCCATCTGGGGAGTGAACCTGCGGTTCAAAGACCTCTCTTTCTCCCTCTCTCTCTCTCTCTCTCTCTGATTCTCCTTCTCTCTCTGTGTAACTCTTTCAAATAAATAAATATTTTAACAAATTGTCTATTTCTATCACATTTGTTGGTATCTCATGGGGTAAATCAAGTGAAATGGTGAAATTCAGGGTCTTTTTTTAAAGATTTATTTGAAAGAGTTACACACAGAGAGAGGGAGAGGCAGAGAGAGAGAGGTCTTCCATCCACTGGTTCACTCCCCAGTTGGCTGCAATGGCCAGAGTTGTGCCAATCCAAAGCCAGGAGCCAGGAGCTTCTTCTGGGTCTCCCACATAAGTTCAGGGGTCCAAGGACTTGAGACATCTTCTATTGCTTTCCCAGGCCATAGCAGAAAGCTGGATCAGAAGTGGAGTAGCTGGGAATCAAACAAGTGCCCATATGGGATGCCAGTGCTGCAGGCGGCAGCTTTACCCGCTAGGCCACAGTGCCAGCCCCAACCCAGGGTTTTGTGAAGGGATGAAGTACAGGGAAAGGTGCTACTTGGAATCACTACTGGTAAAGTGCACTGCATTAGATACACATTATGTGTATTTGTTAATTTTCTTTAGTATAAACTTAATAACAACATAATGTTTATCTCTTTGATAGCTTCATTTATTTGAACACTCAAAGTTTCTTTTTACTTTTACATTATTATTTTACAAAATTTGTAGATAGTGCTTTTGTTAAACCAGTGATAACTTCTGTTTAATCTCTGCCACTTAATATAGGTGGGTGCATTTTCCTATATATTTCAACTTTTACAGGTTTATTCCTCCACTGTGAAGCTGATGTTTTCTTGGTTAATGTATTTATTATTCTTTATTCATTCTATCATATTCTTTTTTTCCCCACTGTTCAGTTCGGAAGGAAACCAGAGGTTTTGTTTTTGTTTTTGTTTTAAGATTTCATTTATTTACTTGAAAGAGTTGCAGAGAGAGAGAGAAAGTCCTCCATCTGCTGGCTCACCCTCCAAATTATTGCAAAGGCTGGAGCTGAGCCGATCCAAAGCCAAGACCCAACAGCTGCTGGGTCTCCTATGCAGGTGCAGTGGCCCAAGGACTTGGACCATGTTCCACTGCTTTCTTAGGACATAGCAGAGAGCTAAATTGTATGTTGAGCAGGGAGATTGTATTGCAGACATCCCCAGGTTCTCTTTTTGGACAAATAATTGCATTGCTTTCACTTTAATTATGTATAATGTTCTTTCAAATGTTTATCATTTGAATGTTTTGGGCAGTATTTCCATTGCTTTCACTGTAATTAGGTATAATGTTATTTCAATTGTTTATCAGTAGAATAATCATAGACAAGGGCAAAAGCTAATTTGTATTCTTTGTCTTACCTGTATTTTCTCTCTTACTTAAAAATATTTATTAGTTTAATAGAGAAAGAAGTTGATGGACTGAGATTGGGAGCTTTGACACATTAATTCACTTCCTAGATAACCATACCAAACAGAGTTGGGGCAGAACTGAAGCCAGGATTGAGGAATGGAATCTAGGCCTCCTTCATTGGTGACATCACCACAGCTTCCCCAGGTCTGCATTATCTGGGAGCTGAGAACTGAAGCTGGCATTGGAAATCAAACATAGGCACTCTGAGGTGGCATCATAAATGCTAAGCTAAATGTCTGCCCTGTCTTTTAATATATTTTTTCTCTGACATATTGGAAGAGACATGCATGGTGTTTTCATGGAAATTCTTTTCTGTTCATTCCCATCGTAGTTTCACTGAGGGTTTTTTGCCTTTTTTTCTCAATGCTTCTACAAACTTCTCCTAACATTACCCATTCAAGAGTCAATATTACCCCTCTTCTAGCCTGCTGTGAAATTCCCCTTGGAAGATGTGCCCTTTGTGATTTGAGCCTCCTGTTTCCCTCCAGCTTGGGCATTTTTCACAGCCTGTAGATCATGGGTTTGACTCTATTGAATACTTCTGTGTGGCTTTCTAAATACTCAACAAGTCTAATGTAAAACCATATCCTTCCTTTTTCCTTCATATCCATACACAACTGTCAGTGTTTGTTTTGTGACAGAGTTAATAGTTGACTGGAACTATAATGTTACAGGTGATGATAGCATTTGAAGACCTGGCTGTGTACTTTAGCTTGGAGGAATGGCAGAACATGAACAATGCTCAGAAAACCCTGTACAGAGATGTGATGCTGGAGACCTACAGCAGCCTCTTCTCCTTGGGTGAGTGACACCCATCACATGCCCAGTGATAACATTTTCTTGCTATTTGACAAACAAGGGAACACTTTATAATGTTTAATATTGCACAGATATAGAATTTGAGTTCATGAATAATCTATCTACCATCTAACAAAAGATTCAAATTGGAACATTTGTTGCATAGCTCTTGGACCAAGCTGTAGTCCTTTAAATAACCCAAGATAGTGATTTCACAAATTCTTACATTGTTTTCATTAACAGGGCACTGCATTACCAAACCTGACTTGATCTTCAAGTTGGAGCGAGGAGCAGAGCCATGGATGGTGGAAGAATGCCTGAATCAGAGCCTTCCAGGTCAGTCTGCACATAAGACACAGGAAGGCCAAGGCAGAAAGTGTGCAGATGTTGACTGGTGCTCTTTCCATGAATTTTTCTCAAGCCTTACTCCTGATGACAGCTGGTTTTGTGCATCAGACACAGGCATTCTAGAGTATTTAGAGAAACCAGTATCTTTCTAACTTTTGTTCTTAGTGAAGATGTTCTTTGATTAAAAAAAAATCCAGTCATTTTCTGATGTTACTAAGGCTTTTATCTAGGTTTGATACATTCCCCAAATTCTAACTTGTCCTCTACACTTTCATACCTTTTCTTTCATGCACTTATTAGTTCCTTCAGTGCTTGTTAACTAGGTAATGTACAGAAAGTTTTTTTAAGATTAGTGTTTCTTTCTGTTTATTTTTAAAGATTTATTTATTTATTTGAAA
Source organism: Lepus europaeus (assembly GCF_033115175.1). NCBI lineage: Eukaryota > Metazoa > Chordata > Mammalia > Lagomorpha > Leporidae > Lepus > Lepus europaeus. Next base: position 9,891,806 of record NW_026909276.1, on the reverse strand, counting down.
GTCAGAGAGAGAGAAGGAGAGGCAGAGAAAGGCAGAGAGAGAAAGAGAGATACAGAGAGATCTTCCATCCACTGGTTCACTTCCCAATTGGCTGTCATGGCTGGAGCTGCACTAATACAAAGTCAGGAGCCAGGAGCTTCTTCCAGGTCTCCCACATGGGTACAGGAACCCAAGGACTTGGGCCATCTTTTACTGCTTTCCCAGGCCATCGCAGAGTGCTAGATCAGAAGAGGAGCAGCTAGGACTTGAACTGGTGCCCATAAGTGATGGCAGCACTGCAGGTGGTGGCTTTAGCTGCTGTGCCACAATGCTGGCCCCCAGAAACTTATTTCTAGTTCATTGCTCAGAGTTCCCACTCATGATTTTGCCCAGGCATAGAACTTGCTCAGGACTGAATCAATAAATGTGAACTTTCTCTTTCTTAGTCTCTTTCTTTTATTTCCTCTATGCCTCTCAAATAAATAAGAAATTATGGTTTGTTGGAAACATTTGAGGAGTGAGCTATAGCTGGCAAACCTGTTTCAGTCTCTCATTCTGTCTCTCTGACTCTCAAGTAAGTAAATAAGTAAACGTTAAAAGATGGTCATGTGACCGGGGCTGTGGTGCAGTGGGTTAACACCCTGGCCTGAAGCACTGAAATCCCATATGGGCACCAGTTCGAGACCCAGTTGCTCCACTTCCAATCCAGCTCTCAGCTATGGCCTGGGGAAGCAGTAGAAGATGGTCCAAGTCCTTGGGCCCCTGCACCCGAGGGAGACCCAGAAGAAGCTCCTGGCTCCTGGCTTCAGATCAGCACAGTTCTGGCCATTGTGGCCAATTGGGGAGTGAACCATTGGATGGAAGACCTTACTCTCTCTTTGCCTCTCCTCTCTCTGTGTAACTCTGACTTTCAAATAAATAAATCTTTTAAAAAAAAAACCAAAAGATGGTCATGAGTAAGCCTCTGTGCTGTGATGTTAGAAATTATGAAGCTAGGAAAGAGAAAGACACTGTAGTGCAGTGTGTTAAAGCTCCAGCCTGCAGCACTAGCATCGCATATGGGTGCCAGTTCAAGTCCCAGCTGATCCTCTTCTAATCCAGCTCTCTGCTAATGCACCTGAGAAAGGAGCAGAGGTTGGTCCAAGTCCTTGGCCCCCTGTACCCATGTGGAAGACAAGAAAGAAACTCCTGGCTCCTAACTTTATCTTGGTCCAGCATTGGTCATTGTGTCCATGTGGGGAGTGAACCAGCAGATGGAAGACTTCTCTCTGTCTCTATCTCTCTCTATAATTCTAGCTTTCAAATAAATAAAGTAAATCTTTGAAAAAAAGAAATTATAAACTAAGCATGAACTTGTGTAAAACATAAAAATAAATGATCCTAGACTCACCAAAAAAGTAATGAGATTTTGAGACCCAAGGTCAAGTAGCCTTGTGGGTTTATGTTGAGTGGCTCAGATTTCACTAAGGGTGAAGTTTGAAGTATGATTTCTCTCTTATTTTTCAGTATCATTGAAAAATAAGCAAACAAAAAGATAAAGCATAGGAAATGAAGCTTTCTATGAAAATAGCAGACAACTGATCAAAAGTCTCCAGAAATTCTAATTATCACACAAGAATGTTTATGGAAAGAATTGAGAGGAGGTAGCCAGCACTGATGATTTCTGAATGAGCTAGAAAACACTTTTCAAAGATGAGCACATCCTGGTTTGCAGAAACAAATTCTTCACACTGATTGGGAGTGTTTAACTAAAGTGGTAGATTGGGACTTTTCTCTACCTGTTGTACTTCTGAGAAGCTGAAGGTGTCGGATGTCCTTAGGAATTTGGGGAAGCTGGCATAGAGTAGAGACAAAGTAGTTTTTCATTTGAAAAATCCCACAAATGATGTTTACCTAGAAAGACTGAACATAAGACAATCATAGATTCAGATCATACTCCTTAAATGTTGCCCTGCTTAAAGTACAGGTACATTTCACTCTTCTCCACCTGCAAGTAAATGATCAGTAAAACTTTTTCATGTTTATGGTTGAAATATCAGAGAAGCAAAAAACACACAATTTTTATAAAAATAAGATGGAGAAAAAGCCAGAGAAAAAATGGTTGCAAGGTAGTGGGTGAATATTTTTATTAAATATTTGTTCATTCTTTAAAATATTTTATAGTTATTTCATCTTTATGAAAGGCACAGTGATAGTGAGAGGAGAAAGAGGTCCTCTATTAGCTCACTTCCCAGATGCCTGCAACACTTAGGTCTAACTAGTCTGAAGCCAAAAACTTTAGAATTCATCTAGTCTATCCTGGTGTATCACAGGTTTCAAGGCACATGAACCATTATCTGCTTCCTCCCGGTTTACATACGCAGAGAGCTGTACTGAAAGCAGAGTAGCCAGGGCTCACACTGACACTGTTTTGAGATGGAGGCATCCCATACATCATAGCACAAAAGTCATCCTACCATACTTGAAAATTTCCCATGGTAAAAAGGATCATGTTTGAACATTGGGAAACCTCATGGTACAATTTAATATATTAATGTATTAAGGAGAAAAACCATATTTTTTATTTTTTTATTTTTTTGACAGGCTGAGAGAGACAGAGAGAAAAGTCTTCCTTTGCCATTGGTTCACCCTCCAATGGCCACCGCGGCTGGCACACTGCACTGATCCAAAGCCAGGAGCCAGGTGCTTCTCCTGGTCTCCCTTGCAGGTGCAGGGCCCAAGTACTTGGGCCATCCTCCACTGCACTCCTGGCCCACAGCAGAGAGATGGCCTGGAAGAAGGGCAACCAGGACAGAATCTGGCACCCCAACCAGGACTAGAACCCAGTGTGCCAGCACTGCAGGAGGAGGATTAGCCTATTGAGCCACAGCACCAGCCAGGAGAAAGACCATAATAATGGTCATAAATAAGTACCTCATACTGATTTTATCAAAATCTAATACCACTTGAATAACAAGTAACTTGATTCCCTTTATATGAGTATGCCAGGAGAAACAGTTACATGTGATTCAGTGACATGATTGCTTTTTTCTCATTTCAGTGGTCATGAAAAGGGATGACCTGATTAGGATCAACCAGGAAAGTCAGGACAAAAATCTGAATCAAGATTTTATGAAAAATAACAAGACATCAGCTCTCAAGAGAGTTGAATTAAGAAAAACCATTAGTTTAAATTCAAGCCATATTCCAACACTGATTATTAAAAAGGGAACCTATTCATGATTGAAGCCCGAGGAATTCAGTAAATGTCACACTGTTTATCCCCACAGTGGGCCTGATCAACTACAGGATGGAGACAAATTTGATAACACTAAGATACCTGGAAATTCTCTCCAGTTCTGTGAGCCTTTTGGTCAGCATGACAAGATTCACATCATGAAGCAGCCATTTGGAACCACTGCACAAGCAAAATTCTTCACAAGAAAGATGCTCTGTAAATCTGAGAGGGTTCATATGGCAGAAAACTGTAATAAATCAACTGTCACTTTTGGAAAAGTAATTCAAATAGAAAAAGCTATCCATGAAAATTCTAGCCTCAATATGCATCAACAAACTCACACAGGAAAGAAATTTTATAAGTACATTAAGTATGTTGAACCTGTCATTCACCAGTCACAACTTGCAATAAATCACAGACTAAATACAAGGGGAAAATTCTCTAAAGGTAAACCTTGTGAAAATTCACTCAGTTTTAATTCACCTTATGAATGTAATGGACACAAGTCAGACCTCATCATACACCAGCAAATTCACACAGGAGAGAAACCTCATAAATGTAATGACTGTGGAAAAGCCTTTGGACGAAAGTCACACCTCATTATACACCAGAGAATTCACACAGGAGAGAAACCTCATAAATGTAATGACTGTGGAAAAGCCTTTGGGCACAAGTCATACCTCCTCATACATAAGCGAATTCACACAGGGGAGAAACCCCATGAATGTAATGACTGTGGAAAAGCCTTTGGACACAAGTCAATCCTCATGAAACATCAGCGAATTCACACAGGAGAGAAACCTCATAAATGTAATGACTGTGGAAAAGCCTTTGGACGAAAGTCACACCTCATCATACACCAGAGAATTCACACAGGAGAGAAACCTCATAAATGTAATGACTGTGGAAAAGCCTTTGGACACAAGTCAGTCCTCATCACACACCAGAGAATTCACATGGGGCAGAAACCTCATAAATGTAATGACTGTGGAAAAGTCTTTGGGCAAAAGTCACACCTCATCATACACCAGCAAATTCACACAGGTGAGAAACCTCATAAATGTAATGACTGTGGAAAAGCCTTTGGACACAAGTCATACCTCCTCATACATCAGCGAATTCACACAGGGGAGAAACCTTATAAATGTAATGACTGTGGAAAAGCCTTTGGACGAAAGTCATACCTCATCATACACCAGCGAATTCACACAGGGGAGAAACCTCATAAATGTAATGACTGTGGAAAAGCCTTTGGACACAAGTCAAACCTCATGAAACATCAGCGAATTCACACAGGGGAGAAACCTCATAAATGTAATGACTGGAAAAGCCTTTGGGCAAATGTCAGACCTCATGAAACATCAGCAAATTCACACAGGAGAGAAACCCTATGAATGTAATGACTATGGAAAAGCTTTTGGCCATAAGTCAGGCCTCATGAAACATCAGCAAATTCACACAAGGCAGAAACCTCATGAATGTAATGACTGTGGAAAAGACTTTTTATGAAAGTCACACCTCATACCACACAAGAATTCACACAGGGGAGAAACCCCATGAATATAATGAGCGGGGGAAAGCGTTTGGACAAAAGTCAGTCTTTAGGAAACATCAGAGAATACACAGGGGAGAAACCTCATGAATGTAATGACTTTGGAAAAGCCTTTGGACAAAAGACAAACCTCATATCACAGCAGAGAATTCACATAGAATAGAAAACTCATGATTGTAATAACTGTGGAAAAGCATTTAGCCATAAGTCAACCTTCATCATGCATCAGAGAATTCACACTGGGCAGAAACCTTATGAATGTAATGACTGGCAAAGCCTTTGGACAAAAGTCAAACCTCATAATGCACCAGAGAATGCACACAGTGTTGAAACTTCATGAATGTAGTGACTATGGGAAAACTTTTGGTCTTAAGTTCCAACTCCAACTGCATCAGAGGATTCACACAGGGCAATAACACTATAAATGTAATGGCTGTGGAAAAGCCTTTTTCTATAAATTATACCTCATATCAAAACAGAATTCACACAGGGAAGAAACCTTATGAATCTAATGAGTGTGGGAAAGCCTTTTGTTATAAATCATAGCTCATATCACAGCAGAGAATTCACACTGGGGAGAAACTTCATGAATGCAATGACTGTAGAAAAGCCCTTGGCAATAAGTCACATCTCAGAATGCGTCAAAAATTCACATGAAGAGAAACCTTTTGGACATAATGACTTGGAAAGCTTTTTCCCATAATGCAGTCCTCATTGCACATCATCTAATTCATATGGGGGAAAACACTTTGGATCTAATGCATATGGAAAAGCCTTTATCCATAAGTTAACACCTCATAAAACATCAGAATTCACATGGGGGAGAAACCTTCTGAATGGAATGAGTGTTGGAAAACTCTGCCAAAATCACACAATATAACATCAGAAAATTTATTACATAATAGAAAGCTTGTAATAAGTGTGGGAAAGCCTTTTGTCAGAAGTAATACCTCATAACACATGTAGTTCAAACAAGGGAGAGAACTTTTTCCAAAATCAACATAACCATGTGACAGAGCCTTTTGCTGGAAATTACATCCCATACAATAGGCACTCCCATAAGGAAGAAAGACTGGGACCAGCGCTGTGGCACAGTAGGTTAAAGCCCTGGCCTGAAGCACTGGCATACCATGTGGGCACTGGTTCTAGTCCTGGCTGCTCCTCTTCCGATCCAGCTCTCTGCTATGGCCTGGGAAAGCAGTAGAAGATGGCCCTGCACCCACATGGGAGACACAAAAGAAGCTCCTGGCTACTGGCTTCTGATTGCTGCAGCTCCAGCCATTGCATCCATCTGAGGAGTGAACCAGCAAATGAAAGACCTCTCTCTCTCTCTCTACCTCTCTCTGTAACTCTGTCTTTCAAATAAATAAAGTAAATTGTTAAAAAAGAAAGAAAGGTTAGAAATATTAGTGTGAGAAAAAGCCATTTGTCAGAAATTGATCACTATACATCAGAGAATTCACACAAAGGGTTTCTTTGGAGTGTAATGAATGTGGAAGTATATTTTCATGGTATTCAGGCTGTCATAAATATGCAACTCAAAAAAGGTGATATCCTTCAAGTGCAGTAGATATGATAAAACCATGACCAGAAATTAAACAGGCTCGCACCATGGTGCAGTAAGATAATCCAGTTCTAGTCCCAGCTGCTGCTTTTCCAATCCAGCTCTCTGCTGTGGTCTAGGAAAGCAGTGGAAGATGACCAAAGTGCTTGGGCCCCTGTACCCATGTGGAGACCAGGAATAACTCCTGGCTCCTGGCTTTGGATCAGGGCAGCTCTGGCCATTGTGGCCATCTGGGGAGTGAACCAACAGAAGGAAGACCTTTATCTCTATCTCTCACTGTCTGTAACACTACCTATCAAATTAATTAAACATCAACGAACACCAGAGAATTCATACAGCAAAATGTCAATTTAATGAATGTGAAAAAATTGTTCTGCCATTAATCAATTCACATGAAGAGACTCAGAAATGAGAAAACATACATGCATAGAAAAGTTATATACCATACATCATCTCTCAATGGTTACCTGACAACTCACAGAAAGAAAAAATCCTATGACTGTATTGTAATGGGAAATACCTTTATTATTAGGCAAACTGCCACAAAACATAGCAAGATTACAGAGAGAAGTCCCTGAAGTATAATTTGTTTGAAAGAATTCTTTGGTGGAATCACACCTTAGTAAGTATTGGGGCAGTTTTCATGATGAATTGTGACAGAGAGTGGTTAACCGTTCTTCAGAAATTTTTTCTCTTATACAACCTGTAGTTTTGGTTTCTCATTATTGTGAGTGGGATCAAGTATATGAACTGAACTGTACTCTCTTATGTAAATTTTGTTAATAAATATCTAAAAGTTGAGTAACAGTTGTTGCAACAGTTATTTGGAACACCATCTTCATCAATTACAAAGTTATTTGTTTTATGGATGCTTTGTTGGCCACCCAGGATTCTTTCCCCACATTATTGTGCAAACCACTGATGTGACCATAGGCATTTCAAGTGACATATGTTCCAGCTGTAATGGGTACTCCAGCCCTGGAAAATAAGTGTTGTGTGCAGCACAAGGGAATGAGTTTGTGGTGACCTATATACCCATGAGAAATTTCAACTTATCTGTGTGCACATCTGGATTAGACTCCACTACCCAAGGTCTATTTGAATATGCAAGTAGATGTTATCCCACACATCACCCTCATTCTTTAAAGGGACAATCTGAAACCCTATAAGTTGCAACACTTATCTGAATGTTCCTGTATTACTGAATGCATAATGCCTTTTTCATTCATGATCCCCCTTTTCCACTTCTACTTCATTCAATTCCTAATTGCCTTGAAAAGAACATGGAATGAAGTCTATCCAGGTGGTACCCATTGCAACAGAGAAGCAGGAGCATAAATGTAGTACACTTTTTAAAACAGATTTATTGATTTATTTGAAAGTCAGAGTTAAACAGAAAGAGGAGAGGCAGAGAGAGATCTTCCATCCAATGGTTCACTCCCCAATTGGCCACAACAGCCGCAACTGTGCTGATCCAAAGCCAGGAGCTTCTCCAGATTTCCCATGTAGGTGCAGGGGCCCAAGCACTTTGGCCTTCTACTATTTCCCAGGCCATAGCCAAGATCTGGATTGGAAGTGGAGCAGCTGGGTCTCAAACCAGTGCCCATATGGGAAGCTGGCACTTCAGGCCAGGGCATTAACCTGCTGTGCAACAGCACTGGCCCCTGTAGTACAGTTGTATTAATTTAACTTTACTATAATTTTTATAACCTTTTTTATTGTATTACTCCCTGCTCCTACAGGTGGCCCTCATTTTTATTGAAAATGTGTGTTTTTATCCCTTCCAATTTACAAAGTCCTTACTTGATTTACGTAAATCTGATTTACATTCAGTTAATTCCTCAGGATACCCTCAGGAGGAACACTTTACCTAGGTTGCATGGCCATCCCTTGATAACAGGGCTACAAATGCTAGGATGCATCTAGCTTCAGTAGCTCTTTTATTTCCCATCTAGATAATAGCTGTGCAAGTAATCCATTCCACCTCCATTAGAAATAGCTCTTCATCTCTGTTTAAGTCCTCACAGCTTCTTACAAGTGTTTATCAAATTAAATCTTATAAACAGATTTAATAGAAAATGAATGGTGTGGCTGCTGGTAGTTTCAGTGAGGTTGAATGATTTGCTGGACTGCTGTTTTGTCTGGGTTTTCTTTCATATTACTTAGAACTAATTTTTCACAATATTGCTTGCCTGAGCACTTTTTCTAGGGTCCCAGCTAAACAGGTGTTTGAAGACTTGATTTACTGTTAATTCTCATGGTACAACTCATTAAGGACAGAGGTCCCACATGGGGAGCACAGATCATTATGTGGTCCTTGGACAGAGCAAATATTATACCCATTTGATTTAGTACTCAGGCACTGGGCTCCATTGAAGATAAGAGCTCGGCTGAACAGAATATAACTCCCTTCCGATTAAAAAAAAAAAAAAGGGAGAAGATTTACCATGCCAAACCTGGGTGTGTCACCTCAGGCATACCCTTTACCCTTGAGAACTGAACAAAGCTCTCGGGCCATACCCACTAGAAGCCTCTAGAGATTCACTGAAAGCAGAAAGTCCATTTATCTATAGTCATAATACAATGATAAAAACTACCACAGCAGGGAAAAAAAAAAAGGCGAATATCTCCACAAATGCCGAACAAATGCAAGAATCCAAGAAACAAGAGTAAGGAAACATCATGATGCTGCCAAAAGAACATGACACTTCAATATTAGAATATAAAGATGATAAGATAGAAGAAATGCAAGAAATAGAACTCAAAAATTTGATCATAAGATTACATAGAAGTAATCAAAAGCAAATGCACAAACTACTGAAATCCATGAAGGACATGAAAGAAAATTTGTTATGGCAAGGATGTTTTCTAATCATGTCTATTTGAAGTTCTGTGTGCTTCCTGTACTTGGACATCTCTCTCTTTTTATGCTAGTATTTCACTAAAAATGCCTTCTAATGCTGTCTCTCTGTCTCCATGCCTTCAGGAATTCCTAGAACCCAAATGTTGTGTTTTTTTTTTTTAATAGTTTCCTGTAGATTCCCAACAGTGTTTTTAGATTTCTAATTTCCACTTCTTGTCTTTGGTTTGACTGTGTGCTTTCCTGTGCTCTGTCTACTAAGTCAGATATTCTCTCTGCTGCCTCATTGATTCTATTTTTAAGGCTCTCCACTGCATTTTTTATTTGCTCTATTGAATTCTTCATTTCACTTTAATTTCTCTTTAATATCTCAATTTCATGTCCTATTGAATTTATTTTATCTTGATCCCTCCTTATAATTTCAATTTCATGGGAGAAATTTTCTTTCGTGTCCTTCATGGATTTCAGTAGTTTGTGCATTTCTTTTGATTACTTCTATGTAATCTTATGATCAAATTTTTGAGTTCTATTTCTTACATTTCTTCTATCTCATCATGTTCATAATCTAGTATTGAAGTGCCATGTTCTTTTGGGAGTGTCATGATGTCTTCCTTATTTTTGTTTCTCATAATTTTGCATTTGTTTAGCATTTTTAAGATACTCATTGGTTTCTTCTTTTTTTAATTTTTTTTCCACTGCTATGGCTTTTATCTTTGTACTATGACTCTGTAGATAAGTGTACTGTCTACTTTCACTGAATCTCTAGGGGCTGGTAATGGGTATGGCCAGAGAGCTCTGTTCAGTCTCCAGGGTTAAGGATGTGCCTAAGGTGACATACCCAAGTTTGGCATGTTAAATCTTCTGTCTCCTTTTTTTTAATCAGTAGAATATTCTGCTCAGCTGGGCTCTTCTCAATGGAAACCAATGCCTGAGTACTAGCCCCAGTGGGTATAATATTCATCTGCTCTGTCCAAAGAACCACACAAAGGATCTGTGTAGTCCTCAGTGTAAGTTCAGATTCTCCAGCAATGTCTCTCATCGGGTAACCAGGAACCCCCAACTTGTGGCATCTCAAACCGAGAGTGCTTAAAGTCCTAGCCACACTGCGAGTCTCCCCACACACCCTCAGTTTTTTATTTTTTCACAGTCCTGCTTTGGAAGCTTCACACAGTCACAAGTTCCTAGTTCCCTGTTTTTCTCCCCATGAGAGTCAGGAGTCTCCACTCAGCTGTTGCCAGGTGCAGACACAAGCTGGCACAGCTGTTATGTATGTCCAAAGTGGCTCCTGCTCTATCAGCTTGCACACATTTGTGAGATGATTGGAGAGAGATAAACGTGTCTGTATTGTCCTTTTTTTCCTCCCCTCTAGTTTGGCTGGCACACTTTCCCCCATGGAGATTTAAACCTCATTCCCTCTAGGTTCCTGCCACTTTTTTTGCCAGTGGCTTGGGCTACTGTGGTCTTGTCTCACCTCACCTTCCAGTTCTGGTGCATAGGCTCTCAGCTGTTGGAGTCGTGATCCATGGGCACCATGCCATCCATGTGGGTCCACCAAGTCCCTCTAATATCAGTAGAGTTTCCTCTGCCATTTTTTCCCTAACTCTTCCCTGAGACTACTCTATCTCCACTTTTTTAAAACTATCTTTTCCTGGGCAAGAGCAGTAAGCTCCCTCCCTACTCCGCCATCCAATTATTAGCCCATCTCTATATGATTATGACTCTGTTTCTGCCAAATTACTAATTTTTACACCATATAATCAAAATTAAATGCCTTCCATGGAATGCATATTTATTTTATCATTTACTACTGTCACCTGAAAGTGTAATGAGTAACCTGATTTGTGACAGTCCTAACATAGGGAAATGATGGGCACCATGGTTTGGTTTATAATTGTGTGGTCATCAACTCACTCTAAATGCTGGAAGTCCCAGCAACTTTTATGTGTATAGGATTTGAGTACATTGCAGTGCCAGCACCATCATGGTCATCAGCATAGGATACATTCTTAATGTTTCTAGATGCTCCTGGAACTGTAAATTATTTTCTGATTGTGGAAAATTTTCCAAACTACAAGTCTGTATCATACTGTAATTTTTCCAGTTTATTCTGGACTGTTTTTCACCAAATACTCATCCACATATTTGTTTTTTAATTATGGATCACATTCAAATACACATTGTCACTAAGGGCAAAGCAAAGTTTTAACTTCCATGTGCATCAGGTTTCTATTTTTTATTTTGTCTTTCATTAATTTCATCTGAGTATGTCAATATCCACATGGAAACCAATATTAGCACTGCCAAGGTGTGATGATTCTTTTGGGCACTTACATTTTCATGTCATGAATGCACTAGATAATGTTCAAGTTGTCTTAGCAACCTCCATCTTTATGGACTATCAAATAATTTTAGAACGTTACATTCTCTTTTTTTTTGACAGGAAGAGTGGATAGTGAGAGAGAGAGAGAGACAGAGAAAGGTCTTCCTTTTTCCATTGGTTCACCCCCCAGTGGCAACTGTGGCCAATGCACCGCACTGATCTGAAACCAGGAGCCAGGTGCTTCTCCTGGTCTCCCATGTGGGTGCAGGGCCCAAGGACCTGGGCCATCCTCCACTGCCTTCCCAGGCCACAGCAGAGAGCTGGACTGGAAGAGGGGCAACCGGGACAGAATCCAGCACCCTGACTGGGACTAGAACCCGGGGTGCTGGCACCACAGGTGGAGGATTAGCCTAGTAAGCCATGGCACCAGCTGAATGTTACATTCTTTTACACTTTCAATGACACTTTCTTATAGTTTCTTTATTTTTAGAAAATCAAAATTGTCATTCTCTTTAAAATTTCCATGCATTAGATTGATACAATTTTATCTTGGTTTTAAAATTACTGAATTAAATGGCATAAGCTTTCTTTGATTTAAGAGAGCACAAATTTTCTGTATTTAAATGTGTATTTAGGGCTATTTTTATTAATGTCTGTTACATCTCCTTGTAATCTTATTTCTGCTTCTACTAAATTTACCATTTGTACACACAACTGTCAATATACAACATATATTGAAATGAATATTTTTCTATTTTTCATGTTGATTTAAATTTATTATTACCACCTTAATAAATAGTCAATAACCTAATTTGTGCCAATTCTAGTGCAGGGAACTTCAGGCTACGATGATTTATTTTATCATTGTAAGCCATCAACTATCTAAATTCTGGAAGATATCCAAATTTTATTTTCACAGTATTTGAGAACAATTTAGGGCCAGTTCCATCACTCATTAGCAGGAGATTTCATTCTTAGCCTTACAGACATTCATGGAACTTGAAATTAACCTTTAATTATGAAAATTTAAGTTAACTTTTAAATTCACTGGAGTCACTCTTTTGCACAAATATTTTAGTCTAGGCCAATCCTAAGCCTGTGAATCTGTGGCCATGGAGATTTAACTTTTATTATAAGATCATCATCACTCCCAACATTCTATAAGTTGCCCTGAAAACTGTCAGGTACACAGTGTCTCAGGGCCATTTTAGCCAAGGATAATAATTCTTTCTCCTCAATGTAATATATTTATGAATATATGTAACATATATAACATACATATATTTTATACATATATAAATTTGCCACTATGTGTCTAGATACTAGTATATTTTCTGAAATTTATGTGGGAAAATAGTGGGATCTTAATGTTATTTTTATCCCAGAATTATGTGTGTTTATTTAATTTTAGAGGCTGGTAGACTTGGAAACACAGAGAAACAGAGATTATGAGCTACAACTTGGTGGCTTACTCTTCATTCTTGTAATGATTAGAAACTGGATTATTACAGAAATCTGAGCTATTCTTTTCTGTTGATAAATGCATTACAAAAATGTCAAAGTGTTGCTCTATATACATTTATATTACAAATTACATATATGTACATTTACATTGTAATGTCAAACACACAGATATATATGATGATATATACAAACACCTTTAAAGTTCTGGTTATTGGTATAAATTTTTTGAATTTTAAATATTTACTTATTTTTTAAATTTTATTTAAGTAATGTAAGTTTGATATATTTCATATATACAGATTAATGAATGTAAGTGACACTTCCCTCAATACCTTCCATCCCACACACACTCCAACCCTTTCTCCTCTTCCCTCTCACATTCCCACTTAACTTTTACAAAGTCTGTTTTCAGTTTACTTAATGATTTTATAGTTTACACTAAGTAAGAGTTCAACAAGTCAGCAAATAGTATGAAGAAAAAAAATAAATTAAAAAAATTACTGTTCCTCAGTGGAAGAGACAAGAGCTGTAAACAATCATCAAATCTCAAAATGTGTATCTAATTCTAATACATTACATTTTAGGTACTCTATTAGCTACCTCAGATCAGGGAAAACATATGATATCTGTCTTTTGGGGACTGGCTTATTTCACTAAGTATAATGGTTTCTAGTTGCATCTATCTTGTTGTAAAAGACAGGGTTTCTTATTCTTTCTTTTTTTTTTATAACTGAGTAGTACACCATAGTGTGTATATACCATAATTTTCTTAACAAGTCAACAATTGATTGATATCTGGACTGTTCCCAGATCTCAGCTGTTGTGAATTGTGCTGCAATGAACATGGGGTTATAGATAACTCTTTCTTTCATCTGCTAATTTGGATTGGGTAAATTCCAAGGAGTGGGATGGCTGGATCATATGGTAGGTCTATAATCAGATTTGTAAGATATCTCCATACAGTCTTTCACAGTGGCTTGCACCAGTTTACAATCCTACCAACAGTGGACCAAAGTAACTTTTTCCCCACATCCTCACCAGCTTTTGTCATTTGTTGATTTCTATATGCAGGCCATTCTAACTGTGAAACCTCATTGTGGTTTTGATTTGCATTTCCCTCATGGCTAGTGATCCTGAACATTTTTGCAAGTGTCTTATGGCCATTTGAATTTCTTCTCTCACAAAATGCCGGTTCAAATCCCTTTCCCAGTTCTTCACTGGATTGTTTGTTTTCTTGTTTAATTTCTTTAAGTCTTCATAGATTCTGTTGTCAATCCTTTACCAGTTGTGTGGTTTGCAAATACTTTTTCCCATTCTGTCAGTCACCTGTTCACTTTGCTGAATGTTTATTTTTCAGTGCAAAAGCATCTCAGCTTGATGTAATCCCATTTGTCAATTTTGGACTTGATTGCCTGTGCTTCTGGGGTCTTTCCCAGGAAGTGTTTGCCTATGCCAATGTCTTGCAGAGTAGAGTTCACTCAATGTTCTCTAGTAATTTGATGGTATTGGTCATAGATTTAGGTCCCTGATCCATTTTGAGTGGATTTTTGTGTAAATTTTAAGGTATGGATCTTGTTTCATACTTCTGCATTCAGAGATCCAGTGTTGCTAGCACTATTTGTAGAAGAGACTGTTATTGTTCCAGGGATTGATTTTAGCTTCTTTGTCAAAGAGAAGTTAGTTGTAGATATGTACATTATTTTCTGGAGTTTCTATTGTGTTACATTGTTCTATACATCTAATTTTATTTTGTGCCAGTATCAGGCTCTTATGGTTATAACTGCCCTGTACTATCTCTTAAAATCTGGCTTGGGATGCCTCCGGCTCTTTGTTGTTGTTGTATAAGAGTGATATAGCTATTTGGGGTCTCTTGTTTTTCCATATGAATTTTAGGATCTTTATTTTTTTACATCTGAGAATGAAAGTTACAAAACACTAAAAAAAGAAATATACGAAGACATTAAAAACTGAAAAATCTTCCATATTCATGGATTGGAAGAGTCAACTTCAGCCGGCACTGTGGCTCAACAGGCTAATCCTCCACCTAGTGGCACTGGCACACTGGGTTCTAGTCCCGGTTGGGGTACCAGATTCTGTCCTGGTTGCCCCTCTTCCAGGCCAGCTCTCTGCTATGGCCCAGGACTGCAGTGGAGGGTGGCCCAAGTGCTTGGGCCCTGCACCCATGGGAGACCAGGATAAGCACCTGGCTCCTGCCTTTGGATCAGCGCGGTGTGCTGGCCACAGTGCGCTGGCCGCAGTGGCCATTGGAGGGTGAACCAATGACAAAGGGCAACCTTTCTCTCACTGTCCACTCTGCCTGTCAAAAATTTTTAAAAAAGGAAGAGTCAATTTCATCAAAATGTCCATACTACCAAAAGCAATTTATAGATTCAATGTGATCCCAATCACAATTTTTTGCATATCTAGAAGAAATGATTCTGAAACTCATTTGGAAATACAAGGGACCCTGCATAATTAAACCAATCCTATACAAGAGAAATAAAGCTGGATGCATCACAATATCTAATTTCAAGACATAGTACAAGGCAATTATAGTCAAAACAGCCTGGTACTCATGCAAAAAAATGGTAGACCAATCAAACAGAATATAAAATCCAGAAATCAATCCATGCATCTGCAACGAACTTATCTTTGGCAAAGGTGTAACTTTTGTTTGCATTCCTTTGTTTTCCTTATTTTCTGCTTTTAATGTAGATATAATGTGCTATTTTTTTTAAAAAAAATTCCTTACATGTGATTATCTCATTATTATTTATATTATCAAGTAACTGACTTCATTCACACTAATGAAAGTATAATTTATATTCCAATTAGTATACCTCCAATGGTGGAACTAGAAATGTGCCAGGGGATTTCAAATCAATCTTACCAAGGAGGCAGGTACCAATGCCAGTGCACTTGGTAAAGTGATAAGTATAAATACACAACCGATCAAAAAGATAGGGTATGTGTCGAAGAGATTTCACAAATAAGACCAGTGTAAGCAAATAATGAAGGATAGAATTAAAAGGGAGAGAATGATCCTGCAAGGGATGCAGGACACACAGCAGACTCATAGAATGGCAAATGCCCAAAACAGCACTCCTGCCTCAGAATCAACCCTTGGGACATTCGGATCTGGCTAAAAGGTCCATGAGAGTCTCACAGGCATTGAAAGCCATGACACGGTGGCAAAAAAACAATCTAAATGAAAGATTCTGCTGAACAAGACCCCAGCAGAAGGAACAGGCCATCAAGGAGAAAGGCACCTTTCTCTGAAGGGAGGAAGGAACCTCCACTGTGACACAGCCTTGAATAAACAAGTTCAGAGTTGGTGAACTCAAGGGACTTCCATAGCCTAGACAGCTCATAGCAAGAGTCTTGGGTGATTGCTGACGTCATAAATAAAAGTGCCAATTGTTAAATCAACAATGGGAGTCACTGGGTACATCCTCCCCACATAGGATCTCTGTCCTTAATGTGTTTTGCTATGAAACTTAAAAACACTACTAGTGGAACAATACCCTATACCTTGTGTGGTTGTGTGAATGCAGCCTGTTGAAATCCTTGCTTAGTATATACTAAGTTGATCTTCAGTATATGAAGGTAATTGAAAATGAAACTCAATAAAGGGTGGGATGGGAGAGGGAGAGGGGAGGGCCATGGGAGGGAGGGAGGTTGGGGGGAAGCCACAACAATACAAAAGTTGCACTTTGTAAATTCACATTTATGAAATAAAAAATTTAAAAAAATCCCTTACATGTGATTATCTCATTATTATTTATATTATCAAGTATCTGACTTCATTCACACTAATGAAAGTATAATTTATATTCCAATTAGTATACCTCTTTGTATACTTTGTTTTTCTTTGAATTTACACTCATCAATTGTGTAAATTGTTAGTAGCTTAATGAAAGTCCATCCTAGGACTAAAACTATCAGTATGCAGCTCAAATTTTATGTTAGAACATCATAAACAAAGGCAAATTTTGTGAATTTTTGCCACTTTTATGTATACAGTTCATTGGAAGCACTTTTGACCAATATTATCATTCTCTGCTTCCAGGTAATATACCTTTAACTTTCTCTGGTTTATGAGAATGTATTTAAATCTTTGATTATTAGTATTTTCCTAAGTGTCACTGTAGATGTCAGTATCTTACATGTCAGCATTTTTTTTGATAAATGGTATGATATTCTCTTTATCATTGTTGATTTTTTCTTTGATTTCTCAAATTTAATGCATATTTAATATATGTTGTATATGTTTGTCATTCTATTATTGCTCCTATATTATTCCTGTCACTTCCAGTAATAGAATATAGGTTATATATTAACATGCACACATATTTTTAAATTTTTATCTTTTATTTCTATGATACATACACATCAGGATGTAGTGTGTATCAATCCTAGTACAGAGAACTGTAGCCTTTCCTGGTTAACTTTTTCATTGTGATTTTGTCAATTTGATGAAAATTCTTTATGTTTACTTTTCAGTGTTCCTTGATTTAAATTCCTTGAATTTAAAAATTTTCTGACAGTAAAATAATTTTCTGGGTTATTGTTCACCAAGTTTTTTTATGTCTACTGATCATTCTATTTATTATCCTAATTCTAACTATAATGATCAAAATGCAATTTATGTCATAAAATTTGCATTTTATTTATTGTCTTAATTCACTAATATGACCCCTTTATATGATCAATATCCAATTATAAGCCAATCTAACTACTATTACCTAGTCCTTCATTTTTTATCAAAAGAATCCTTTTATATAAGGAATACAGACTTCATGAATTTCATAAGTACAGTTTTAAGAATATAGTGATTCTGGCCGGCACCATGGCTTAACAGCTAATCCTCCACCTTATGGCGCCGGCACACCGGGTTCTAGTCCCGGTTGGGGTGCCGGATTCTTTCCCAGTTGCCCCTCTTCCAGGCCAGCTCTCTGCTATGGCTCAGGACTGCAGTGGAGGGTGGCCCAAGTGCTTGGGCCCTGCACCCGCATGGGAGACCAGGAGAAGCACCTGGCTCCTGGCTTCAGATCAGCACAATGCGCTGGCCACAGCGGCCATTGGAGGGTGAACCAATGGCAAAAAGGAAGACCTTTCTTTCTGTCTCTCTCTCTCACTATCCACTCTGCCTGTCAAAAAAAAAAAAAAAAGAATAGTGTGATTCTTCCCATGGAGCATTACCTCTCACTCACCTTCCCACTCTCTTCTTCCCTCTGTTATTCCACATCATCTTTTATGCTAAATTTTATTTTCAGTTAACTTTGTACACCAAAGATTAGTTTATAGTAAGTGAAGAGTCCAACAAACAAAAAAAAAAAAAAAAAAAAAAGGAAGACAAGGGCTGTTCAAAATCATTGCTTTTCCCAGGTTAATTTCCTTTTCTTGTTTTTTGAGAAACTTTTTTTAAGATTTATTTATTTGAGGGCTGGCACTGTGGCACAGTAGGTTAATCCTCCATCTGTGGTGCCAGCATCCCTTATGGGCTCCAGTTCAAACTTGGCTGCTCCTCTTCCAATCCAGCTCTTTGTTATGGCCTGGGAAAGCATAGAAGATGGCCCAAGTCCTTGGGCCCTTGCAACCACATGGAATACCCAAGGAAGCTCCTGGCTCCTGGCTTCGAATTGGCACAGCTCCAGCTGTTGCAGCCATTTTGGGAGTGAACCAGCCAATGGAAGACCTTTCTCTCTGTCTCTCTTCCTCACTGGAGAGACAGTTTAACACTTTAACCCTTAAAATCTTTTTAAAAAGATTTTATTTATTTATTTATTTGAAAGTCAGAATAACACAGAAAGAGGAGAGGCAGAGAAAGAGAGAGAGAGAGAGGTCTTCCATCTGATGGTTCACTCTCCAATTGGCTCCAATGTTCAGAGCTGTGCCAATCCAATGCCAGAAGCCAGTAGCTTCTTTTGGGTCTCCCACTTGGTCACAGGGGCCCAAAGACTTGGGCCATCTTCTATTGCTTTCCCAGGCCAAAGCAGAGAGCTCGATCAGAAGTGGAGTGGCTGGGACTTGAACCAGCGCCTGTATGGGATGCTGGTGCTTCAGGCCAGGGCATTAACCTGCTGCATCACAGTGCCAGCCCCAAGAAACTTTATTTACTTTAAGAAGCACCCAAGAATGATACATCTTTTGCAAGCACTTAGACATAATTTTAGCTTATGAGACATAAGGATATCCTGCACATAATCCATTAAAAGAAAGTAAGTCTTTGGGAACAAGTTTTATCATTAATTAAAGAAGCACCTAAGAAAATAAGCAATGAAGTTGGACACTTTGACGTAACTGAAACTTATGAGACATAAGAATATCCTCCACTTAATATACTAAATATACTTAATATACTTTGAAAAAAAGTTTTACTGCTAACTCTCCTGACGCAACTCTTTGAGGGCAGAGGTCTTGCATGTGAAGTTAGTGCACAGTGACTACTGTTGTTATTTTAACAATTAACACTCTTATGTATGGCATCAGTGATCACTGAAGGCTCTTGACATGAGCTGCCTAGGCTATGGAAGCCTTTTGAATATACAAGTTCTGTAAGAATTTAGAAAAGACAATAAGCAAAGTGGAAGTTTTCCTCAAAGAAACCTTTTATTTAAGGAATACAAATTTCATAAGTATAACTTTATTAATATAGTTATTCTTCCTACTGTACCCACCCTCTCACCCACACTCTGATCCCTGCTCCTCCTCTTTCTACCATTTCTAGTCCCATTCTGCATCAAGATTCATTTTCAATTAGCTTTATACAAAGAAGATAAACTCTAAAATAAGTAAAGATTTCAATGATTTGCACACACACACACACAAAAAACTGAGAATAAGTTTTACAGTACAATTCATTAAGGACAGAGGTCCTGCAGGGGAAGATAGTGGGCAGTGTCTCTTGTTTTTAAATTAACAATTAACAGGCCGGCACCGCGGCTCAGTAGGCTAATCCTCCGCCTTACGGCGCCGGCACACAGGGTTCTAGTCCCAGTCGGGGCACTGGATTCTGTCCCGGTTGCCCCTCTTCCAGGCCAGCTCTCTGCTGTGGCCAGGGAGTGCAGTGGAGGATGGCCCAAGTGCTTGGGTCCTGCACCCCATGGGAGACCAGGATAAGCCCCTGGCTCCTGCCATCGGATCAGCACGGTGCGCTGGCCGCAGCGCGCCAACCGCGGCAGCCATTGGAGGGTGAACCAACGGCAAAAGGAAGACCTTTCTCTCTGTCTCTCTCTCTCACTGTCCACTCTACCTGTCAAAAAAAATTAAATTAACAATTAACACTCCTATGTATGATGTCAGTGATCAGCCAAGGCTCTTAACATGAGCCACCTAGGCTATGAAAGCCTTTTGAATCCACAAGCTCCATCAGTATTTAGATGAGGTGGTAAGCAAAGTGGAATTTCTCTTCTCCCTTCAGAAGAAAGTACATCCTTCTTTGATGACCACTTCTTTCCCCTGGAGTCTCACACTTAAAGGTCCTTCATGTAGGAAATTTTTTGCCACTGTGTCTTGGCTTTCCTTGCCTGAAATGCTCTCAAGGGCTTTTCAGCCAGAATCGAATGCCTTAGGTGCTGGCTCTGAGGCCAGAGTGCTTCTTAAGGTGATTTTCATCCTATGAGTCTGCTATATGGACTGCTTCCCATGTTGCAGCATTCACTCCTCTTTAATTCTAGTATTATTTCCAAACAGTGAATCCTATTTATATGATCATTTTAACACTTAATCATATCCATAATATCACTTTAACACTTAAAATGCTATTTTTACTCCCAACTTAAGAGGATTTGGAGTCCCATGGCAAGTTTTTAAAGTGTACCCTTAGGGGGCAGTGCTGTGGCGCAGCAGGTTAAAACCCTGGTCGGCAGCACTAGCATCCCATTTGAGTGCCAGTTTGAGTCACAGTTGCTCTACTTTCAACCCAGCTCTCTCCTGTGGTCTGGGAAAACAGTAGAAGATAGTCCAAGTCCTTGGACCCCTGCACCCACACAGGAGGCCCAAAAGAAGATCCTAACTCCTGACTTTGGATCAACATAGCTTTGGCTGTTACAGCCATCTGGGGAGTGAATCAGCAGATGGAAGATTCTCTCTTTCTCTCTCTCTCTCTCTCTCTCTCTCTCTCTCTCTCCCTCTCCCTCTCTCTCTCTCCCTCTCTCTCTCCCTCCCTCCTACCTTCTCTCTCTCTACCTCTGCTTCTCTGTCACTCTGCCTTTCAAATAAATAAATAAATTTCTAAAAATGAATAAATAAAATAAACTCTATCCTTAGATGTAAGTCCATAGGAATATATTAAGAATATTACAGCTTTACAGTTCCAAACATCATACTTATAATTTTAGGAACATGGCATTTCTTCCCACTGTGCCCACCTTCTCACCCACACTCCCACCCCTCTTTCTCCTCCCTTTCTCATCCCCAATATTATTTTTATTATGATCTATTTTCAATTAACTTTATGCACATATAATCAACCCTTTCTTAAATAAAGAGTGCAACAAATAGTAAGAAAAAATTTCCTCAACAGTCATGACAGGAGCTGCTCAGTTATTTCTTCTCAAAATGTCAATTTCAATCCTACAGATTGCCTTTTAGGTTCTCTACTATGTATCAAGGGTCAGGGAGAATGTATTGCATTTGTCATTTTGGAACTGGCTTATTTCACGAAGTATATTTTCCAGTTTCATCCATTTTGTTGCAAATGACCGGATTTCTTTTTTTTTTTACCACTGCGTAATATTCTATGGTATACATATCCCATAATTTCTTTATACAGTATTCAGTTGACAGGACTTGGATTGATTCCATGTTTTAGCTATTGTGAATTAAACTGCAATACATATGGGGATACAGATAACTTACATATGGTGTTTTCATTTTCCTTGAGTAAATTCTCAGGAGTGGGATAGCTGGGTCATATGGTGGGTCTATATTCAGATTTCTGAGCTATTGCCATACTGTCTTGCACAGTGACTTTACCAGTTTACATTTCTACCAACAGTGAATTAGGGTACATTTACCCCCTACCCTCACCTGCATTTGTTGTCTGTTGATTTCTGTATGAAAGCCATTCTAACGGTTTGAGGTAAAACCTTATTGTAGTTTTGTTTTGCATTTCCCTGACAGCTAGTGATCCTGAGCATTTTTTCAGGTGTCTGTTGACCATTTGGATTTCCTCTTTTGAAAAACACCTATTTAAGTCATTTGCCAATTTCTTAATTGGGTTGTTTTGTTGTTATTGAGTTTCTTGATCTCTTTATATATTCTGATAATTAATCCTTTATCAGTTTTAAAGTTTGCAAATATTGGGGCCAGTGCTGTGTTCAGCAGGTAAACCACTGCCTGCAGTGCCAGCATCCCATATGGATGGATGCTGGTTCGAGACCTGGCTGCTCCACTTCTGATCCAGCTCTCTGCTATGGCCTGGGAAAGCAGTAGAAGATGTCCCAACTCCCTGAGTCCCTGCACCCACATGAGAGAACTGGAAGAAACTCCTGGCTCCTGGCTTTGGATCAGTGCAGCTCCAGCCATTGCAGCCAGTTGGAGAGTGAACCATCAGATGGAAGACCTCTCTCTCTCTCTCTCTCTCTCCCTCTCTGCTTCTCCTTCTCTCTCTGTGTAACTCTGACTTTCAAATAAATAAATAAATCTTTTAAAAAAAAGTTTGCAAATATTTTCTTTCATTATGTCCATTGCCTTTTTACTTTGCTGAAGTTTCTTTTGCAGTTCAGAAGCTTCTCAATTTGATGTGTTCCCATATGTCAATTTTGGCTTTCATTGCCTGTGCCTCTGGAATCTTTTCCAGGAACTCTTTTCCTATGCCAATGTCTTGCAGAGGTTCCCCAATGTTCTCTAATGATTTTATGATATCAGGTCATAGATTTATGTCTTTAATCCATTTTGAGTGGATTTTTGTGTAAGGTAGTGGTCTTGCTTCCTATTAATGCATGTGGTGATCTAGTTTTTTCAGATCCATTTGTTGAAGAGACTCCTTGTTCCAGGGATTGATTTTATTTTTTTTAAAAGTTTATTTATTTATTTAAAAGTCAGAGTTACACACACACACACACACACAGAGAGAGAGAGAGAGAGAGAGAGAGAGGTCTTCCACCCACTGGTTCACTCCCCAAATGGCCGAAATGGCTGGAGCTGCAGTGATCTGAAGCCAGGAGCCAGGTGCTTCTTCTGGGTTTCCCAAGTGGGTGCAGAGGCTCAAGGAATTGGGCCATCCTCTACTGCCTTCCCAGGCCATAGCAGAGAGCTGGATCAGAAGAAGAGCAGCCAGTTCTCAAACCAGCACCCATATGGGATGCTAGCACTTCAGGCCTGGGCATTAACCTGCTGTCCATGGTATTTTGATTGGTATCACATAGAGTCTGTAATTTGCTTTCAGAAAAATGGATATTTTGATGATATTTTGGGTAATATTTTGTTAAGGATTTTTGCATCTATGTTCATCAGAGATATTTTTCTATATTTATCTATAGTTTGGAGAGTATTACTGATACAATCTCTATTTTGGTTATTGGCATGTTTACATTTTCTATAAGTTCATGACTTTATTTTGGTAGATTGTATCTTTCTAGGAGTCTATCCATTTCTTCTAGGTTTTCTAGTTGTTGGCATACAGCTCTTCACAATAATTTCTGATGATTCTTATTTATATGATATCTATTATTACATTTCCTTTTTCATCTCTGATTTCATTGATTTGACTTTTCCTTTTTTTTCTTGGTCAGTTGCACCAATGGTGTATCAATTTTATATATTTTTTTCAAAAACTAGCTTTCCATTTCATGGATTATTCAAATTTTTGTATCAGTTTTATTTATTTCTTCTCTAATTTTAATTATTTCTTTCTTCCTACTTTTGTGATTGGTTTGTTGTTGATATTCTATATCCTTGAGTTGCATTGATAGCTCATTTATTTAGTACCTTTTCAGTTTTTTCATGTAGACATTGATTGCTATGAACTTCCTTCTTAACACACTTTTGCTATATCTCATAGGTTTCAATATAATATATTGCCATCTTCATATGTTTCCAGAAATTTTTTGATTTCTCTTTTGATTTCTTTTATGACCCACTGTTCATTCTGGAGCATGCTGTTCAGTCCCTATGTTTAATTATGTTCTAGAGATAGTATAGTAGTTGGTTTCTAGCTTTATTCCACTGTGGTTTGAGAAGGTACATGGAATGATTTCAATTATTTTTAATTTGCTGAGACTTGCTTTGTGACCTATCTTATGGTCTATCTTAGAGAATGTTCCATGTAGTGATGAGAAAAATGTGTATTCTGCCACTGTGGGGTGAAAGATTATGTAGATATCCTTTAGGTCCATTGCATCTACAGTGTCAATTAACTCTGTTCCCTTGCTGGTTATCTGGCTGATCTGTCCATTGATGAAAGTGGGGTATTGAAGTCCATGTCTCCCTTAGGTCTACTAACATTTTTTAAGTAGCCAGCTGCCCTGTAATTGGGTACATATACACTTATTATAGTCACATCTTCCTATTGGATTGATCCATTAATCATTACATAGTGCCCTTCTTTGTCTTTTCTATCAGTGGTTATGTTAAAGTCTATTTTGTCTTATATTAGAATCGCAACACCAGCTCATTTTTGGTTTCTGTTAGCATGGATTGTCTTTTTCATCCTTTCACTTTCCATTAGCATGTATCTTTGTTGATGAACTGTGTTTCTTACAAGTAACAAATAGATGGGTCTTGATTATCAATCCATTCAGCCAGTCTGTATCTTTTAACTGGAGAATTGAGGCCATTTACATTCCAGGTGAGCATTGATAAGTAATGACCTGACCCTCCATTTTTCCATAAATATTCCTATCATTTACTTTGGATTTATTTTGTATTTCTATTGGGGTTTTCTGCCTTCTCATTCTTTCATAATGATGGCTATCTTTCTGTGTTTCTGTGTATGGCACATCCTTAAGCATCTTCTGTAAGGCTAGACAAGTTTTGATGAATTCTTTTCATTTCTGTTTGTTATGGAAGGTCTTTATTTCACCTTTATTCATAAATGCAAGATTTGTGGGGTACAGTATTCTGGGTTGACAGTTTTTTTTTTTTCTTTTAAGACTTGGACTATATCTCAGTATTCCTTTCTTGCCTGTAGGGTTCCTAATAAGTCAGCTGTGAGTCTAATTAGTGATACGCTGAAAGTGATTTGTCACTTTTCCCTTGCTCAGTTTAGAATTTTTTCATTATGTTTTGCTGTAGAAAGTTTGACTACAATGTGTATTGGTGAATATCTTTTCCAGCCATGTATGTTAGGAGTTCTATATTCTTCCTCTACTTGAACATCTCTGTCTTTCTTCAAATTGGGGAAATTTTCTCTAAATATTTCATTTAATTGGTTTTCTATTCCCTTTTCTTTTTGCTCTCCTTCAGGAACTCCTAAGACTTGTATGTTGGGTCATTTGATAGTATCCCATAGATTTCCAACACTTCTTTCTTTCTTTCTTTCTTTCTTTCTTTCTTTCTTTCTTTCTTTCTTTCTTTCTTTTTGACAGAGTTAGACAGTGAGAGAGAGAAAGGTTTTCCTTCCATTGGTTCACCCTCCAAATGGCCACTACAGCTGGCGCTGCACTAATCTGAATCCAGGAGCCAGTTGCTTCCTCCTGGTCTCCCATGTGGGTGCAGAGCCCAAACACTTGGGCCATCTTCCACTGCCCTCCCGGGCCACAGCAGAGAGCTGAACTGTAAAAGGAGCAACCAGGACTAGAAGCTGGGGTGCTGGCACAGCAGGCAGAGGATTAGCATAGTGAGCAGTGGCGCTGGCCTCCAACACTGCTTTCAGGTTTCTTCTTGTTTTTTTTTTTTTTTGTCTGTCAGTAAGATTTTCAAATATTCATCTTCTAATTCAGATATTCTTTCTTCTGCCTCTTCAAGTCTGCTGTAAAGACTTTCCACTGCAGTTTTTATGTGATCCATTTTCTTTCATTTCTAAAATTTTATTTTGATTTCTCTTTATATTCTCAGTTTCCTGGGAGTTTTCATTCATGTCTTGTATTGTTTTCTTTAGTTCATAGATTTGCTTCTGATTTTTTTGAGTAATTCTATGATTAATTTTCTAAATTACTTTTCTAGCATTTCCTCAATCTTTTCATCTTAATATACTAATATTTAAATGTTGTGTTCCTCTGGGGGTCATGGTGATTTCCTTATTCTTGTTTCTTAAATTTCAGCTCTTATTTTCTGGCATTTGTGGAGCTGATTTTTAATTTTTTCTTGTGTTGGTTTTTATCTTTGGGGTTATGCTTCTGTGGCTTCATGGAATGTCTGCCTTTTCAGTGACTACCAGGAGGCATGTGGTGGGTGTGGCCCAGAGGCTTGGGTTAATGATCTAGGGTGGGGCTAGTTTCAGGGGTAACACCAACATTGGGCATGGTAAAACTCCAAAGCCAGCTATGCCCTACACCTTTTTGTGCAGCTACAAAGGCTCCAATGTCTTAGCATATAGGGCTCCCACAGATGCCAAGACTATAGGGTGCTGTTGGTGCAGGTTCTCCTCTGTCTCTCATAATTGCCCAGCCACCTTCTTGCCAAGCTCTGAGGCAGTGAGGGCTGTGGGCCATTCCCTCCATTGGTAGCTCTGGATCACATGTGCACACTAGGGTCCCTGGTCTAAAGCCTGCCTGATGCTGCTGGCAGCTCTGTGTCCAGGTGTCCCATCTCAGTGAACTGTTATGTGCGTGCCTGCAGTCTTCTGAGTTGTAGCACTGGTTTAAAAGTATGCCTACTCCCTCTATTGGTAGGGTCATGAGTTTTGTATTGGAGAGATTGGTTTGAATCAGCTGTCCCCTCTACTTCCACTAGGACCTCAGGTGACTGCCAGCAACTACTAGCTCCCGAGGCTGCAGTCTGCACCCACTGCATGCTCTCTCTGGCTCTATGTCCATGGATTGGTGTAGATAAATCTGCCCTCGCTGTCTCAATAGTGCTGCCAGCTCAGGCTGTCTGTGGCTTCTATTCTCCGGGTGCGCATTAACACTCATCATGCAATTTCAAGCTATTTCCCCTCCTGTTGTGGGGCTTCCCAGGTGGTTTTCTCTTCTCTTCTCTGCCAAGCGTGTACCTCCTATCCTATTCTCTGCAGTTTTTCTTCTTAGCCCTGCATAGCAGGTTGCTCTCTAGCCCTCAATTTTTTTCTCTCAAACTTAGTTCTTAGGTGACTTTTTCCTTGTGACATCAATGTGGTGAAAATTATTGATTTTTCTTTGCAACTATTTCATGCCCCCAAATTCCCAAAGCCATCTTGATGCAATCTTTCTCAGTTCCCAAATGATATGTTGTTTTATCTTTTCTGGAATTCTAGGGGACTATAAATTAAACTTTCACTTTCAATTCTCAAAACTATAGATACAAATATATTTCCCTCAGGATTTTCTGTAATTGCCAAATCTTTCCTTTTTGCCATTCATTTTTCCCTTATTTTCCATTTGAAAGATAATTAAATGGACTATTTTTCAATAAATGCTAATATGAATGCTTATTTTTTAAAAAAAATATTTATTTGAAAGGCAGCATTACAGAGAGGCAGAGAGAGAGAGAGAAAGAGAAAGTCCTCCATCCACTGGCTAACTCCCCAAATGGTCACAATAGCTGGAGCTGGGCCAATCTGAAGCTTGGAGCCAGGAGCTTCTTCCAGGTCCCCCACATAGATAGGTACTACCTTCTCTCTTTCATAGAAGAGAGCTGTATTGGAAGTGGAGCAGCCAGAACATGAACCAGTGCCCATATGGGATGTTAGCACTGAAGGTGGCAGCTTTACCTACTATGTGACAACACTGGCCCCTACATGTTTCTTTTATTAACATTTCTATTAACAGTTCTAGTCACAGTTATGAAAATATATTATACCCTAATAAGATAAAGATTTTAATCTGTAATTTGTATTTGATTTTATGAATATTGCCCAATTACAGCATCAGATCATAGTATGTACCGGTGCTAGCACTGTGAACATGCAGCTTTCTTTTCATGTTGGCTTTTCTATTGTGTTGTCAATTCACATAAAATTCTGTAAGTAACCTAAAAAATTTTTATCTTCAAAACTTCTCAAATCCATCTGGAGTCAGGGTATTCTTACTCTTTCAAAGACTTTTTTTACTCTTTATATATTTTTATGGGACAGCACTTTTCATTGACGTTGAAGTTTTCAATAATATAGTTCTAGATGCTGGTGTTCCTTTAAAATCAATATGAAAAGGATTAATCCCTTCTGAATTTTAGTTTCTGAGAAATTTTATAGGATTTTTATACATAGCATTAATAATTATTCACTGCGTTTGCTCAGATTTTTTGGCTATCATTGTTTTTTCAAAAATATGTATCCACTCAAAGTTATCACATCATTGTTGTCATAGCATTTAATTTCCTGTTTTCTTTTGCCTTTGGATTTAATGCTATCATCTATAAAATATTTCACTTTCTTAGTGTATCCTGGTCCTAGCACCATGAATATGTAAACGTATTCATTGGCTTTTTAATTGGAAGATTATCAGCTTCCTGAAATTCTTCTAAGTTGCCTTGGAATCTTTTGTATATCCAGTATCTCTGAATGGTCTAATACCAATGTACAGCTTCATGGTATCAGAATCACATAATTGGTGTTCCTGAGGCCTCCAGAGGCTGGCCTCAGCCTCTAGGTAGGACTTGGGGCCCATTTGGAGTGCTGGGCTGGCTCTTGCATGCCCTGGGGCAGGCAAGAAGCAGACCAAGCCCAGTGCAGCCAGGCCTACTGTCCTGACCGTGGGCCTCTCTCAGGCTGCAGATAAAAAAAAAAAATCACATAATTTTGCCATTTGGGAGTTTCTAGAGAACTCCAAATTTATCACTTCTGCTGACATTTTTGATAGTATCATTCTACATGAGGATATCTTTCCATAGATATTCTTCTATAAGGTGACATTTTTGTCTCTTGATTTAAGATTCTGTAATATGCAATCATGTTTAAAATGTAATTTTAAAGGACTATTTTCACAAAATCCCCTTGTATTTACTTGCCACTTGGTAATCACTCCTTCCAAACTACTCTTCTCTAATCCCAATTTATAAGGTGATATAACATCACTTGTTATTTATTTTTCTATGATTTTATTATGGTCACCAGAGTATATAATAAGTGCCTAGTGTAAGCAAGTGTTTGGGTTGTTGTTTACTATGCTAATTGAGAGGTTATCAACTCAATGGAAATTTCTAAGCTTTCCTGTCCATTTTCAATTGGAGTTTTACAGTACTGTCCATGTTCAATATATTCTTTCACCCATTCAAGTTTCTTTTCTTTCACTGAATCTGGATTGTGATGAGATTCAATTTAACATTGGTTTTGACATATTCAACAATGTCATTCTGGACAAAGTTATCTTAGTTTTATAGCTATCTATTGAATTAAATAGTGATTTTCCTTGATTGCAAATGCCAAAGCTTTATAATATTCTTAAATAAAATTTTAGGGGCTGGCTCTGTGGTGCAGTGGGTTAATGTCCTGGCCTGAAGCACTGGCATCCCATATGAGTGCTGGTTCGAGTCCCAGCTGCTCCTCTTCTGATCCAGCTCTCTGCTTTGGCCTGGAATAGCAGAAGATGGGCCAAGTTCTTGGGCTCCTGCACCCACGTGGGAGACCTGGAAGAAGCTTCTGGCTCCTGGCTTTGGATTTGCGCAGCTCCAGCCATTGCAGCCATCTGGGGAGTGAACCATTGGATGGACGACCTCTCTCTCTCTCTCTGCCTCTCCTTTTCTCTCTGTGTAACTCTGACTTTCAAGGACAATAAATAAATCTTTAAAAAATAAAATAAAATAAAAATTTAATTGTGTTTCTTTTTAAAAATTTATTTATTTATTTATTTGTTTATTTATTTATTTGAAAGGCAGAGCCAAAGAGAGAGAGAATATTCCATCCACTAACTTACTAGCTCACTCCCCAAATGGCCACAATAGTCAGAACTAGACCAGGCCAAAATCATCTTCTGGGTCGCCCACATGAGTGCAGGAGCCCAAGCATTTAGGCTGTCTTCCACTTCTTTCCCAGGTGCATTAGTAGGGAGCTTGACCAGAAGTGGAGCCTTTGGACTTACTCTACTATATCTCTTACCACATTAC
This sequence comes from Lepus europaeus, assembly GCF_033115175.1. Classification (NCBI taxonomy): domain Eukaryota; kingdom Metazoa; phylum Chordata; class Mammalia; order Lagomorpha; family Leporidae; genus Lepus; species Lepus europaeus. Next base: position 9,861,726 of record NW_026909276.1, on the reverse strand, counting down.
TCAATGCTACTGACAGTGATCACATCATATGTTATCTATGAGAATGTGAGTCTTTTTTACCTTTGTCTTGTACTAATTACTATTGCTTTCCTATACCATCAGTATCACAGCTTGTGCCAACCCTAACACTACGAATATGTGGCCATTGTGGTTTTTTTTTCCCCATGGGAAATAATGAACTCACTGAAAATTCTTCGTGTTGTCCTGGCATCTTTTATGAAGAGTTGATCAGACATTTCTAGGTCTGCTGTAGTGATTCATTCAATGAAACTCATATGTTTATTACAGTCTAAAGTTTTTTATGAAACTCTAATTTGATCATTGAATTTGAAAATGTCCAGGATCAATTCTCTTTATATACAGAAGATCAATTTAGTATAAAGATTTCAAAAGTTTCCCCTACATAGAAACACAAAGTGAAACATACTGTGTGAGTACTAGTTATAGCATTAAATCACAATGTACAGCACATTAAGGACAGAGATCCCACATGAGGAGCAAGTGCACAGTGACTCCTGTTGTTGACCTAACAAATTGACACTCTAGTTTATGGTGCCAGTAACCACCCTAGGCTCTCGTCATGAGTTGCCAAGGCTATGGAAGCCTTCCAAGTTTGCCGACTCTGATCATATTTAGACAAGGTCATAAAAGACAGAGTGAGGATAGTAACCAATGATCCTAAGAGTGGCATTTACCAGGTTTGAACAATTATACAGCATTAAGTGGGGAAGAGGACCATCAGTACACACAGGTTGGGAGTAGAGCCAATGGTGGTAGAGTAGAGGTTATGATTACAAAGGAATGAGGCCCAAGTGTGCTAGACAGGGTCTAGAACAAAGGACAGAGTCATTATTAGAGGAGCTAAGAAAGGTGCTGTCTAAGCTACAATTAAGTTTTCTGATTGAGAGGCAAATAGAACCTGATAGAAGGGGCTTGATAATAATCTGGTGGGCTTTAGGCCTTGTAAGTTAAGAGGCCCAGACCTATCTATCTCTACATGGGGTATATCCTAAGGGAGGTGTGAACCTCCTAGGGGAAGGCACTCTGTTGACTTTCATTACTTGGCTGGGCTGGGAAGAGAGATGGCCAGGTAAAGGCAGGGGGCATCTCTAACAAGAAATTTACAGTTCTGCCTGCAATGTTGCTGACCCTACTTGACCATCCCCTCAGCTGCAGTGGTCACTTTGGAAGTTGGGCTGAGTGAAGAGCTTTTCAGCTTAGAGCCAATAAGATCTGTGGCTCTGACCTGGGCATCCTTTGACTCCAGGGCACGTCCATTTCCAGTGATCCAACTCTTGGCAGAGCTGCCAGAGCTCTTCACAAGCTGACTTCTGCTGAAGCCCAGAGTTACCACATTGAAAGCCACTGCAGTGGACTGGCCTGTTGGGTCTCCTTGAGGGCAGATCACTGTACAGATCAGCCATTCATAGGCCTGCCACCCATTGCTTCTGATGCCGAGCTTTCTTTTCCTCCTGGTTTTTGTTAAAGCAGACCAGAGGATGCAAGTCAAGGGAGTGCCCAAGTCCCATCTCTAAACTTCGGTGGCCTGAACTACAAGTCTATAGTCACAGGCATGTTCTGTAGTAGTTTTTCTAAGGTAGACAATGCCCATGAGGAAAATTATATTCTCACTTTAAGACTTTCTTTCCCTTTGGTCTGAAAGGGAGGTTTTTTTCTACTTACTGTATACTTCGCTGATGGCGAAGTGAATCTAGCTATGAGATTATAATTTAAGCTCTTATTTTGCTATGCTATTACAGAAAAATGTTAGCCATCTCTTTTATAAGGTCTAAAGATTAAATTGTGCGTCCTACAGATTCCTTCATAATAGAATTAGTTTCCTACCTTGAAGAGAATAGAGAAATGAAAGAACAAGTTGGGCTTAGAATAGAGAAATGAGGGAGCAAGTCCTAGATCGCTTGCTGACAATAGCAATATCACATGAATACTTAGCAAACAGTTTCAACCATTAGATAACAACTTAAGAAAACATTTACCAGAAGGTCCAATGCATTCTATAAATTTTAAGAATCATGTATTTGAAAACTCCTCTTAAATATCTAACATGGTGTAGTTTGTTTAGCCAGTAAACTTAAGCACAACCATATAAAATGTTTTTAGTTTCTTTCTACCAACACGTTTAAAACATATGATACAGAGACTAAGGTCACACGAATTAAAATGTATCTTTGATTGATTTTAGCAGCTTAAATTTATGGACAATCTTATCTATAAGCCATTTAAAATAAAACTCTTAATAAAATTTCCCCATGTGGACATACAATATGTACACACATATAACATAGCTTAGTAGACCAATATAGCAATTTTAATAATAGCTTTTAAAATCTTTAACTCTTTTTGTAGATTGCCAATTGATTTGAATTGCTTTTTGTTTTTAGTAACCTCAGTTAACCATACTTTCTCTCAGTTGGTACTGTTAATATATTATTGGCTTCATCTGTTTACAGAGCCATCCCAAAGTACTGAATACAATAGAAGTGGCTGGAAAAAGTCCATAGGAACCTATAGGAGGACAGCTAAACACAGAACCAACAACGCTTTAGTTTTATGAGCAGCAAATCATATATAACTGTGGATGACAAAAGACTTTAAGTCGCCATGTTTAAAATTATAAACTCATCAGCCAACAAGAGGCACTTGCTTATTTCACAGTATTTTTGAAAGCACCTGTAGGATTTTACAAGTATTTAACCCTTTAGGCCTCTGGGGCTTTCTCATTAAGATAACTATCATGTCTAGTGACACAAGATCATTAGACTTTTTAATTCTCAAACATTTGTATTAATAGCATTTTCCATTATAGAAACTTAAAGTTTGGTACCACATCACATCTTGACAGTACTTCTAGTATAATCCAAATAGCCTGATTAGTTGGTGCCTCTATAAGATGAGAGACATAGGTCCTTCGATTTTTTCAGTTGGGCCCAAACTGGAAAAACCAAAGTCCAGGGTTTACTGGAAATTTTAGAGTCCAGGTTGTTTGAAACTTTGATTTTCTGAATGCCTGTCAAGAATGCCAAGAAGGCTCAAAATCCAAAATATCTGGTTGAAATAAGATTCCTTAAAATCATGACATAACATAGACCAAATTTGATCATTGGTACAAGGTGATTATTCAAATCTTTGAAAATAAGCATATATTTAAATAACCCTTAGCTCTTAATAAAAATTCAGCTATTTTTGAACAATTAGAATTTAACAGACATCAAGAAGAAAGTAATAGATTACTTTAACACATTGCTTTAACAGAGCATCAGAGTTTAATTCTATGGTCAAAGAGAAATTGAGCTTCCTGTGATCTTTTGCTGTGAGGTTTCCTTCCTTTACCTTCTTTCATATTGGTGACCATGTTGTGTTTCTGTGTGTAACACATCTTTAATCATCTTTTGCAGGGCAGGATGAGTGGCAACAAATTCTTTCAATTTCTGTTTGCTATGAAAAGTCTTAATTTCACCTTTATTCACAAATGAGAGCTTTGCAGGATACAATATTCTGGGCTGGCAGTTTTTCTCTCTTAGTACCTGGGCTATGTCTCGCCATTCCCTTCTAGCTTGTCGGGTTTCTGATGAGAAGTCTGCTGTGAGTCTAATTGGAGATCCTCTAAGAGTAATCTGACATTTCTCTCTTGCACATTTTAGAATCTTTTCTTTATGTTTCACTGTGGTGAGTTTGATTACAACATGTCGTGGTGAGGATCTCTTTTGGTCATGTTTATTAGGGGTTCTATAAGCTTCCTGTACTAAGGTGCCTCTGTCCTCCAAACCTGGAAATTTTCTGCTAATATCTCACTGAAAATGCCTTCTAATCCTTTCTCCCTCTCCATGCCTTCAGGAACTCCTAGAACCCGAATGTTGGGTTTTTTAATAGTATCCTGTAGATTCCCGACAATATTTTTTAGATTTCTAATTTCTTCTTCTTTTCTTTGGTTTGCCTGTTTCCTTTCCTGTTCTCTGTCTTCTAAGTCTGATATTCTCTCTTCTGCTTCGCCCATTCTGTATTTAAGGCTCTCTAATGTGTTTGTCATTTGATCTATTGAATTCTTCATTTCATTATGATTTCTCATCACTATCACAGTTTCTTGTTCTACTAGTTGTTTCATTTCATTTTGATTCCTCCTTAATATTTCATTTTCCTGAGAGAGATTTTCTATCTTGTCCATTAAGGATTTCTGTAGTTCAAGAATTTGTTTTTGAGAACTTCTTAATGTTCTTATCAATTTTTTGAGATCCGCTTCTTGCATTGCTTCTATCTCATCATCTTCATAATCTTGCATTGGGGTGTCTTGTTCATTTGGGGGCATCATAGTGTCTTCCTTATTCTTCTTACCTTGGTTTTTGCATTTGTTGTTTGGCATGTTGGAGATATTTGGTTTCTTCACTGTGGTGTTTTTTCTTGTTACCCTATGGCTCTATATATAGTGGACTGTCTGCTTTTGATGGAGCCTTAGAGGCTTGAGATGAGTGTGTCCTGAGAGCTGTGTTTGGTTCCTCAGGGTTGAGGGTGTGTCAAAGATGACACTCCCAGGTTAGGCGTGGTAAATCTCTTTCTTTCTTTCTTTCTTTCTTTCTTTCTTTTTTTTTTTTTTTGATTCAAAAGGGACGTAATTCCACACAGCTGAACATAATTGGAGGTAGTTAGCAGGCAAATGATATACCCACAGGAGCCAGAGATTGGAAACTCTTTCCCAAGGACCACACAGGGAATCTGTGCTGCCCTCGGTGTGGGCTCCAATTCTCCTGCAATCTCCCACTGGGTTGTCAAGTTAGATCCTAATCTCCTGTTATTTCACCCCTCCCCCCAGAGTCAGGTTTTTCTGCTAGGCTCAGGGCTGGTGCGGACCTGAGGTCACCCTGCTTATGACATATGTCCAAAATGGCACCTGCTCTTTGTCTTGCTAGCCTTTGAGGGGTGAGCAGAGAGAGAGAAACTCGTTTCTGTATTGGTCACTTTTTTTTTCCCTCTCTCTCTTCTAGTTAACCTGGTGAACTTTTCCCCATGGAGTTTTAAGCCTCGTTCCCTCTAGTCTCCTCTTTCTGCTTGCCCGCTGGTGTCTCGGGCTATTGAGGTTCGGCTCACCTCGCATTCCAGCGCTGGTGTGTTGAGTCTGCCGCTGGTGTCCCGAACTTGGGCTCCCACGCTCTCCACGCAGGTCCACTGTGAATCACTAGTTCTGGAAGAGTTTCCTCTGCTGTTTCTTCCCCTACTCTTCCTTGACCCTGCAGTATCTCCACTTTTATTAAACTGTCTCTTCCAGGACTATCAGTGTGCTCCAATCCTATTCCACCATCTTGTCGCTCTCTCTGATTTACTTTATAGAAGAGAAATTACACAGATAAATTTCAGTTTATCTAATTTTAAAAAATATTTATTGATTTGACAGATGGGAAAGAGACAGAGGGGTCTTCCATTCACTGGTTCACTAACCAATGGCCGCAATGGTCAGAACTGGGCCAATCCAAAGCCAGGATCCAGGAGCTTTTTCTGGGTCTCTCACATGGGTTCACGGGTCCAAGCAGTTGGGCCACCTTCCACTGCTTTCCCAGGTCATTAGCACAGAGCTGGATTGGAAGCGGAGCAGCTGAGACATGAACTGGCACCTGTATGACATACCAGTGCCACAGGCAGAGGCTTAACAATTATGGCACAACACCAGCCCCCACTTTATCTAAATTTATGGTAAACCCATGAGTTGCACCACAATACAATTTTCTTTCTTTCTTTCTTTCTTTCTTTCTTTCTTTCTTTCTTTCTCTTTCTCTCTCTCTCTCTCTCTCTCTCTCTCTCTCCCTTCCTTCCTACCTTCCTTCCTTCCTTCCTTTCTTTCTTCTTTCTTTCTGTTAATTTTTCTGTGTCATGAAGCTTGCACATTGCATCCAAGGACATGGACCAGGGATAGAGGCTTATGATTACTGTGTTCAAAAACTCTCCTCTTGAGGGTCAAAGCATCTGGCAAGGAAGCTCTCCTAGATTAAGTCCTCAAGCGCCTCTTTCAATAACAAGTGAGAGAAGGTGTGCTAACTGGAGAGCATCTTTGGTTTAATTAACTCTAGGAGGCCTGAGTGTTGCTGGGGTCCTCATTGGGCTATAATAATGGATCATGAATCAGTTGAATATGACTATTCACCACTAGAGGGCTCTGTAGCATCAATTACATTTTCACAATCATTGACATCTGATTCCCCACTGTTGTCTCCAGCTGCTCTTCTGGGGAAGAAAATGTGCTCCACTTGCAGAATACTTAAGTCCAGCAGTGGAGGAAGGATAATTGAAAGAGCCCACAGCTGAGGTCAAGGCATAAAGACACTTGAATCCATGTGAGAATGACTGAGAATACTGTCTTGATTGGGTTGGGTAAAAGTCATCATGAAGAGGATCAGGGACCTCTGCATCTCCAGGTGTATTTCTACCTCCCAGCTGTGAACCCAGAGTAGGGCATCCATTGATTAAACAATGATTCCATACTTCTATGTGGTGCTTCTCTGCTTAGCATTGCCTGTTGAAATCTTGTTCCCTTATATTTTTACCCGGCATGATTTGTCTTAATTTTCTCACTTCTCCCTGATAATATTCAACAATTTGCACACTGTGCTCTACATATGCACACCTGGCAGCACTTTCTCTTGATGCACATTATAAACCTGATAAATTGCCCTAATAATTTTTATTATTTCATCAGTGTAAAAATGCCAGTATCATGTTCTTTAATAAGTTTGGCATAATACTGAAAGGTGTTTGACACTGAAGACACTGTGGTTTTGCTTGCTACTATTACCTGGATTTGGAGTAATGTTATCCTCTGATTATACCTTCAAATTGAACTAAAGAGAGCCTAAATTCTAAAACAGGAATAAAATTGCTGATAGTGGAGGTTAAGCTGAAGAGAAAGAAGCCAAGATTGGGCACTCTGATGGTGTGAGTGAGCTGTTTATGGGTGATCTGTTCCTTAAATAAAACCTGCTGCTGTGGGTTTGCCAAGTTACGTACCACTCAATAACCTTCTTTCACATATCTTTAAGAATTCTGTCCCAAATCTCTTCCCTTAATTTTTCTTTCACAGTTACAGAAAATGAAGTTTTGACCAAAACTGATGGTTATGGATTTCAATTATTTGCAGAAATTCTGTCTTGCTATCACTGATGCTAAAAGTTTCCTCTTATCTCTCCCATCAAGAATCCTTCATGGCCCACACTGCGCTGGTGCTGTAGAAACTTAGAGCACTGAAGGTGTAGTCCAAAATGGAGGCTGTCATGATGAAATTCTCTGAGTGCATTATTTTAATATCATGCATTTTAAATAATCACTTATTGCATTTTTGTGTTGCTGTTGAAAACTCACAGTATCATGTTATCTTTTGCCTGTTCAGCTGAGCTATACTGCAATCTTCTTTATGGACATGATCATCACTTTTTACCCAGAGATTAGTATCCATTACATATCTCATCTGAGTTAGGCAAGTATCAAGGAATGAGGTTGTGTTGGTAAATAATTTAGTTATATTGTGTGTTCTGTGGAATTTAACTTTTTTTTATGATTTTATTTATTTATTTGAGAAGTAGAGTTACAGGCAGTGAGAGGGACGGACAGAGAGAAAGGTCTTTTGTCCTTTGGTTCACTTCCCAAATGGCCACAATGGCTGGAGCTGTGCCAATCTAAAGTTGGGAGCCAGGAGCTTCCTCTGGTTTCCCACACTGGTGCAGGGGCCCAAGGACTTGGGCCATCTTCTACTGCTTTCCCAGGCCATAGCAAAGAGCTGGATTGGAAGAGGAGTAGCCAGGACTAGAAGCAGTGCCCATATGGGATGCCAGCATCACAGGTGGAGGATTAACCTACTGCACCACAGCACTGGCCCCTCTGAATTTAAGTTTAAGAGAGATAAGTTAGCATAACCACCTCAAAGATCCTTTGGTACATCATTCTGAATCATTACAAATGAGCCCTCCTTTGAAAGAAGAAATGAAGTAGCTGACATGTTGAACCACTGCCTGTAATGCCAGCATCTCATGTGAGCACTGATTTGAGTCCCAGCTGCTCCATTATGATCCATCTCCTTGTTACTGCATCTATTTGGGGGAATGAGCCAGCAGACAGAAGATCTCTCTCTCCCTGCAACCTTCTCTCTCTGTATCTCTGCCTTTTCAAAAATACAGTAAATCAGTAAATCTTATTTTAAAAGAGCTTAGGGTCCAGCACTGTGGTGTAGTGGGCTTAGCCTCTGCCTGTGGTGCCAGTTTGAGTTCCAGCTGTTCCTCTTCCAATCCAGCTCTCTGCTTTGGCCTGGAAAAGCAGTCAAAGATGGCCCAAATGCTTGGGCTCCTGCATCCACGTGGGAGAGAAGAGTGAAGCTCCTGGCTGCAGATCAGCCCAGCTCAGTCAAGTTGGCTATTTGAGGAGTGAGCCACTGGATAAAAGATCTTTCTTTTTGTCTCTCCTTCTCTGTAACTTTACTTCTCAAATAAAATAATAATTAAAAAGAAGAATTTAGCCTCAAGTTTGGAACTTTTAGTAATTTTGATGGGTTGAGAGGAAATTTGTAAAGTCTGTGATACAACTGAGATCCTTCTGAGTCCTAGCATGTAAGAAGAGAATAGCGAGCAGACAGCTGGTAGACAAGACTTAAGAGGGTACAACCCATAGCATTGTCAGTGGGAAACCATCTACACAGTAGGAAGAGGAGTGTGACTTGATGAGATTTTGGTTTATAAAATGGTCTTTAAATTAAGTACTGAAGAACATCTCCAGAGAAAACTTAAGAGAGTACTGCTGAATTGTAAATATTCAATGATAGCTATTAACAAGACTTGATGAAAGAAATGGCACCTTTAAGGGAAATGTAATTCAGGGAAGAGAGATAAGAATTAGTGAATCTTTTCTCCTAGAATGGTACTTACACCAACTGTAGGTATTAAGGCCCTAATTTGGTGTGTTGAAGAGGATTCCACTACGATCTGGGATAACTTGAGCATCAGAACAGATAATTTCAGACTATAACATATTTAACAAGATAAGAATCTATGAACTCATAATGATATAGTATATAATGACACAATAACTAGGACAGAAAAGTGAACCCTTTGATGCTAGATAAAAAATATAAACAAATAAACAATATTGGGAATTAAAACACCAGCCTTTCATAGTGTTGATGATTAAAAATAAGGAATTCAATATCAAAGGCACTGGGTGAAAATTTAATAGGAAATAGGATACTGGCATAATATTAGAATATTTTTTGAATAAAAATCCACACATTCCAAAGAGGAATAAAAATTTGTATATAGGGCCAACATTGTGGTGCAGCAAGTTCTGCCACTGCTTGCTACACTGGCATTCCATATCAGAGTGCTGCTTCAAACCCAGTTTTCTGCTTTTTTTTTTTTTTTTTTGATAGGCAGAGTGGACAGTGAGAGAGAGAGACAGAGAGAAAGGTCTTCCTTTCCATTGGTTCACCCCCAATGGCCGCTGCGGCCGGTGGACTGCGGCTGGCACACTGCTGATCCGAAGCCAGGAGCCAAGTGCTTCTCCTGGTCTCCCATGCAGGTGCAGGGCCTAAGCACTTGGGCCATCCTCCACTGCACTCCCTGGCTACAGCAGAAAGCTGGACTGGAAGAGGAGCAACTGGGACTAGAACCCAGGGTGCCAGCACTGCAGGTGGAGGATTAGCCTATTGAGCTGTGGCACTGGCCAGTTCTCTGCTTTTGATCAAGCATAATGTCAATGCACCTGGGAAGGCCCCTGAACATGATCCAAGTACCTGCTACCCATGTGAAAGACCACGAAATAGTCCCTCCCTCCTAGCTTCAGCTTGACAAAGAGATTACTGTTGAAATGCTTTTGGAAATGAACCAGTAGATAGACATAGACATAGACATAGACATAGACATAGACATAGACATAGATCCCGCTCTCACTGTCATTATGCCTTGAAAATAAATAAATCCTTTTTTAAACAGTGCCTAAATCTACTTTTTGCAACCTACTTTTTTTTTTCAAATTATACAGTTTCACACTGAATGACACAAAAGGAAACTTAAATTACCAATAGTTTACATGTAAGCTTGATTCCAGTCTTAATGAAAAGAAGTAGAGCAAACAAAAACAAAACCCTCAAGAAAGCTTCCAAATTACACTCCCATTTTTTGAACTGGCAACTCTCACTGCTCCTTAAATCTTTGATTGCTGCTTTCTGTGTAACAGGCTATAAAGCCCCCAAAACCCACAACTATAACCCACTGAAGGTGATACAAAGACAAGTAAGCACCATTAGTCACCTGCTGTAATACACTGAACCAGATTTTAAAGGTAAACTGCAGACATCCTGACCAATACAGCAACATAAAACATTCACGCCACTGGCCAGTGGTGACCAGTGATGCGATGACAGGAAGGACTTTTCAGAAACATCATAACACCAATTCTCAAGAGAATAACTACTCTACTTGAAATTCACATCTGGTGAAATGGGGCCTGGTTCTTATTTCTATATTTCCAAACAGTAAGTAACATCACACAATTTTACAAGTTAAAATGTCATTTGTGATTGTTACATCTCTGATTCTATAATTTCAGGTATTTCTGGGGGTGGGGAAAGGATTGAGTTTAATTGTAAAAAATGTACAAAAGCCACATATCATTAGCTGTATGTGAAATAGCAACAGTCTCTATGTGCTGTCACAGCTTCCTATTGTGAAACTCCCATTTTTTTATGAGTGTAACATCTCAAAAGCAATATCAGACAGGTTTTTTTTCAACATTAAATAGCTATTTGGCAGGGCCAGTGTTGTGGTGCAGTGGGTTAACACCCTGGCCTGAAGTGCCAGCATCACTTATGTGTGTGGGTTTGAAACCTGGCTGCTCCACTTTTGATTCAGCTCTCTGCTATGGCCTGGGAAAGCAGTAGAAGATGGCCCAAATTCTTGAGCCCCTGCATCCACAAGGGAGACACAGAAGAAGCTCCTGGCTCTTGGCTTCAGATTGGCACAGCTCCGACCATTATGGCCAATTGGGGAGTGAACCATCAGATGAAAGACCTCTCTCTCTGCCTCCCCTCTTTCTGTGTTACTCTGACTTTTGAATAAATAAATATTTTTTTAAAAAGTTATTTGGCATATAACCTTTGCTATAAAAATCACATCCGAGCAAAGTTTCAGCTCTGGATGCAACAGACTGTCACTGGCTAAGCAGTAACTACAGTGTACTGACCTCATCCAGATGGCAGCAGAACCCACCAGCACAGCCCCTTCTCTGTGATGACATCACTCCACATGCCCACTGCTCTCCTGCATGCTGCTCTTGAGCTCCAGCCTTTTAGTTTGCAACCAACCAACCACAGTTGGCTCTAATCACACCCATATCATGCTGCAAATCTCACACATTTGAGAAAGGACTTACTGTTACAGACCCCCTGGTGTGTGGGGTCTGGGATGGCTGAGCACACCCTGGCACCTGCTCCTAAGAAGTGACACAAAGGACCCCAGATCTCAGAGCTTGCCCTTTGAGTGTTTACAGCATCTCTTGGTTTGTTTTGAAGAGGTCAATTATTTCTGAGTTTTCGGTCCAGCAACCTGACAGCTACCAAGAAATTAATTCTCCCATTCCTTAATCAGGCATTTGAAACTTATTAGCAATATGTGTATTTCTACATCTTTGTTTTTTGTTTTGTTTTGTTTTGTTTTGACAGGCAGAGTGGATAGTGAGAGAGAGAGACAGAAAGAAAGGTCTTCCTTTTTGCCGTTGGTTCACCCTCCAATGGCCGCTGCGGCCGGCTCATCGAGCTGATCCAAAGCCAGGAGCCAGGTGCTTCTTCTCCTGGTCTCCCATGTGGGTGCAGGGCCCAAGGACTTGAGCCATCCTCCACTGCCTTCTCGGGCCATAGCAGAGAGCTGGCCTGGAAGAGGGGCAACCGGGATAGAATCCGGCACCCCAACCGGGACAAGAACCCAGTGTGCCGGTGCCACAAGGTGGAGGATCAGCATGTTAAGCCAAGGCACTGGCCATATTTCTACATCTTTGAATAATGACTATTGCCCTGAAGGGAACAGTGAGAGACACTAGGCAGGTTTTCCTCTGGTAGGGTAAATCACACTTAGTAATATATGATTCAAATTAGATCATTTTTTATTTTGATTTAAAGATCCTACCATGGCTGGCACTGTGGCTCACTTGGTTAATCCTCTGCCTGCAGTGCTTGCAACCCATGTGGGTGCCAGTTCTAGTCCCGGTTGCTCCTCTTCTAGTCCAACTCTCTGCTGTGGCCTGGGAAGGCAGTGGAGGATGGCCCAAGTGCTTGGGCCCTGCACCCGCATGGGAGACTAGGAGGAAGCACCTGCCTCTTGGCTTCACATTGGCATAGTTCTGGCCATAGCAGCCATTTGGGGGGTGAACCAATGGAGAGGAAGACTTTTCTCTCTGCCCCTCTCTCTCACTTTCTACCTCTGTCAAATAAATTAAAAAAAAAAAGATTCTACCAATTTCTGCTTACTACATTGTACTTCAGAACTCTTTCACATTAAATATGACTAGTATGCATTTCCATATTTTGAAAGAGAGTATAAAAACATCTCACAGCTTTTAGTAAGACTTTCCATTTCCCTTTTGCAGCAAAGAGACAAAATCAGTTCAACACACCACTATGAGAAGGGGAAAAAAAAAAACCTCAACAAATAAAAACAATATTCAAGCCACAGCATTTAGTATATCTACATCCAGCTCAACATCACCATTTATAATATATCAATAGTTTTTATCATATTTTCTCTGTAGGGAACCTTTCTTAATATGTTCTGATTATTTACAACTGTACAAGCAAAGCACACTCCCAAAGTACACATATTTAATACAGTATCAACTATTTGCATTTACAGGACTTTTCAACAATCTGAAAAAAGATCAACTGTTTAAGATCTTTAAGGTATATTACAAAAACTACTGCTAGTTCTTGTACTATGGTATGCTTACTCAGTAAAACTAGTGACAAAATATCCACACAGTAACTGAGTAACTGATCCACTCATGCCAACCCAAGGTGAGTCTCCATGAACTCTAAGCTGCCTTGTACAAAAGTTAAGGCAAAGTCATTTTCAAGTTTAAATACAATTCAAGTCTTTAAATATTGGATGGAAATAATTTTAAAAAGAAGTCTTGTTAAATAACATTTCATGTAATAAACTGTATGGTTACATGTAGCAGGAAATATTTAATGTCTGCTGCTTAGAATACTTAAAGAAAAATTTTAGGCATTTTTAAACGAAATAATTTATATTTAAATTTATTATAAACTTGTTAACTTTAGTGCATCCTTGTTCTTCAGAAGTGCAACACTTCTAGAAGTGAATCAATGAGACCCTCATCTTGGAGGTAAAAAGAGCAACAATTTTTGTCCTCCACCAGCCAAAGAGGGGAATAAAACCACAAACACCACTCTCTCACCATTACATACTTTAAATCCATGTGCTGATGCGAGGTTCAGGAAGACATCCCCATGGAGTTAAGATGAGGACTCTTCCTAGAGAGTACCTTGGGGTGGGGGAACATGGACAGAAATGTGCATGGAGCAGGTGCAGTAGGCCAAGGGCCAGAGCAGCCAGCTCACAGGGATGAAAACCACTCCATGGTACAACATCCTGGCAACGTGTCAGTGGCCAACAAAGTATATTTTCATTTAGGTTCTATTCACGTGTTTTGAATTGATTTTAGGTAATAGCCACTTGTAATTGAGGGGAGAAGCTGGGTACTTGCTGGCAGGATGTCAAAACTCAAAGCTTCCAGGTTTCTCTAGGGTGCGCTCTACAGGTTCTTTCTGCCCACTGGATCCAAAATGGCCTATATGTACATTTATATGTATTTTTAAATGCTAGACTCACTTGTTAACAATTTAGATGAAAGTACAGCTCCCATGCCAGTGTGTCAGACCTGACACTGCCAACCCCCTTCCACCTCAAGGCCAAGGCCGCCATCTGCTGGAGCATCTGAGATACGCACTTGTAGATCAGTATTATTTAAAAAATAAAGTAGCATAGTTCCCTTAATTTAGAAAAAATCACTATATATAGCTTGCATTCAGAACCACACAGAGGCTTAATAGAAAACACCAATCTGTTGGGATAAATGCATTTTCTATCCTGAAAAAAATCAGACTTACACATCACCTCCAGTTAAGCACCAACCAAAAATAGGGTTAATTAAATCCTGAAAACTATATTTTTTTCCAAGAGGGGGAGAATCTGACTCATAGAAGAAAAAATAACTTGCAAGCATTCCATGGGGTTCAGACACTGCGAGTGCCTAACCAGCGACTCATTCTCATACTGAGTGGGAAGAGTGTTTCGCTTGTGGCTTATACAGCTCTATGCAACCGCTTCTAGACATAGGATTTTCACTGAGGAGACTTGGGGGCAGTGTTCTGTCATCTGTGAAGACACTTTCCAACAGCTGGGGGTGAGGGCCAGTGCCCAGGCTGCTTCTCCTGGTCTTTGGGGACTCTGGGAGTGGACTTGAGGGCGAGGGCTCCCTCTATTTCTCCACAGGCACAGCAAGCTTCTTCTCCTCCTTCCTACAACTGTGGGGGTTTGACTTTTGTTCTTTTGGGGGTTGCACTGGGGGAAGAAGGTGCTGTTTACTCGTTCTCTGACAAATCTCCACGTAACTGGGCTTTCACAGTTCTCTGGCAGCTCCATTCACCTGCACCGATTTACAGGCAGTTGTAGTAAGGACAGAGAGAGTCTGTCCACACTGTGGGTTTCCCTCTGCTTTTCTACACCTTGGGATCCTCAGGTAAATGGGCTGGGGAGGGGGATCATTCATATGTTGCTGATACAGCACAAGAAGCCAGCAGTGAGGGCTCTCTGGGGACCACTACAGGAATAGTGTTCCTACTTGCATCTGCATGGAGGCCCCTTTCCTTTGATAATCCTATTATCAAGATAGATGGCCTGTTTTCAAACAAGTCCTGTCATCAAATTGCCTGCAGCTCCAGGCAATGGGGGGAAGTTGGACAGCCCTAATTCAAAGTTTGTGATGGAGGCTTTGGTCGTGTTGGAGACTGAGTCTGGCTGCTTCTAAACTTCTCCTCCCTTTTCTTCCTATAGCCCAAGGAATTTTTCCTGCTTCTGGGAGGATACTGTCTGAGTGAAGTCAGAGGAGAGGCTGCAGGCTTGAAGGTTGGAGACGTAAACCCATGTATAAATCCAGTATTTGGAAATAGAATTACCAAGGGTGGATAAAAATAGTTATGCATGGTTGACAATGGGGGGAAGTCAGACTGTGCAGAAGAAACTGTTGTTGGGGACTGTATAGTGGAGGTAAATAAATGATGTGTAACACTGCTATGTATAAAGGTTCATGTCAAGAGATTTATTTTTTTTAACTTTTATTTAATGAATATAAATTTCCAATGTACAGCTTATGGATTACAATTGCTTCCCCCCCCTATAACTTCCCTCCCACCCACATCCCTCCCCTTTCCCGCTCCCTCTCTCCTTCCATTCACATCAAAATTCATTTTCAATTCTCTTTATATACAGAAGATCAGTTTAGTACATATTAAGTAAAGATTTCAACAGTTTGCCGCCACATAGCAATACAAAGTGAAAAAATACTGTTGGAGTACTAGTTATAGCATTAAATAACAGTGTTATTAATAACAGTGTACAGCACACTAAAGACAGAGATCCTACATGATATTTTTTAAAAATTGATTAATTTTATATGCAATTTCCAATTTAACACCAGGTTTTTTTTTTCATTTTCAATTATCTTTATATACAGAAGATCGATTCAGTATATGCTAAGTAAAGATTTCATCAGTTTGCACCCACACAGACACACAAAGTGTAAAAATACTGTTTCAGTACTAGTTATAGCTTCACTTCACATTCGACAACACATTAAGGACAGATCCCACATGAGATGTAAGTACACAGTGACTCCTGTTGTTGATTTAACAATTTGACACTCTTGTTTATGGCGTCAGTAATCTCCCAAGGCTCTAGTCATGAGTTGCCAAGGCTGTGGAAGCCTTTAGGGTTCACCGACTTTGATTTTATTCCGATAGGGTCATAGTCAAAGTGGAAGTTCTCTCCTCCCTTCAGAGAAAGGTACTTCCTTCTTTGATGGTCCCATTCTTTCCACTGGGATCTCACTAGCAGAGATCTTTCATTTAGGTCTTCTTCTTTTTTTTTTTTTCTTTTCCATGGTGTCTTGGCTTTCCATGCCTAAAATGCTCTCATGGGCTCTTCAGCCAGATCCGAATGCCTTAAGGGCTGATTCTGAGGCCAGAGTGCTATTTAGGACATCTGCCATTCTAAGAGTCTGCTGTGTATCCCGCTTCCCATGTTGGATCGTTTTTTCCCTTTATGATTCTATCAGTTAGTATTAGCAGACACTAGTCTTGTTTGTGTGATATCTTTGAATCTTAGACCTATCAGAGTGATCAATTGTGAACTGAAATTGATCACTTGGACTAGTGAGATGGCATTGGTACATGCCACCTTGTTGGGATTGTATTGGAATGCCCTGGCACGTTTCTAACTCCACCATTTGGGGCAAGTCCGATTAAGCATGTCCCAAATTTTACATCTCCTCCTTCTCTTTTTCCCACTCTTATATTTAACGGGGATCACTTTTCAGTTAAAATTTAAACTCCTAAGAATAATTGTGTGTTAATTACAGAGTTCAACCACTAGTACTAGAACAACAACAACACCAAAATACTAAAAAGGATAAAGTATTACATTGTACATCAACAGTCAGGACAAGAGCTGATCAGGTCACTGTTTCTCATAGTGTCCATTTCACTTCAACAGGTTTTCCCTTTGGTGCTCAGTTAGTTGTCGCCGATCAGGGAAAACAAATATTTGTCTCTTTGGGACTGGCTTAATTCACTCAGGATGATGTTTTCCAGATTCCTCCATCTTGTTGCAAATGACTGGGTTTCATTGTTTTTGACTGCTGTATAGTATTCTATAGAGTACATGTCCCATAATTTCTTTATCCAGTCTACTGTTGATGGGCATTTGGGTTGGTTCCTGGTCTTAGCTATTGTGAATTGAGCTGCAATAAACATTAATGTGCAGATGGCTTTTTGTTTGCCAAATTACTTTCCTTTGGGTAAATTCCAAGGATTGGGATGGCTGGGTTGAATGGTAGGGTTATGTTCAGGTTTCTGAGGAATCTCCAGACTGACTTCCATAGTGGCTTAACCAGTTTGCATTCCCACCAACAGTGGGTTAGTGTCCCTTTTTCCCCACATCCTCTCCAGCATCTGTTGTTGGTAGATTTCTGAATGTGAGCCATTCTCACCGGAGTGAGGTGAAACCTCATTGTGGTTTTGATTTGCATTTGTCTGATTGCTAGTGATCTTGAACATTTTTTCATGTGTCTCTTGGCCATTTGGATTTCCTCTTTTGAAAAATGTCCATTGAGGTCCTTGGCCCATCTCTTAAGTGGGTTGTTTGTTTTGTTGTTGTGGATTTTCTTGATTTCTTTGTGGATTTTGGTTATCAACCCTTTATCTGTAGTATAGTTTGCAAATATTTTTTCCCATTCTGTCTGTTGCGTCTTCACTTTCCTGACTGTTTCTTTTGAAGTACAGAAACTTCTCAATTTGATGCAATCCCAAATGTTTTTTTTTTTTTTTTTTTGACAGGCAGAGTGGACAGTGAGAGAGAGAGACGGAGAGAAAGGTCTTCCTTTTGCCGTTGGTTCACCCTCCAATGGCCGCCGCGGTAGCGTGCTGCGGCCGGCGTACCGCGCTGTTCCAATGGCAGGAGCCAGGTGCTTCTCCTGGTCTCCCATGGGGTGCAGGGCCCAAGGACTTGGGCCATCCTCCACTGCACTCCCTAGCCACAGCAGAGAGCTGGCCTGGAAGAGGGGCAACCGGGACAGGATCGGTGCCCCGGCCGGGACTAGAACCCGGTGTGCCGGCGCTGCAAGGCGGAGGATTATCCTAGTGAGCCGCGGCGCCGGCCAATCCCAAATGTTAATTTTGTTTTTGACTGTCTGTGCTCCTGGGGTCTTTTCCAAGAAGTCTTTGCCTGTACCTATATCTTGCAGGGTTTCTCCAATGCTGTCTAATATTTGGTGGTTTTGGGTCATAGATTTAAGTCTTTAATCCATGTTGAGTGAATTTTTGTGTAAGGTGAAATGTATGGGTCTTGCTTCAAGCTTCTGCACATGGAAATCCAATTTTCCCAGCACCATTTATTGAATAGACTGTCCTTATTCCAGGGATTAGTTTTGGATCTTTGATCAAATATAAGTTGGCTGTAGATGTTTGGATTGATTTCTGGTGTTTCTATTCTGTTCCATTGGTCTATCCATCTGTTTTTGTACCAGCACCATGTTGTTTTGATAACTACTGCCCTGTAGTATGTCCTGAAATCTCGTATTGTGATGCCTCCGGCTTTGTTTTTGTTGTACAAGATTGCTTTGGCTATTCGAGGTCTCCTGTGTCTCCATATGAATTTCAGCATCATTTTTTCCAGATCTGAGAAGAATGTCTTCGGTATCTTGATTGGTATTGCATTGAATGTATAAATTGCTTTTGGGAGAATAGACATTGTCGAGAGATTTAAATCCATTCTTTGGCAAAAACAGGTTTATAGCTATTGCCTTTCTTTTAGCTGCACCTTAATTGGTTTTCCTTGAAAAGTTTTGACTTTTCATAGGTATTTGTAAGCTTGTTGTACACCAGCTTCTGTTTCAAATGTAAAAAATCAATTATCATTATAGGCAAATTCACAGTTTATAAATTTCAGAAAATTATTTCCTTTAAATAGTGCTTCTACTTCTTCCCCAGGGGTAGATTCAGATATTTCTTACAATATTACTATGCAACGATTTTGATTTGGCCTCACTTTTTCTCCCTTCTCATCCACCTGGACTAAAGGTAAAGATCTTAGCACTTCAACAACGAAATCCACATTAGTACTGAGTTTCTTGATATGGTCAAGAGTAGCTACCATTGTAATTAGAGCATACTGCTCACTGTCTATCTGTGATGTAAGATACACAGCACTAGCAAGAGTCTCCCTAGATAAACAGAATTCTAGGCCGGCGCCATGGCTTAACAGGCTAATCCTCTGCCTTGCAGCGCTGGCACACTGGGTTCTAGTCCCAGTTGGGGCGCCAGATTCTATCCCGGTTGCCCCTCTTCTAGGTCAGCTCTCTGCTATGGCCCGGGAGTGCAGTGGAGGATGACCCAAGTGCTTGGGCCCTGCACCCCATGGGAGACCAGGAGAAGCATCTGGCTCCTGGCTTTGGATCAGCATGATGTGCCAGCCGCAGCGGCCATTGGAGGGTGAACCAATGACAAAAGGAAGACCTTTCTCTCTGTCTCTCTGTCTCTCACTATCCACTCTGCCTGTCAAAAAAAAAAAAAAAAAAAACAGAATTCTAATTTTTTAAGTACTTCTCCAGGATCTTCCTGGCTTTCTGATTGAGATTCATTTCCTCCTGTTTCACTATTTTCAGGTAGAGATTTGTATTCTGCGTGATCCATAGCCAAAGCGTTTGTGTCTGTTTTGACTCAGGTAAATCTGGTAATGCTGCATTCTCATGACTTTTGTCACCATCACCATTGACATCCAATCCCTGTGGGCTACAGTGTGCACCATGGCCGGCTGTCTCCTCCCATGCAGCACTCAAACTGACAGCTGCACTACTTGCTTCCAAATGTAACATGAGTCCCCCACACTTTTGCATTAGAGTTTAGCTCTGAAACCTTAGTTGATGGTACCTGACTCAAAGCTGGGATGGAATTTGAGAAGTGGTTTGAGATATAGGACCATTCATCAGATGAGAGCTGTCCTTGCCCTCTTGGCCTCACTGTGCCTGCAATTCAGCCACAACTTTAGCATCCTGACCAGAAGTCGTGGGCTCCACTGGGAAAAATTTAATGTAAACTTCCAAATGCTGCCAGTGCCGCCTGACCGGCCTCTGGCGGGCTCCTTGCCAGCCCCAGTGCCTGACGACCATGCAACACATGGGGAAAGCTGAGGAGGGAGACTGTAGGAAGAGGTGGCACTGGGGGCCAGCCCCATGCGGGAAGGAAGGGCGGGCACGGGCCGGGTGCAGTGGCGGAAGCGGATTCTTCTCCTTTGGGGATGAAAAGCCTCAATTTTGAGAATCCGGATCCCCAACACTCCTTCCCTTTGCATGAGAACACACCTAAATAAATCCTTAAAAGGTTGTATGTGTGGGGCCAGCGCTGTGGCATAGCAGGTTAACGCCCTGGCCTGAAGTACCGGCATCCAATATGGGCATGGGTTCTAGTCCTGACTGCTCCTTTTCTGATCCAGCTCTCTGCGATGGCCTGGGAAAGCAGTAGAGGATGGCCCAAGTCCTTGGGCCCCTGTACCCATGTGGGAGACCTGGAGGAAGCCCCTGGCTCCTGGCTTCAGATCAGTTCAGCTCTGGCCCAGCTCTGGCTGTTGTGGTCATTTGGGGAGCAAACGATCGAATGGAAGACCTCTCTCTCTCTGCCTCTCCTCTCTCTGCTTTGTAACTCTGACTTTCAAATAAATAAATAAATCTTTAAAAAACAAGAGGGTTGTATGTGAATCAATCTGGCAGAAATTCACTAAGTACCAAGTTGATAGCATCCATCATAGAGCAGATGGGAGACTGAGCAGAGCCCAGCATCGGACCAGGGTGTTTCTGATGAGAACACAGGGCCCACGTTTTCTCAGAAAGGAACACTGGAGGGGCCCAGCTTGAGTCATCTCTGCTCTTGATATCTCTTGAGGGCTTACATATTAGGGAAGTGTCAAGGAGAATTCCAGAAAAAGAACATTGAATCCCAATGGGAGAAAAGATATTTTGACACAGTTGGAAAAAGATGTGATAGTTATGTGGGTTGGGCTATAACGTTGAACTAATCTTGCTTTCCTAAATTGGGGTTCATATGCTTTTTATCCGGGGACCACCCTATAGTCAGCAGAAACATCTTAGGTCAGGGGAAAAGTGCTAAAAGGATACTAACTGGGCATTCACAATGAATGGGACTCACTCACAGTATTTCTGTAAGTTTGAAATAATTTCAAAGTTAACTACTCTCTCTCTCTCTCTCTTTTTTTTTTTTTTTTTTTTTTTTTTTTTTGACAGGCAGAGTGGACAGTGAGAGAGAGACAGAGAGAAAGGTCTTCCTTTTGCCATTGGTTCACCTTCCAATGGCCGCCGCGGCTGGCGCGCTGCGGCCGGCTCACCACGCTGATCCAATGGCAGGAGCCAGGTGCTTATCCTGGTCTCCCATGGGGTGCAAGGGACAAGTACTTGGGCCATCCTCCACTGCACTCCCTGGCCACAGCAGAGAGCTGGCCTGGAAGAGGGGCAACCGAGACAGAATCCGGCACCCCAACCGGGACTAGAACCTGGTGTGTCAGTGCTGCTAGGTGGAGGATTAACCTATTGAGCCGCGGCACCAGCCCAAAGTTAACTACTCTTAAAATGACCAAATTGTAAGATGACAATATCCACATCATGTTAGTAAAGCAGGGACAGCATCAAATACTATGAAGGATAAACCTTACCCAATTCCTATAAGGCCAAAGTTGTAAAACTTGTCCCCTTCTAAGAATCTACATGCCTGTGTTTAGACTGCACAAAAAAAATAGAATAATATTCACAATGCATATCTTGTGAATATATTTGTGATAATTTGTAAACAGCTTGATCTTTCTATTTTAAAGGTTTTGAAAACCCTGTTGCTCTTTAAAAATAATTATTTTATTTTTGTACTTGTAAAGTAGACATGGGGTATATCTCAAATCTGTTGGTTCACTCCCCAACTTTATGCCACAACTGGGGCAGGACCAAGCCCAAACCAGCAACCTGAAACACAATCTGGGTCTCTACAAGGGTGGCATGGACTCAACTCCTTTAAGCCTCATCACCGTCTCTCAGAATGCACACCAACATGAAGCTGGGACCAGAAGCAGAGCTAGAACTTTTCCCAGGCTCTCTGACATGGGATGCAGGCATCCCAAGCAGTGGTCCAACCACTATGTCAAATGGCCACTCCTTAATTTTTAATTTAGTTTTTATTTGAAAGTCAGAGAGACTGAGAAAGACAAGCAGCAGAAATCACTCATCTGTTGGCTTACTACACAATACCCACCACAATCAGGACTGAGTTAGATGAAAGATAGGAGCCAGGAGCTTCATCCAGGTCTTCCATATGGTTGACAGAAATGGTTGGGCCATTATCCACTGCCTTTTTCACAGACTAGCAAGAATCTAGAATGGAAGAGGAGTTGCCAGGACTCAAACCTGCACTCCTCTATGAGATGCCAATGTCAGAAGAGCAGCTTAACCTATTGAATCACATGCTAGTTCCTGCATCAATTCAAACCATTGCACTCATCCTACCCTGTATATATTCAAAGAATGCAAAGCTGGACATCCCCTCCCTTTCCTTATTATAAAAGCCTCAGTCCTGCTCCACCTCAGAAGAACCATGGTTCACTTTAAACTGAGTCTGTCTCCCAATTTGCAATCCTATTCTGCGTCTGAAAAACATCTCTCTGATTTTATTTTAATCTCACTTATGACCATTTGCTTTATATAATCCAGGACGCTCTGGTCTTGTCTTCTTGCCTACTGGCAGATTTTGGAAAATGTTTTATAATATGTATTTTCACTTCCTTCAGGTGAATACCTGAGGGTTAAAATGTTAGATAAGTGAATGCTACATTTTTTTTCTGAAAACTCTTCGTTGAATTAGAATCCATATGTCTTAATACTCATGAAGCAGATGTTCTTCAGAATCACATCCTCTACAGCTTTCCCTCAGAAGTCTCAAGCAGGGCCTGAGCTTCTGTGGTGACATCCATAATCATATCCTTGAATGTGACTAACTCCTAAAATATGGACATCCTTGCTCAGCCAAGGCCATCTGTACCAGTGTCTAGGAGAGAAGGTCATAACTGTTCCAAGCACGTGGCTCTATGGATAGAAAATTTTTTTTATTTGACAGGAAGAGTTAGACAGTGAGAGAGAGAGACAGAGAGAAAGGTCTTCCCTCTGTTGGCTCACACCCCAAATGGCTGCCATGGCTGGTATGCTGTGTGGATCTGAAGCCAGGAGCCAGGTGCTTCCTCCTGGTCTCCCATGGGGTGCAGGGCCCAAGCACTTGGGCCATCCTCCACTGCTTTCCTGGGCCACAGCAGAGAGCTGGACTGGAAGAGGAGCAGCTAGGACCAGAACCCAGTGCCCATATGGTATGCCAGCACCCCAGGTGAAGGATTAACCAAGTGAGCCGTGGTGCCGGCCCCGATAGAAAATTTGAACCATGGTTGGGATTACCCTCAAGTATTTCCCTGTGCTGGCCTTCCATGTGTCTTTCCCACACAATCACTGGGATATGTACACAATCTGAACAGTCAGTGATTTCAGTGTATGGGAGTGTCACAGCTATGCTGTGAAATAACCTGTAGATGTCTGAGTAAAGTGGGAAATTATACATGATTATAAATTTTTGAACTTAAGACTATTTCCTTATCAGTTTCAAATGCATCTCCTAACTCCTTATGATGCAGCTAAACATGAATTAATTCTGACATATCAACTATGACCATGAGTTAACTATGCTCTGATATGAACCTTAGGTTCCTCCACAAAATGACTGAACATTGAAAGAGGTGAAGAGCTAAAGTATATGTGTTTCTTATGTAGCAAATAATAAATGGGATTTATGTCTGTTTGTGTTAAGGTGGAGGGGATGATGAAACAGTGACCAGCACTATTCAGATTGAACAGTCTAAATACAAACCTGGGGTTCAGCAGGTGCAGCTCTTTCACCTCTATCTCACCATTGTGTTCATTGTCACATATAAGCAGTTCCAGACAAGCTCGGATTCCTGAACTGCTGCAATATGATGATCTTAGCCTGATTTCTTCTGTGGTGAGGACTCCCTTCTCTCTTCTCTGGGGTTTCCAATCATCAGTTATCATTTTCCTTGTATATGTTACTATTATTATTTATTTGAGAGGCAGCATTTTAGACAGAGAGAAGAGACAGAGAGAGAGAGAGCTCTTCCATCATCTAGTCCACTCCCCAAATGGTCACAATGGCCAGAGCTGGGCCAATCCCAAGCCAGGAGCCAGCATCTCCTCTGGGTTCCCATGAGTGCAGGGGCCCAAGCACCTGAGCCATCTCCACTGCTTTTACAGGCCATTATCTGGGAGCTGGATCAGAAGCAGAGCAACCGGGACATCAACCAGCACCCATATGAGATGCTAGTATCACAGGAGGAGGATTAACTTCCTATGCCATAGTGCCAGTCCCATTTTCTTGTCTCTTAATCCAGTCTATCTGCTAAATGGGAAACAGAGTATTTACAGTTCAATCATCTCAACATTCATTCCAAAAATTGTCATGTAACATTATTTTTTATAGTTACATGCCTTTTAAATCTACAGCCAGGGGGCCAGCATTGTGGCATAGTGGGTAAAGAAACTCTCTGTGACACCAGCATCCCTTATGGGTGCTGGTTCAAGACCTAGCTGCTCCAATTCCAATTCATCTCCCTGCTAATATCCCCAGAAATACAGTGGAGGATGGCCCATGTGCTTGGGCCCCTGTACCCATGTGAGGGATCTGAAAGAAACTCCTGACTCTTGGTTGCAGCCAGAGCATTGTGGCCATTTGAGGTGTGAAACAGTGGAGAGGAGATCTTGTGCACTCGCTCTCTCTCTCTCTTCCTTTTTCTGTGTAACTCTGACTTTCAAATAAATAAATAATTATTTTAAAAAATCTTAAATCCACAGCTAAAAGTAAATAAAATTACTCTTCATATATTATATGTATTTTAAAAATATGGATAAGAGGAGCAGGCAGGTCTAGTAGTTACATGCCTGAATCCTACATTACAGTGCATAAGTTTGATATCTTCATCCAGAACCATACTCCAGTTTCTTGTTACTGCACACCCCGGAAAGCAATGGTGATGGTTCAACTAACTGAGTTCCTGCCACCCATTTGGGAAACCTATATAGAGTTCTTGACCCCACCTTAAGTATTGGCACAGTTTTGACCATTGCAGATATTTGGGGAGTGAACCAGTGACAAGGAACTTTAAGCCTAATAGTTGCCTTTATTCTGCAACAAATCTTTTACAACTACCTTGATACACAAAATCTTTTCAAAACCAGACCAGCGCTCAAATCTATAGTTTGCATGCTCACACGCTGATGCTTAGATGTTCCAGTATCTAATTTGGTCACAGTAGTCTGGATAACCAAGGTCACATGTTGGGGTGTGCAAATGAAATAAAAAATAGGACATGGGGTCTCTTCCTCCAAAAAGTGTGCACAGACTAGCCCGGTGTGGTTTCTTTACTGATAAAGATTATAACAGCCTGTTGTAGAGCATGTGCATGTGTTCATAGAACTAAGGTTTCTCTGAAACACATTTAGCAAGACATATTAGATAAACATTGTGAGAGTCCTGAATCCACACTGGTCTGAGGCATCTCCGCCAGTCTTTCCTGGCATCAGGAAAGCAAAAACACAGAGGTGCTGTGCTTATGGAGAGACTCATCATTCCCAAAATCAGGCCTGAGAGACTCTCTGTGCCTCACTGTTCCCACAACTGCCCCTATTATAAATCAGGCTGACATCCTGTGCCTCCTGGTATCAGGTACCTTCTCCAGCTGCTCCAGCCCACATCCCACACCCCTTTGTTTGGCTTCTCCAACCTATCTCCCACCTCCCTTGGGACAAGTTCCCTCTAACACCCCAGCCCTACACCTGAGCCCAGAGAGCCTCTCCCTCTGAGGATACTCCTGGCAGTTCTTGACTCTAATAAAACTTTTTCTTTGCTCAGCATGTGTAGGCAGCCCATAGGCAAGTCAAGGTCAATCATGGCTTGTGGAATTCCTGGGATGAGAAAGTCACGTATTCCCATGTTGAAGGAGGATGATTAAACAGGAGCACTCTGCTAAAATTAACTATGTTCTGACTGTGTTGTAGAAACCCTGATAAGTTGCTTGCATGTGCTGTTAACTTCTGAGTTGCCTTGAGCTGCAGCTGATTATGCATAAATATCTCTGAGACACTGGAATAAATGAGCCTTGATCAGCCTTGCTGTCTTGGCTCCATTCTCTGAGCCCTTGTCCCTCTTTTCATTCCCACTCCCTCCTTCAGGTTCCGTTCCCAGGTGGCAGGCCTGAACAAGCATGGTCTTGGTTGTAGTTCTCCATCATGGTTGCAAACCCTAACAAGCATGTCTGAGAAAGCAGCTGCATGTTCTTGTGAAGCCTACGTTCTCACAAGGGCTAATGCTCTTCTTGTTAGTAGTCATAAGCTATCCTTAATCAGTACCTGAGGTCACACTCTGTGTTCTGGGAAGAAAATGTCTTCACTAAGAGTGCTCTGGCAGAAATCTTATTCTCCATAGTCACACTTTATCATCTTTACAAACCTGCCTGGAAACAACCAGGTTGACCAGATCTGAGTTTACTGTGTGTGTCTATCTTCTGTGTTCACCACTCACTTAAATTCACTTCGATCGCTCCAATGGTTAATTAGGGAATTATTTCCTTAGCAACTCCATGATATAGAAGAGAAAAATCACAGTCTTTCATGTTTTTTATCTAAAGGAAAATTCTTCATGGATAAAAAAATGTTAATGTAAATGTTGGAAAGATATTATTGATCATCCTCTGGTCTGCTATAACTTGAACCAGGCTCCTACAAAAATAAAGCTAGAACTATATTTATTGGATGCATTTCAAAGTCTCGGGCCAAAATGAGAGGCTGCCCATTTTCTTACAAAGGAGGATAAATTCATAGGCCCCAACTGTAGTTGCATCATCATAAACTCAGCAGAGACTGGTGTATCTTCCTGTATTCTCACCCAAAGAGAGTGTGATAACTAAGGGGACCAAACTGGAGAGAGAAAGGAGACATCATTGCAGCCTTTCCAACATTCCTAGGTAACACCAGTCACGACTCTACTCACTTGGGAATAGTGTGCCACCAGCCCTACCTCAAGCACCTGAAGAGTGACATATAACCAACAGAGGGAGCCCTTTTCTTATCCAGGGTCAGGTAGAAGAGGGCTTGAGTACTGTATCTCACAAGGACAGTTGTCATTCTAAGGTAAGTGACATATACACATGTCGACACACACACACACACCAGATCTCTAGGATTTTTTCATCTAAAAATTCCATTTCTACTGAGTTGCATACCCTTCCTACCATCCATAACCACTCTTCTACTTTCTGTTTCTAGTATTCTATTTTATTTATTTTAAAGATTTATTTTATTTATTTGAAAGACAGAGTTACAGAGAGTGGTAGAGCCAGAGAGAGAGGTCTTTCATCCACTGGTTCACTCCCCAAAACACCAAGATAACCAGAGCTGAGCCAATCTGAAGCCAGGAGGAAGGAGTTTCTTCCAGGCTTCCCACTCAGGTGCAGGGACCCAAGGACTTGGAGCATCTTCTCCTGCTTTCCCAGGCCCTGTCAGAGATCTGGATCAGAAGTGGAGCAGCCAGGACTAGAACGAGCACCCATATGGGATGCTGGCACTATAGGCAGGAGTTTAAACCCACTGCCCCAAAGTGCCAGTCCCTCTGACTACTTTATTTATTTCATATGATTGGAATCTTGCAGTATTTTTCCTTTGGAGACTGATACTTGTGGCTAATTTCATTTAGTAAAATATATTCAAGGTTCATCCATGTCACAGGATTTCCTTTTCTTCTGTGCCTGCGTAACTTTTCACTGAGTACAGCCCACACTAGAAATCTTGGCTACAGTGAATTATGCTGTAGTGAATAATATTTATACTTTGCTTATATTGAACTTTCAATACTTTTAGATGTATACTCAGAAGTGAGAGTATGAGATCACATAAAAATTATATTTTTAATTTAATTAAGGGACACTGTTTTCTGTGGTGGTTGTGCCATTTTACGTTACCACCAACAATGCACATGTGGCTGAAAATCTTTGTATTTTCACCAACACAATTGGGTGTTCCATTTTTTTAAAGAACAGGAGCAGGAGATCTTATTGGCCATTTCCAGGCCATGGTTATGAAGATCTCTTTGCATCTGCACTCAAAGTGGATTCAGCATTGGGCTTCATTGTCAGTGTGGTGCAATTGCTCCTCACCCAGGGAGAAGTATATGATCCTGTTAAGTATATTTTCAAGTTCGTGCAATGGTTCTTTTTTTCAAGATTTATTTATTTGAAAGTCAGAGTTACACAGTGAAAGGAGAAGCAGAGAGGGAGAGAGAGGTCTTTCATCTGATGGTTCACTCCCCAATTGGCCCCAATGACCAGAGCAGCACCAGTCCAAAGCCATGAGCCAGGAGCTTCCTCCAGGTCTCCCAGATGGGTGCAGGGGCCCAAGGACTTTTGCCATCTCCTACTGTTTTCCCAGGCCATAGCAGAGAGCTGGATGAGAAATTGAGCAGCTGAGACTCAAACTGGCATCCATATGGGATGCCAGCACTTCACGGCCAGGGTGTTAACCCACTGTGCCACAGTGCCAGCCCCTGTGCAATGGTCCTAAACGTAGGTCTGGTGGTATCATAACCCCATCTGGCTATCAATACTGCTTCTGTTCTGTGTAATTTTCATTAGCAAGGTCAAGCACATATTTCTATCTGAACATTTCTCTAGCTTACAATTCACATAAAAGATGAGCACCACCACATCATTCTTCTTCCCATTCTGTCTGCCATGACCTAGAGTGTAGACCTAACAGGCTGACCCGGATTTTTTTTTGTGAATATTTTTTATTAAACTTTTATTTAATGAATATAAATTTCCAAAGTACAGCTTATGGGTTACAATGGCTTCCCCCCTCCCATAACCTCCCTCCCGCCTGCAACCCTCCCCCCCCCCGCTCCCTTTCCCCCTCCATTCATGTAAAGATTCATTTTCAATTCTCTTTGTATACAGATCAGTCCAGCACATATTAGGCAAAGATTTCAACATTTTGCCCATATAGCAACATAAAGTGAAAAAACTACCATTGGATTACCAATTATAGCATTAAATAGCAATGTACAGCACATTAAAGACAGAGATCCTACATAATTTTTTTTTCAAATTAATTAATTTTCTATGCCATTTCCATTTGAACACCAGGTTTTTTTTTTTTTTCATTTCCAATTCTCTTTATATACAGAAGATCACTTCAGTATATAATTAGTAAAGACCTCATCAGTTTGTGCCCACACAGAAACACAAAGTATAAAAATACTGTTTCAGTACTAGTTATAGCATCACTTGGCTTTAGACGACACATTAGGGACAGATCCCACATGGGGTGTAAGTACACAGTGACTCCTGTTGCTGATTTAACAATTTGACACTCCTGTTCATGGCGTCAGTAATCTCCCTAGGCTCTAGTCATGAGTTGCCAGGGCTATGGAAGCCTTTAGAGTTCGCTGACTTTGATTTTATTCCGATAGGGTCATAGTCAAAGTGGAAGTTCTCTCCTCCCTTCGGAGAAGGGTACCTCCTTCTTTGATGGCCCCGTTCTTTCCACTGGGATCTCACTCACAGAGATCATTCATTTAGGTCTTTTTTTTTTTTTCCATGATATCTTGCCTTTCCATGCCTGCTATACTCTCATGGGCTCTTCAGCCAGATCTGAATGCCTTGAGGGCTGATTCTGAGGCCAGAGTGTAGTTTAGGACATCTGCCATCCTATGAGTCTGCTGTGTATCCCACTTCCCATGTTGGATCTTTCTCTCCCTTTTTGATTTTTATCAGTTAGTATTAGCAGATACTTGTCTTGTTTGTGTGATCTCTTTGACTCTTAGACCTATCAGAGCTATCAATTGTGAGCTGAAATTGATCACTTGGACTAGTGCGATGGCATTGGTACATGCCATCTTGATGGGATTGTGTTGGAATCCCCTGGCACATTTCTAACTCCACCATTTGCGGCCAGTCCGATTGAGCATGTTCCAAATTGTTCATCTTCAATAAATTGTTCCTATATGGGACAGGACAGCCTACATGAGGCTCCCAAAAATTATCCACAAAAGGGGAAGTAGTGTTGCAATGCCCAAGTGGGATCAGAGTGGTGACCTTGCCTAGAGTTTCCTTCTTTGGGACAACCCATGTCACCATGGGGTCCTTCCTGCCCAAATGTCCAAGATATCAATAGTGAGAGCTGAGCCAATATCTGCAGGTTTTCTTGAGTCTGGGCACCTGGAAAGTCAGGACAGAGCAGCAGAACAGATGGCTTTCTCCAGTGGGGCTTCAGCAAAGAAAGCTTGACACAATGAGTTCCAGGTTCTATTGTTGACTTTCATCAAGAAATTGATTTCATTTCTTGGGATCCTATTTCATGGGATTCCTCAGCAGAAAAGACTCTCCAAAGTCTCATACTCCTTCTGCCTCATGCCATGTCCATAATCACATAGCTGAATCCAAAAACCCCAGGGAGTGCTGGGTATAATCAGGACCCAGCTTTGCAGAGACAGAACTGAGTTCCAACATGGTTCTCTCTAAATGCTGTTATGTGACCCTGAAAAATCACTGTACCTCCTAAAGACTCTGTAGCCTGGGCAATGGCAAGTAGAATGGCAGTTACTGGGAGTTAGGGATAGTGGAATTATGGGAAATTTTCATTCATTGGGTAGAGTTTCACTCTCATAAGGAAAAACAGTTCTGAATATTGGTCACACAGCAATGTGCTTATACTCAACACTACTCAACATACACTTAGAAATGCTTAAATGATAAAATTCATCAACTATATTTTGTTTTGTCAGTACCACACTAACAGTACATTTAAAAAGTGTTCAAATAGGGGCTAGAGCTATGGCACAGCTCCAATCTGTGTTGCCTACATCTTATATTGCTGCCAGTTTGAGTCTTGGGTGCTCCACTTTCCATCCAACTCTTCACTAATGTGCCTGGGAAAGCAGTGGGAAATGTCTCAAGTACTTGGCCCCGGCACACACATGGGGAGCCTGGAAGAAACCCCTGTCTCTTGGCTTCAGATTGGCCCAGCTCAGGCCATTGTGGCCATTTGGGGAGTGAACCAGTGGATGGAAGATCTCTCTGTCTCTACCTCTCTAACTTTGTGTTTGAAATAAACAAAACAAGTCTTTAAAACAAAAAAAGAACTGTTGATGTGAAAAAAGTCAAATACACATCTCATAACAGTTAACATGTTATGCTTTCTCAGAAGTGCAGTTAATACTTACTAATTTTGTACAATCTCTTATATTTGCCCATTTCCACAACAACATTTCTGATTCCATTTTGATGAGCTGCTATGTTGATTTTTTTAATAGGAATCAGCAGATGCCATCTTCTCTCACTAAAGACACTGATGACAAAGAGCAGAAGCCATGCTTAATGTGAGTGAGGCCTGGCTCCCCTCCCTCCTAGCTGTGTTTGAGAGAAACATAATTTGGTCACCCCTGGCATCTTACACTAGGTGGAAGCAGGTGTGCCTTGTGCTGAACAGAGAGACCATTTGTTCACAGCCAGGGCTAAATCCTGGGACCTGTGCATTTCCTCATAAGATGTGCACACTTGAACCCCAACTCCGCATGCACCAACAATGCCACAGCAGGAAGAACAAGCATGACCCTTTCCCCTGCAGCAGGAGCTAGTTCTATCCTCACTTACCACTCACACTGACAGGTGGGATGGATCACTCCCTTAAGAAGTCCTGGGATGATGCTCTCAGTAGAAGACATGGATTTGTGCCAGGGAAAAGCACCAGAGCTTGAGGATCATACAAACCCAACCCCATTTCTGTATAACAAAATATTTCTTCTGTTGTGTTTCCTTGGGATAGAAGTTTTTTCTTTTTATTCATCATTTTCTACATCTTGAAAATTTATTGATTCTTCTTCAAGGTTCTATGTATATTTTGAATTCCTCATTTTGTTCCCATATTATTCTTGATATTGAGTTGCTCACCTGTGTACTTCCTAGGTTGAACAACATGTATACTCAACCACAGAGCACCTCAATATGTAAAGCAAATGTTGACAGCTCTGAAGGAATAAACAGCAATGGAACAAACAGAAGAGGCCGATACACCACTTACAAAATAAAAGAGAATATCTAGGTGGGAAATCAATAGAGAGTGGTAGATGTGAACACTGTAAATCAATTTTTCCTAACAGTTACCCAGAGAGCATTCTACCCGACAGCAGCAGAACATGTGTTCTTCTCAACAGCTGTCAAAAATTCTCCAGGTGAGATCATCTAATTCAGAAAAAAAAATGTGTCAACAATTTTTAGAAAATGGTATGAAGTCATACCATTGTCTTTCCTAACCCAATAGAATAAAAATAGAAATCTATTTGAGAAAAACTGGAAAAGTCACACATACATGGATCTCAATCCACACTGTCAAACTGCCATTGGCTTGAAGTGAAATGAAAAAGGAAATAAAAAATATTTTAGTGAGTATATTTTGAGTTTTTTAAAAAGATTTATTTATTTATTTGAAAGGCAGAATTACACAGAGAAAGAAGGAGAGGCAGAGAGTCAGGTCTCCATCTGCTGGTCATTCCCCAAATGGCCACAATGGCCGGAGCTGAGCCAATATGGAGCCAGGAGCCAGGAGCTTCTTCCAGATTTCCCACATGGGTGAAGGGGTCCAAGAACTTGTGCTAACTTCTGCTGCTTTCTCAGGCCACAGCAGAGAGTTAGATCAGAAGTGGAGCAGCCGGGACTCAAACCGGTACCCATATGGAAAGCCAGCAGTGTAGGTAGTGGCTTTACCCACTACACCACAGCACCAGTCCCTATTTTGAGTTTTGAGCTGGGATCCATATCAACAATCACAATCCTCATGTCCAGGCTTGGGTACAAAGAGAAACCAGGTGGACATGGAAGGTCACCAGCAGAAAAGCTCTTTGAACACTGAGAACCATGGAGATCTTTAAACAGAGCAGACAGAAATCTTACTGCCCACAACAAATTAAGGAGACCAGGATGCTGATGCTTATGACCAAGTTCAAAGGCAGACTGCAAAGTCATATATATTTTATATACAATATAAACATTCCATAGTCTGCTGAGCTTTATTTTATAAATGGATTGATTATATATGAGCTCCCCCATAACACTTAGTAAATAGCTCAGTTTGCTCATTCAACAAATGTTCTTTACATGTCAGGCACTAGACACTATTCTAAGTATTTGGGATGGAGCAGCAAAAAGACACAATCAGAAAGGCTGCTTTTTAATAGATCACAGACTAGATACGAAAAAATGAATAAAACACACTGATGCCATAATAAGTGCTATAAAAACATAAGTGTGGGATATAAAAGAGCTGCTTTGAGCACTCTGAACAAATCAATCCATTTCCTGCTAAAGTGTAGTATCCCCAGATGCTTGATCATAACGGGAGATTTTATTTTGCTGAAAGGCAGAGTGACAGGGAAGGAGATTCACATACATGAAGGAGGAGTGCAGAGAGAGAGAGAGAGAAACTTCCATTCACTGGTTCCCTCCCCTAAATGGCTGCAACAGTTGGGCCTGGGCCAGACTGAAGCTAGCAGTCAGGAACCCCATCTGAGTATTTCATGTGGGTGGCAAGGAGTCAAGGAATTGAGCCATTATCTGCTAATTCCTAGGCACAGGTTTAGAGGATTGGATCAGAAAGAACACAGCTAGGATTCAAGTTGGCACTCTGATAGGGGATGCAGGCATCATAAGTGATAGTTTAATGTGCTGTGCCACAATGCCAGTCCCAGCAACTGAGTTTTATGTTTATATTCTTGATGATTATTTCCTATTCCATTTTTGCATTGGAACCTGTGAACTAAACTGCAGTAGAAGGCAGAGAAAAGTTTATTTTCCTGAGAACAAATGTAGGTTTCACTCAGACTTGTTCCTGGAGGATATTTAACACATCTCAGGTTGTTTCTCTGGTTGACTTTTCTTCTAGATGTTCCAGTGTCTCAGGATCTTTGGTGTATTAGTCTCCTTGTGCTCCCCTCTCTGGATTGTCTGTTCCAAGGGCTCTTGTTTCCTCACCTATTAACATCCTCCCACTGTCTCTAACTCTCCTCATTGTGTAAATGAGGGCATAGGCTTTTGGCTTGGTGCAGGAAAAGTGCCACACATGCCACCTTAGCAGCCTCCATGTGATATCACTTATCACTTCCAGCTTTTGCATGAAATGGGTAAGCTCCAGTGCCACAAAACAGCCCAACATGGACTGACCCAACAAAATGCCCACAGACAAGTCACACACCATTCAGCTGAGATGTGCAGATTTGTGGATCAAGAATCTAAGTATATTGCAGACTCTCAGCAGAGATGTCACTGTTGCATCCCAGAATCCTTTCAACAGAAAGATAAGACTAAGGGAGGGCCGGCACTGTGG
This sequence comes from Lepus europaeus, assembly GCF_033115175.1. Lineage (NCBI taxonomy): Eukaryota > Metazoa > Chordata > Mammalia > Lagomorpha > Leporidae > Lepus > Lepus europaeus. Next base: position 9,827,367 of record NW_026909276.1, on the reverse strand, counting down.
CTCAACAGGCTAATCCTCCACCTTGTGGCACTGGCACACCACGTTCTAGTCCTGGTCAGGGTGCCGGATTCTGTCCCGGCTGCCCCTCTTCCAGGCCAGCTCTCTGCTATGGCCCGGGAGTGCAGTGGAGGATGGCCCAAGTGCTTGGGCCCTGCACCCATGGGAGACCAGGATAAGCACCTGGCTCCTGGCTTCAGATCAGTGCAGTGCGCTGGCTGCAGCACTCCAGCTGCAGCTGCCATTGGAGGGTGAACCAATGGCAAAAGGAAGACCTTTCTCTCTGTCTCTCTCTCACTGTCCACTCTGCCTGTCAAAAAAAAAAAAAAAAAAAGACTAAGGGAATTGCTCTAACTCAAGCTGTTGAAAGCATGTATCTTTCTTAGACAAATACTAAAATTACAGGAATTTCTACTATCCAGGTCTTCATTCTTCACCAACATTCATCAACTTTTCAAAGCTTGGTTTAAACTCTAAATTGCTTGACATCCATTGTAGTGTCATAGTCAATGTTACTATTGTCTGAAATTCTGTGACAGTGGGCATACTTGATGTGAGATTTCTAGTACATCTAGATCTGTATGACAGATTAGCATGGTGTCTCTGGAGTGACTGTCTAACTGCTTATCTCCAAGAAAACAAGCATTCTACGTGACATCCATCATGACCAATAGAAATCTGTGAAAGTCAGGGCCAGCACAATGGTGCAAATATTAGGCCTCAACCTGCCATGCCACCATCTTGTATGAGCATTCATTTGAGTCCTTACTGCTCCTCTTCCAATCCAACACCCTATAAATACATGTTGGAAAGCAGTGGAGTCATCACCCAAGTGCTTGGGCCCCTTCACCCACATGGGAGACCTGAACGGAGTTCCCGGCTCCTGGATTTGTTCTGGTCCAGCTTCAGCTATTGTGGCCATTTGGAGAGTAGACTAATAGATGGAAGATCTCTCTCTCTCTCTCTCAACTATCTATCTTTCTCCTTCCCTGTCACTCAGCCTTCTATATGTTAAAGATTTATTTGTTTCTTTTGAAAGTCAGAGTTTCACAGAGAGAGGAAGAGACAGAGACAGAGGGAGAAATCTTATATCCGCTTCTTTACTCCCTCCAGATGGCTACAATGGCTGGTGCTGGTTCAGGCTAAAGCCATGAGTCAGGAGATTCTTCCAGTCTCCATGCAAGTGGCTGGAGCTCAAACACTTGTGCCATTCTCTGTTGCTCTCTTTCCCAGGCCATTAGCAGGGAGCTGGACTGGAAATGGAGCAGCCAGAACATAAACATATAAGATGTCAGCATCACAGGTGATAACTTTACCCATTACCCCTCAAAGCCAGGCCTTCTGCCTTTCAAATAAATAAATAAATCTATTTTTAAAAAATAAATCTTTGAGTATCTTCCTGGTTGTGTCTGTGAAATCATCTAGCCAATGAATGCAATGGTGTGATAACAACACTACAATGAACGGGGACCCAGACACTGGGAACTGATCCTGTGCCCAGCATGTAGAATGTTTGGTAGGTTTTTTCTAAGTTTTTTAAAAAATCTATTTATTTGAAATAGAGCTGCAGAGAGAGAGAAGAAAGAGAGAGAGAGAGAGAGAGAGAGAGAGAGAGACCTTTCTTCCACTGGTTCACTCCACAAATGCCTGCAATATCCAGGGATGGGCTGAGCTGAAGCCAGAAGCCAGGAGCTTCATCCAGGTCTCCCACATGGCAGGCAGGGGCCCAAGTCCTTGGGCCATCTTCTTTTTTTTTTTAAGATTTATTTTGCTTATTTGGAAGTCAGGGTTACACAGAGAGAAAAGGAGAGGCAGAGAGAGAGAGAAAAAAATGTCTTCCATCCACTGGTTCACTCCCCAGTTGGCCACAATGGCCAGAGCTGCACCCATCTGAAGCCAGGAGCCAGGAGCTTCCTGCAGGTCTTCCCATGTGGGTGCAGGAGCCCAAGGACTTAGGTCATTTTTCCACTGCTTTTCCAGTCCATAGCAAAGAGCTGGATCAGAAGTGGAGCTTCCAGGACTCGAACTGGTGCCTATGTGGGATGCCAGCACTGCAGGCTGTGGCTTCACCTGCTATGCCACAGCACTGGCCCCTGGGCCATCTTCTGATGCTTTCCAAGGCACACTAGTATTGAACTGGATCAGAAATGGAGCAGCCAAGTCTCAAACTGGCACCCACATGGGGTGCTAGAATCACTGGAAGTGGCTTAAGCCACTATGCCACAACAGTGTCCTCCCCCCAATGTTTTGAAAGTGTTCTGGGATGGCAAGTATTTGTCAAGGGGTTTGTATGTGTCAGACTCTACAGTATCTCAACATGTTATGAGTGTCCCTCATATTCTGAAACCGAGTCACCACCCCTCCAAACCTGTTTCCTCTGAGATTGAGTTTCTGAACAGGACACTGTTGCCACAAAAGACCATCCATCCTCCAGGTCACAAGGGATGCTGAGATGACAGCAGCTGTCAGCTAGCAAGGGGTCATAGAAGACTTCAGCACTGGCTGGGGGTGCAAAAGAACATTTAAATTTTGTAGAGACCTGAAATCTGGGGCCTGACTCCAGAGGAGAGAAGCAGCCTCTGTGCTACTGGAAGGAAACATCACAAGATTTCCCTGCCGGGACCCCAAGTTACAGAAAGATGCTGCTGCTCCCTTTTCTGAACCTCCAAATGACAGGTTTGTCAGCTGCAGTCTTTGCAGCCTTCCTGTGGCTCCCTTAATCCACATGAGTAGGCGCAAGACCCAACAGACAGGTGCCAACAATTCACTGGATTTGGAGTTTTACTGCACATAACTATTGCTCCCTAGAGAGTCCAGTTGACACATTTCAGTAATTTCTCTTTGTGGAACACCCAAAGCAAGTTTACTCATCAGTGCAGTGTATAAGCCCTCTGAGAGTGGTTCTGAGTTGGAGTGCTGAGGAGCCATTGATGTTTAGCCCTACCCAAAAGGTAAGGATGACCCCTGGGATGTATGCCATTTATGTGTGTGCTTACCTATTCAAATATCCCCAAGATATCAAGCATTACAATTATTAAAAATATCTCTTGGGTCCACTGTCTGCAATGATGACACCCTATATAGGGACTGCTTCATGTACTAACTGCTACACTTCTTTCTTTTTTTTAAAGATTTATTTACTTATTTGAAAGGCAGAAATACAGAGAGGCAGAAACAGAGAGAAAAAGAGGTCTTGCATCCATTGATTCACTCTCCAGATGGCTGTAATGGATGGAGCTGAGCTGATCCGAAGCCAGGAGCTAGGAACTCTCTCTGGATCTCCCACTCAAGGGTAGCTGCCTGATGACTTGGGCCATCTTCTACTGCTTTCCCAGTCAGAGAGCAGGATCAGAAGTGGAGCAACCGGGACTCAAACTGGCATCCATATGGGATGCTGGCACTGTAGGTGGTGGCTTTACCTGCTACACCACAGCGCCAGCCCCTTCTGCACTTCTGATCTAGTTCCCTGCTAATAGGCCTAAGAATGCAGTGAAAGATGACACAAAGCTTTGGGCCTCTGCACCCTTGTGGAAGACCCAGATGGAATTCAAGCCTCCTGCTTCAATCTGTCCCAGACCTAGCCATCACCGATAGATTCTGTGTGTGTGTGTGTGTATGTGTGTATGTTTGTAACTCTGCCTTTCAAATATATATATATGTATGTATGTATATATATATATATATATAGTACATCAAGCTACTGCCTAAAAAAAAAGAAAAACACTCAAAATCAATGGCTACCTTTGTGGCACAGTGGGTTAACCCACCAGCTGTGATGCTGGAGTCCCATATCACAGTGCTAGATTAAATTCTGAATGATTGACATTTTGCCCAGTTCCCTGCTGTTCCACCTGGGAAAGCAGCAGAAAATGGCCCAAATACTTGAGTCCCTGACACTCATGTGTGAGATCCAGTTAGTATTCCTGTCTGATGGCTTCAGCTAAGTCCAGCTTGGTTGTTGTCATCATATGAGATGTGAACCAATGGATGAAAGTTCTCTATCAGTATACCTTTCAAATAAATCATTAAAAATAAAAGAATAAAATGCATAAATATTTGAGCTTAATGCTAGAAAGCACTTGACTAAATTCAGCATCTAAGCTTTAAAGAAATTGTTAGCAGAAAAGTAAGATATCAGAATTTTTTATTATAATTAAAATTGTCTTTGAGGAGCCTATAACAACCAGTATCATTAAGACAATGAAAGCTCTTTTCCTGGGAGTTTGCCCTGACAAAGCTACCTCCTTCCATTCTATTTCTGCAACATTGTACTAGAAGTGTAGTCAGGAAAAGGAAACAACAAAATGAAAGCATTAGATAAATGGATCAAATTTTAAACCACAAAATTTTATTTTGTTTTTAGAAAAATTTTATTTAATAAATACAAATTTTGAAAATACAATTTTTGGATTATAGCAGTTTTTCTCCCCATAACCACCCTCCCACCTGCAAAACATCCCATCTCCTACTCCTTCTCCCATCCCATTCTTCATAAGATTCATTTTTAATTATCTTTATATACAGAAGGTCAACTTAGTATATACTAAGGAAAGATTTCAACAGATTGCACCTGCACAGACACACAAAGTGTAAAGTATTGTTTGAATACTAGTTTTACCATTAATTCACATAGTACAAAACATTAAGGACACAGATCTTACATGGGAAGTAAGAGCAGGGCAACTCCTGTTGTTGATTTAACAATTGGAACTCTTATTTATGATGTCAGTTATCACCCGAGCCTCTTGTCATGAGCTGCCAAGGCTATGGAAATCTCTTCAGTTCACAAACTCTGACCTTATTTAGACAAGCTATAATCAAAGTGGAAGTTTCCTCCTCCCTTCAGAGAATGGTACCTCCTTTTTTTGATGGTCCCTTCTTTCCACAGGAATCTCACTCACAGAGATCTTTCATTTAGGTCATTTTTTGCCACAGTCTCTTGGCTTTCCATGCCTGAGAAACTCTCATGGGCTTTTTAGCCAGATCTGAATGCCTTAAGGGCTGATTCTGAGGCCAGAGTGCTGTTTAGGGCATTTGTGATTCTATGAGTCTGCTGTGTATCCTGCTTCCCATGTTGGATCATTCTCTCCTTTTTAATTTTTTCAATTATTATTAGCAGGCACTGATCTTATTTATGTGATCCCTTTGACAATTAATCCTATCTTTATGATCAATTATGAACTTAAACTGATCATTTTGACTAGTAAGATGGCATTGGTACCTGCCAACTTAATGGGATTTGGAGCCCCATGGCATGTTTCTAGCTCTACCATTAGGGATAAGTCTGAGTGAGCATGTGCCAAACTGTACCTCTCCTCCCTCTCTTATTCCCACTCTTGTTTTTAACAGGGATCAATTTTCAGTTGAATTTAAACACCTATGTTAATTGAAGAGTTCAATCAATGGTATTAAGTAGAAAAATGAAATACTAAAAAGAATAAAATAGTAAGCTATTCCTCAACAGTCAGGACAAGGGCTTATCAAGTCATTGTTTCTCATCGTGTCAGTTTCACTTCTACAGGCTTCCTTTTAGGTGCTCAGTTAGTTGTCACAGATCAGGGAGAACATATGAAATTTGTCCCTTTGGGACTGGCTTATTTTACTCAGCATGGTGTTTTCCAGATTCCTCCATTTTTTTTGCAAATGACTAGATTTTTTTTAATTGCTGTATAGTATTCTATAGAGTGCATATCCCATAATTTCTTTATCCAGTTTTCTTCTGATGGGCATTTTGGTTGATTCCATGTCTTAGCTATTGTGAATTGAGCTGCAATAAATACTGAGGTACAGATAGCTCTTTTATTTACCAATTTAATTTCCCTTGGGTAAATTCCAAGGAGTGGGATGGCTGGGTCATGTGGTAGGGCTATATTCAGATTTCTGAGGAATCTCCAAACTGTCTTATAATGGCTTTACCAGTTTGCATTTCCACCAACCATAGATTAGTATGCCTTCCCCCCCCACATCCTCACCAGCATCTGTTGTTCATTGATGTCTGTATGAAAGCCTTTCTAACTGGGGCAAAAAGAAACCTCATTGTGGTTTTGATTGCATTTCCCTGATGGCTAGTGATCCTGAACATTTTTTCATGTGTTTGTTGGCCATTTGGATTTCCTCTTTTGAAAAATGTCTGTTAAGGTCCTTGGCCCATCTCTTAAGTGGGTTGTTTATTTTGTTGTTGTGGAGTTTTTTGATCTCTTTATAGATTCTGGTTATTAATCCTTTATCAGTTGTGTAATTTGCAAACATTTTTTCCCATTCTCTTGGTTGCCTCTTTCATTTTCTGACTGTTTCTTTTGCAGTACAGAAACTTCTCAATTTGCTGTAATCCCAATTGTTAACTTTGCATTGACTGCCTGTGCCTCTAGGGTTTTTCCCAAGAAGTTTGCCTGTGCCTCCCATGTTCTCTAATAATTTGATGGTGTCGGGTAGTAAGCTTAGATCTTTAAGTTGAGTGGATTTTTGTGTAAGGTAGGGGTTTTGCTTCATACTTCTGCATGTGGAAATCCAGTTTTCCTAGCACAATTTGTTGAACAAACTGTCCTTGTTCCAGGAATTGGTTTTAGCTCCCTGATCAAATATAAGTTGGATGTACATGTTTGGATTGATTTATGGTGTTTCTATTCTGTTCCACTGGTTTATCCATGTGTTTCTGTACCAGTACCATGCTGTTTTGATTACAACTGCCCTGTAGTATGTCCTGAAATCTGGTATTGTGATGCCTCCAGCTCTGTTTTTGTGTACAAGATTGCTTTAGCTATTCGAGGTCTCCTGTGCCTCCATATAAATTTCAGCATCATTTTTTTTCCAGATCTGAGAACAATGTCTTTGGTATTTTGATTGGCATCATATTGAATGTATAAATCACTTTTGGGAGAATGGACATTTTGAAGATATTGATTCTTCTAATCCATGAACATGGAAGATTTTTTTCATTTTTTGGTATCCTCTTCTATTTCTTTCTTTAAAGTTTTGTAATTCTCATCCTAGAGATCTTTGACATCCATGGTTAAGTTTATTTCAAGGTATTTGATTGTTTTTGTGGCTATCATGAATAGTATTGATCTTAGAAGTTCTTTCACAGCCATGGCATTGCCTGTGTATACAAAGGCTGTTGATTTTTTGCACTGATTTTATATCCTGCTACTTTGCCAAACTCTTCTATGAGTTCCAAATAGTCTCTTAGTGGAGTTCTTTGGATCCCCTAAATAAAGAATCATATTGTCTGCAAAGAGGGATAGTTTGAGTTCTTCCTTCCCAATTTGTATCCCTGTAATTTCTTTTTCTTGCCAAATGTCTCTGGCAAAAACTTCCAGTACTATATTGAATAGCAATGGAGAGAGTGGGCATTGCTGTCTGGTACCAGATCTCAGTGTGTTGTGTTCCAGATTGCCCAGATAGAAAGAACCAGTGAGGCTCACCGTAATGCAAAGAACGAAGGGACTTTATTTGTAGCTCCAGCATGCTGGGGCCCCAGCCTCCCATGCAATGCAGTGCTGGGAGACCAAGACCCCCTTCTCTTTGTTCTCAGGGTTTTTATAGTTCCCAGGCAAACAAATATTACATCTGCATCCCTTCCTTCCCTTGGCCCTGCAGAAGCAAGGACGGCCCACCTTATTGGTTGCCTCCAACTGGTCCTGTTGACAGGACAAAGGACTGCCCGGTGTCAGGTTTCATCTTTTCATACCAGGGGCATCCTGGGCCTAGTCAGTTTTTTTGTCTTGTGAGAAGCCTGTCATGCTGTGGCTCTGGCCTCTCACAAATGGAAATGCTTCCAACCTTTCCCCATTCACTATGATGCTGCCTGTGGCTTTTTCATAAATTGCCTTGATTGTCTTGAGGAATGTCCCTTCTACACCCAATTAAACAACAAAATTTTCAATATATGTGGTGGACTCTACCATCTACAGAGGTAATCCAAAACAAACTCTAAACTGACAAGAGAATTAAGTGATATTAGTGAGTATAAGATCAATATATATCAAGTGGCTTTCCATGTAGCAGCAGGAAAAAATAGAAAGCCATTTTAAAGGACAAAATACAGACTAGAAAACTTCTATAGAGTATCTTTAAATATTTTTGAAATCATTAAAAAAGCAAAATGACCTAAAACAAAACTAAGTCAAAAACATGAAGAAAATGAAAAGCTCAGAATTCATTAAATTTTGAGTAAATTTCATCTCTTGTAAAGGAGTTTATTGGAAGCTCCAGGTCATAAGATCCCAGCAGAATCACAGACATTGGAGGGTGGGAGAGATCCCCAATCTCATGAGGTTGAGTCATCAGGAAGGTGGCAGCAGCCCCTGCTCTTAGGAGAGTGAGGCCCCAGGAAGGTGAGCTCCTCCAGACCTGAGCCCAAGACTCAGCCCTCACTACTCCCATCAGCCACAGCCTGGATGAATGGCACCCCTTCTCCCCACCCCTCACAGAAATCTAGTAGGTGTGACTCTGATTGGCTGCATCTTCTCTGACATGATGCCTTCTCACTGGCTCAGCAAACTGTCCAATCAGACACACTGGATCAACAATGAAGAGCAACATGGGGTCTTTTTCTTCATGCTGCTAAATAGAGCTTCTCCAGTCTGCTGCTCATAGGGGTTCCACGAGGCTCAGTCTTTGTCATCTGTGAAGTTCTCTCACTATAAAAACCATCAGAAGGATGCCTGGAATCTGGAATATGGGGAGTTTGTGGGGTTAGTTGCCTCCTGCTTGCAGGATGGTATCTGGCATGGGACACTGGATATCTTTTCATTCCTGAATGTTGTGACTGGCTCAGCCCTAGAGTTCTGCATTTTTCCAAATTGTGTGGTTAGGATGCACAGGTTCTCAGGGAGAATCCAGATTTCATGCATGGAATTTGGGGGAGAACCCATGATTTGTGGGATCCCCTGTCCCTTGTTTTTCCTCCTGGATAATGTAATTCCCCTCAGTTAGAAAACAGGTCACTAAATCCACAACCCAGTCCTCTTGGCACAGCTCTTCCTAAGGGAGTGAGGCTCTCATATTGTGGTTGCTGCATATGAGCTGACCCTGGGGCAGAGAGCTGGATTAGAAGTGGAGCAGCCAGGTCTCAAACCGGTGCTCATATGGGATGCCAGCGCTTCAGGCCAGGGCTTTAATCTGCTGTGCCACAGCACCAGCCCCTGTACTGTTTGCTTTTTAAAAATTGTAAAAGACAAAGGACTTTTTGGTTTACATAAATCATTGATATAAGACAAACCATTTTAGACTACTTTAAAATAATTTGAAATTCTACATGTTCTTTTATTAAAATACTTTTCTCTTATTTTAGAGGCTTTTTAGGATTATTTCAAAATGCATATTAAGGAACCAATAGATAGGGAAGGGAAAAATGAGTGAGAATGTGTCTTGGCACCCAAGATGTGTTCCAAATAACAAAGTGGTAGCTTTGGGATCCACAAGAGAGAAGGCCCACTCTTCCAGGAACAAAAAGTCCTTGCCAAGGTCCCGCGTGCACCTAAAGGTCAACCAATGAGGATCAGAGGCACCTCAACCTTTAACCCCCATGCCCTGTATTTATAAAAGGAGCCCTCCCAACCTCTGAAGCATGACTTCCCTGGCCCCCACTCTGTTGGAACTGGTGCACCTTGCCCAGGAGGGGAATCCCAATAAAAACCTGTAAACTGATTCATTTGACTAGGAAGATTTCTTACACACTGGACACCTTGTGCAAAGAATGCAAGTGATCTTTGTCCTAACGCGAAATAAAACTGGTGTTTGGCAAGGAGAGAGAGGAACAAAGCAGAACAAATAACTTAGGAATATAAGGGAATATAAGAATGTTACAGATTTGTAGCAGATAATTTTGTGGGAGGTTTCTTTGGCTGAGTTTAGAAGGAAATTATTTCTTTTTTTTTTTTTTTAAATAAGTACAACATCTTTATTTGGCATTGGGTATCCTGACTTTTTTTTTCATTACAGTTCCTTAGGAAAAAAAAATCAAAACAAATTAATCAAAAATAAAGATTCAATGGCCATATTTACAAATAGCAGAGCCAACCCGGGCATCTCCCATGCGCATTCATACCCCCACCCCCCAGGACATGGTTAAGGGGTTAATAAGCTTTGGGGAGTGCAGGAGGCGGGTTCCATGGGTCTTCTGGTTCTGAGACCCCTTCCCCCACAGAGTGAGGGTATCTCCTGCAGCCAATGGGGTACCCAGAGTATGCCTTGGCAGCTTTATTTGCCCTCTCTGGGTGACTTCTGCAAATAACCCTGCATCCAGCAGCTGCCAGTGTCTTTAATTCAGTGAGTGAGTCACTTCCAGGACTGCCCCTCCCCACTTTTCCCCACTACCTGGATCGTTAATGACCTCGTTACACCACAAATCCCAAACCTGCTAAAAAACCAAAACAAAACAAAAACAAAGGTGGCCCTGCTGCTGTGTGACCTCCCCCAGACAACCTGATGTCAAAGTCTCAGCTTTCACCTCTTTCTCATGCCCTGGATGCTCAAAAAAGGTGCTCAGTGTCAGGGAAGGCCACACAAAAGCCAGAGCTGCTAATATGATCCGGCAGGGGTGGGGGGGAGGGAGAGAAGGCCTCGAACAATGGGAAACTGAACCCCACAGGATAGGCATTAGTCATCACCAAAGAGCTGCACAAGTTCTGGCCAGTTTGTCCTTACAAATGTGGAGGGACTGCTGGGAGGGTGTCTCCCAGGCATGGGCCACAGGACACCTCCAGCAGAGGGTAACAGAGAAAAAAGGCCTTGAATGACAACATTCCCAACCCTGTCCTTCAAAAAGGCCAGACTGGGGCAGAGAAGGCAGCTCTAAACATGGCCCCGCCTCCACCCAGGGGAGGGGGCTCAGCCTACCAGGAAGGGTTCACAAGATACCTGGCCCTAGTCCCACAACCCCTCTGGAAGCCACAACGACCTGGGAGAAAAGACCAAGGTGTTCCAACCCGAGAGGAGCCAGGCCCTGGAGGTGACTTGGGTCCTGCAGATGCCCATCACCCTCCGCCCCAGCCCCCCTCCCTCTCTCCCCCTGCTGCCTCCAGCCCTCACTTCACCAGCACAGACTTTGGTAGAAAGGCTCCGTGACGAGGTCTCCACGGTGGGAAGACAGCTGCGGCGGCGGTGGCTGCCCCGCGGCTGCTGCTGAGTGCAGGGCCCGGACGCAGAGGCAGAGGAGGAGGCAGAAGCTATGGCTTTGGCTGCAACTCGGGGAAGGCTGTAGAGGTAGACGGCACCGATGAGGAGCCCAGCGCCAAGGGCAAATAATGGGCCCAGTTGGAAGCCAAAGAGGCGAATGGAGGCAACAGTGGACAGCACAACGGACAGGGAGGTGGCAAAGCCCTTGAGGATGTTGTCAGCATACTTGACAACGACAGCCACCAGGAGCCCACCGAAGGCCTGGTTGAGCGCCACACCCCAGACGGCAGGTGTATACCCAAAGAAGAAGCCGCGGTGTGCCACAGCAGTGCCCTCAGCCTACCAGAGCCCCACCAGGCCCAGGGCTGTGCCGAAGAGGCCCAGCTGCAGCTTGCGCAGCCACACGGAACCTGAGCTGCCTTTGAGGATCTTCTCAAAGTAGACGCCTGCAAAGCCGAGGAGAGACAGGAGGCCACAACAGCTGAGAGGCCTGCCCCGGGGTTCTGATCCAGTGGCCGTGGGCCGCCCCCACCAGCTTGCTGTGCCTGGACAATGGCGACCCCAGTGAAGAGGAGCAGCAGGGAGGCCTGCTGCAGCCGGGAGAGGCTGCGGTTCAGCATGAGCACTGAGAACAGTGCCGTGGTCAGGATCTTCAGCTGGTATGGCACCTGGAAAGTGGCCGCTGGGAGATTGGAGATGGCAACGTACTGGAGGTTGTTCTGCAAAGTGTAGATGAGGGAGGGCACCGCAAGCTTGAGCGTGTGCACGTACTGCACCAGGACAGCCTCGTGGAGGAAGAGAACCAGGTGTTTCACATTACCCCTCTTCTGGGCGAAGAGCAGCAGCAGGCAGGTGAGGCCCTTGAGCCCTTCGGCCATGACCACAGCGGTGGTGGCAAAGAAGCGGTCCCCAGGCAGCGTGCGGGCATAGCGGATGCTGAGGATGAGGGAGGCGTTCTGGACCACCAGCACAGCTAGGGATATGTACTTGAGGCGTCTGTGAGCCCCACTCGCAGTCCCAGCTGCCAACGCCCCCGTGGAGACTGCCCCCGGCCTGCCAACCCCAACCGCTGCCATGTTGGCATCTCAGAAGGAAATTATTTCTATGAGTTTCTCATGTTATATAAGTATAAAGACGTCTCATGTTATATAAGTATAAAACTTCATAGGTGGTCCTAGTCTTCCCCTCCAATAAACACACACCCAGAAAACACTGTTTGCTTGGTGCAAAGAAGGCTACTGAGTCTGATAATATTATCTAATTTTGTACCTGGGAAATCTTGTGTCCAGGAGAGGAGTGTGTGTGTGTGTGTGTGTGTAGAAACTCCCTGTGGCCAGGGAGTGCAGTGGAGGATGGCCCAAGTCCTTGGGCCCTGCACCCCATGGGAGACCAGGAGGAAGCACCTGGCTCCTGGCTTCAGATAGGCGCGATGCGCCAGCCACAGCACGCCGGCCATGGCGGCCATTGGAAGGTGAACCAACGGCAAAGGAAGACCTTTCTCCTGTCTCTCTCTCTCTCACTATCCACTCTGCCTGTCAAAAAAAAAAAAAAAAAAAAAAAAAAAGAAAGAAAGAAAGAAAGAAAAAAAGAAATCCCATTATTGACCAGTGCCATGGCTCACTAGGCTAATCCTCCACCTGTGGCACCAGCACCCCGGGTTCTAGTCCCAGTTGGGGCACCAGATTCTGTCCCAGTTGCTCCTCTTCAGTCCAGCTCTCTGCTGTGGCCTGGGAAGGCAGTGGAGGGTGGTCCAAGTGCTTGGGCCCTTGCACCCACTTGGGAGACCAGGAGGAAGCATCTGGCTCCTGGCTTAGGATTGGCACAGCACACTGGCCACAACATGCTAGCCGGAGCGGCCACTTGGGGGTGAACCAATGGAAAAAGGAGACTTTTCTCTCAGACTCTTGCTCTCACTAACTCTGCCTGTCAAAAAAAAGAAAGAAAGAAAGAAAGAAATCCCATTGTTAATTTTTGCTCCTCACAATCAACTTCATCAGGGGCATCTGTGGAAATGTACAGTAGGTTTTTAAGAGAGCAGGGGAGCCCCAGGTCTCTGTTCTACCATTAGGCTGAGGCAGAGCTGAAGGACACAGGTGCTGACCATCCGGAGGAATCACAGAACTTAAGCCTAGTCAGCAGTCTAGCGACAAGCCATGACACCTGAAACCAGAGACCGTCAACTCTTCCATGACTTCACCACACCAAAGTAACGGGGGAAAATGGTGATGAAGGAAGGTGCCTGGGGTGCTTGTCTCACAAGGAATTTCCATGTGGACATGCAGTGAGCAAAGCAAGATTTATTTAAGTCAGAAACCTCTTGCCACAGCAGCCATTAGGGGGTCTCCAAGAGAGGGAGACCTGAAAAATGGAGTGGAGTCTTTTAACTGCAATTTGGATGAGCAGAATAATACCAGCTAACAATCAGTCAGCGGCTGGGGACAAAACCCATCAATAATCCTGCCTAGCTTGCTCTTGTTAAAACAAAAATCCAGCCAATTAGTAGGATAGGCCAATTCTTTCTATTCTCATGATAAAACTAGAAGCTCAGAAGGGTGGAGCATTGCTACTTTTGTCTTGCTAATAGACAGGTTCTGGGGAGAAGCAAGCATCTTGTCTACTCTTACAAGGACTCCCCATTAGTCCTAACACCAGCACCCCCTGCCTTAGAACCTCTTTATAAACCCCCAATCACCCTCCTCCAACAGCATGGTAGTCCTAATGAAGGCACCCTACCTTCCCCTAATCCTGTGAGTAATATTTGCAGAAGAATTTCAGAAGCCTACTGAAAAAAAGGAGATGATTTGGAAGGGC